>NC_080027.1:86803478-87111595 GCF_030020395.1 Manis pentadactyla
TTTTAATTAAAAATTTTTTTTTTTTTTTTTATTAAAAAAATTTTTTTTTCTTGTTTTTTTTTGTGGTCGTTGTTTTGTTTTGGCGGGTGCTTTTTGGAAGTCTTAAAGGGGCAGGGCGGGCCACTTAATCCAGAGGTAGGGAATCCGGGATCTCTGGGCACCCTAACCCCTGGGCTGCAGGGAGCAGGGAGGCCCCTTACGGAGATAAATAGCCTCCCAGCAGCTCCTGCTCCAACGCGACTCCACCATTTTGGAGTAGCTGCCCGAGCCAGGCCACGCCCACAGCAACAGCGGAGATTAACTCCATAGCAGCCGGGCAGGAAGCAGAAACCCTGTCTGCGCGCAGCTGCGCAGCACAAGCCACTAGAGGCCGCTGTTCTCCCAGGAGAGGAGGGCCACAAACCAACAAGAAAGGAAGTCCTTCCAGCCGTCACTCGTCCCAGTTCTGCAGACTATTCCTATCACCATGAAAAGGCAAAGCTACAGGCAGACAAAGATCACAGAGACAACACCAGAGAAGGAGACAGACCTAACCAGTCTTCCTGACAAAGAATTCAAAATAAGAATCATAAACATGCTGACAGAGATGCAGAGAAACACGCAAGAAAAATGGGATGAAGTCCGGAAAGAGATCACAGATGCCAGAAAGGAGATCGCAGAAATGAAACAAACTCTGGAAGGGTTTATAAGCAGAATGGATAGAATGCAAGAGGCCATTGATGGAATTGAAATCAGAGAACAGGAACGCATAGAAGCTGACATAGAGAGAGACAAAAGGATCTCCAGGAATGAAACAATATTAAGAGAACTGTGTGACCAATCTAAAAGGAGCAATATCCGTATTATAGGGGTCCCAGAAGAAGAAGAGAGAGGCAAAGAGATGGAAAGTATCTTAGAAGAAATAATTGCTGAAAACTTCCCCACACTGGGGGAGGAAGTAATCAAACAGACCACGGAAATACACAGAACCCCCAACAGAAAGGATCCAAGAAGGGCAACACCAAGACACATAATAATTAAAATGGCAAAGATCAAGGACAAGGAAAGAGTGTTAAAGGCAGCTAGAGAGAAAAAGGTCACCTATAAAGGGAAACCCATCAGGCTAACGTCAGATTTCTCAACAGAAACCCTACAGGCCAGAAGAGAATGGCATGATATATTTAATACAATGAAACAGAAGGGCCTTGAACCAAGGATACTGTATCCAGCACGACTATCATTCAAATATGACGGTGGGATTAAACAATTCCCAGACAAAAAAAAGCTGAGGGAATTTGCTTTCCACAAACCACCTCTACAGAACATCTTACAGGGACTGCTCTAGATGGGAGCACTCCTAGAAAGAGCACAGCACAAAACACCCAACATATGAAGAATCGAGGAGGAGGAACAAGAAGGGAGAGAAGAAAAGAATCTCCAGACAGTGTATATAACAGCTCAATAAGCGAGCTAAGTTAGGCAGTAAGATACTAAAGAGGCTAACCTTGAACCTTTGGTAACCACGAATTTAAAGCCTGCAATGGCAATAAGTACATATCTTTCAATAGTCACCCTAAATGTTAATGGGTTGAATGCACCAATCAAAAGACACAGAGTAACAGAATGGATAAAAAAGCAAGACCCATCTATATGCTGCTTACAAGAAACTCACCTCAAACCCAAAGACATGTACAGACTAAAAGTCAAGGGATGGAAAAACATATTTCAAGCAAACAACAGTGAGAAGAAAGCAGGGGTTGCAGTACTAATATCAGACAAAATAGACTTCAAAACAAAGAAAGTAACAAGAGATAAAGAAGGACACTACATAATGATAAAGGGCTCAGTCAAACAAGAGGATATAACCATTCTAAATATATATGCACCCAACACAGGAGCACCAGCATATGTGAAACAAATACTAACAGAACTAAAGGGGGATATAGACTGCAATGCATTCATTCTAGGAGACTTCAACACACCACTCACCCCAAAGGATAGATCCACTGGGCAGAAAATAAGTAAGGACACGGAAGCACTGAACAACACAGTAGAGCAGATGGACCTAATAGACATCTATAGAACTCTACATCCAAAAGCAGCGGGATATACATTCTTCTCAAGTGCACATGGAACATTCTCCAGAATAGACCACATACTAGGCCACAAAAAGAGCCTCAGAAAATTCCAAAAGATTGAAATCCTACCAACCAACTTTTCAGACCACAAAGGCATAAAACTAGAAATAAACTGTACAAAGAAAGCAAAGAGGCTCACGAACACATGGAGGCTTAACAACACGCTCCTAAATAATCAATGGATCAATGACCAAATCAAAATGGAGATCCAGCAATATATGGAAACAAATGACAACAACAACACTAAGCCCCAACTTCTGTGGGACACAGCAAAAGCAGTCTTAAGAGGAAAGTATATAGCAATCCAAGCATATTTAAAAAAGGAAGAGCAATCCCAAATGAATGGTCTAATGTCACAATTATCGAAATTGGAAAAAGAAGAACAGATGAGGCCTAAGGTCAGCAGAAGGAGGGACATAATAAAGATCAGAGAAGAAATAAATAAAATTGAGAAGAATAAAACAATAGCAAAAATCAATGAAACCAAGAGCTGGTTCTTCGAGAAAATAAACAAAATAGATAAGCCTCTAGCCAGACTTATTAAGAAGAAAAGAGAGTCAACACAAATCAACAGTATCAGAAACGAGAAAGGAAAAATCACGACGGACCCCACGGAAATGCAAAGAATTATTGGAGAATACTATGAAAACCTATATGCTAACAAGCTGGGAAACCTAGGAGAAATGGACAACTTCCTAGAAAAATATAACCTTCCAAGATTGACCCAGGAAGAAACAGAAAATCTAAACAGACCAATTACCAGCAACGAAATTGAAGAGGTAATCAAAAAACTACCAAAGAACAAAACCCCCGGGCCAGATGGATTTACCTCGGAATTTTATCAGACATACAGGGAAGACATAATACCCATTCTCCTTAAAGTTTTCCAAAAAATAGAGGAGGAGGGGATACTCCCAAACTCATTCTATGAAGCTAACATCACCCTAATACCAAAACCAGGCAAAGACCCCACCAAAAAAGAAAACTACAGACCAATATCCCTGATGAACGTAGATGCAAAAATACTCAACAAAATATTAGCAAACCGAATTCAAAAATACATCAAAAGGATCATACACCATGACCAAGTGGGATTCATTCCAGGGATGCAAGGATGGTACAACATTCGAAAGTCCATCAACATCATCCACCACATCAACAAAAAGAAAGACAAAAACCACATGATCATCTCCATAGATGCTGAAAAAGCATTTGACAAAGTTCAACATCCATTCATGTTAAAAACTCTCAGCAAAATGGGAATAGAGGGCAAGTACCTCAACATAATAAAGGCCATCTATGATAAACCCACAGCCAACATTATATTGAACAGCGAGAAGCTGAAAGCATTTCCTCTGAGATCGGGAACTAGACAGGGATGCCCACTCTCTCCACTGTTATTTAACATAGTACTGGAGGTCCTAGCCACGGCAATCAGACAAAATAAAGAAATACAAGGAATCCAGATTGGTAAAGAAGAAGTTAAACTGTCACTATTTGCAGATGACATGATACTGTACATAAAAAACCCTAAAGACTCCACCCCAAAACTACTAGAACTGATATCGGAATACAGCAAAGTTGCAGGATACAAAATCAACACACAGAAATCTGTGGCTTTCCTATATACTAACAATGAACCAACAGAGAGAGAAATCAGGAAAACAACTCCATTCACAATTGCATCAAAAAAAATAAAATACCTAGGAATAAACCTAACCAAAGAAGTGAAAGACTTATACTCTGAAAACTACAAGTCACTCTTAAGAGAAATTAAAGGGGACACTAACAGATGGAAACTCATCCCATGCTCGTGGCTAGGAAGAATTAATATCGTTAAAATGGCCATCCTGCCCAAAGCAATATACAGATTTGATGCAATCCCTATGAAACTACCAGCAACATTCTTCAATGAACTGGAACAAATAATTCAAAACTTCATATGGAAACACCAAAGACCCCGAATAGCCAAAGCAATCCTGAGAAAGAAGAATAAAGTAGGGGGGATCTCACTCCCCAACTTCAAGCTCTACTATAAAGCCATAGTAATCAAGACAATTTGGTACTGGCACAAGAACAGAGCCACAGACCAATGGAACAGACTAGAGAATCCAGACATTAACCCAGACATATATGGTCAATTAATATTTGATAAAGGAGCCATGGACATACAATGGCGAAATGACAGTCTCTTCAACAGGTGGTGCTGGCAAAACTGGACAGCTACATGTAGGAGAATGAAACTGGACCATTGTCTAACCCCATATACAAAAGTAAACTCAAAATGGATCAAAGACCTGAATGTAAGCCATGAAACCATTAAACTCCTGGAAGAAAACATAGGCGAAAACCTCTTAGACATAAACATGAGTGACCTCTTCTTGAACATATCTCCCCGGGCAAGGAAAACAACAGCAAAAATGAGTAAGTGGGACTATATTAAGCTGAAAAGCTTCTGTACAGCAAAAGACACCATCAATAGAACAAGAAGGATCCCTACAGTATGGGAGAATATATTTGAAAATGACACATCCGATAAAGGCTTGACGTCCAGAATATATAAGGAGCTCTCACGCCTCAACAAACAAAAAACAAATAACCCAATTAAAAAATGGGCAGAGGAACTGAACAGACAGTTCTCCAAAAAAGAAATACAGATGGCCAACAGACACATGAAAAGATGCTCCACATCGCTAATTATCAGAGAAATGCAAATTAAAACTACAATGAGGTATCACCTCACACCAGTAAGGATGGCTGCCATCCAAAAGACAAACAACAACAAATGTTGGCGAGGCTGTGGAGAAAGGGGAACCCTCCTACACTGCTGGTGGGAATGTAAGTTAGTTCAACCATTGTGGAAAGCAGTATGGAGGTACATCAAAATGCTCAAAACAGACTTACCATTTGACCCAGGAATTGCACTCCTAGGAATTTACCCTAAGAATGCAGCAATCAAGTTTGAGAAAGACAGATGCACCCCTATGTTTATTGCAGCACTATTTACAATAGCCAAGAATTGGAAGCAACCTAAATGTCCATCAATAGATGAATGGATAAAGAAGATGTGGTACATATACACAATGGAATACTACTCAGCTATAAGAAAAGGGCAAATCCAATCATTTGCAGCAACATGGATGGAGCTGGAGGGTATTATGCTCAGTGAAACAAGCCAAGCGGAGAAAGAGAAATACCAAATGATTTCACTTATCTGTGGAATATAAGAACAAAGGAAAAACTGAAGGAACAAAACAGCAGCAGAATCACAGAACTCAAGAATGGACTAACAGGTACCAAAGGGAAAGGGACTGGGGAGGATGGGTGGGTAGGGAGGGATAAGGGGGGGAGAAGTAGGGGGGTATTAAGATTAACATGCATGGGGGGTAGGAGAAAAGGGAGGGCTGTACAACACAGAGAAGGCAAGTAGTGATTCTACAACATTTAGCTATGCTGATGGACAGTGACTGTAAAGGGGTTTATAGGGGAGACCTGGTATAGGGGAGAGCCTAGTAAACATAATATTCGTCATGTAAGTGTAGATTAGTGATAGCAAAAAAATAAAAAATAAAAGGGCAGTTCCTGTGTGGTAACCTCCAACGAGTTCTACACAAGGGTATAAAGGGCATATAAAAGTGTAGGCAAAGGGTCTGTTTGTGTTTATACAGAGGATCAAAGCCTAATTGGGCTACCCCGAAAATGAACTAACATACGATATGAAAAAGAACTTCCAACATCTGCACCCTCTGGAAGACTCATGCCAGAAGATGATCATCAAAAAACCCCAACAAAGATCCACGCACTGCTACAGCTGTAGATGCACTCATCCCACCAGTTCCTGGACCTGCCATGGGAATGAGGAAGGAGATATCTAAGCTGGCCTGTGCATATAGTAAAACAACAAAATTGGACTGGATCTATACTGTTGGAACTCAACCAAGAATTAGGAGAAGTGCAAATTGTAGCGCTCCAAAGTCTTACAACTACAAACTATTTATTGTTAAAAGAACATATGGCATGTGAACAGTCCCCAGGAATGGGTTGTTTTAATTTGTCTGATTTCTCTCAGACTGTTCAAGTTCATTTGGACAATATCCACCATATCATAGATAAGTTTTCACAAATGCCTAAGGTGCCTAACTGGTTTTCTTGGTTTCACTGCAGATGGCTGGTAATTACAGATATGCTTTGGTTATGTAACTATACTCCTATTATGTTAATGTGTGTGTGCAATTTAAGTAGTAGCTTAAAACCTATACATGCTGAAGTTACTCTACAAGAAGATATATCAAAGAAATAATCAATCTTCCCAAGTTTTCTTCCGCCTGCTACTTCTATAGCTTTTCTTCTTCCTTCCTAATTACAACCCTTAAATAGAATTCGTGCCTCATATCAAATTTACCGAGTATCATAATTCTTCCAAGTGGTAAAGATACCTCAAGACAAATGCTGGGCATAGAAGCCACAGGGCATAAATATGCAAAGAAGTAAAAAGCTAACTTTTTCAAACAATAAGTCTTCTCTCTCACTTACCAACTTCACATTTCCCTGTATGGCCCCGGAAGATGACTGGTTAGCCAGAGACGGGTAAGATTCCTCAAGGGAGGAACAACCTAAGACAGGCACAGTCGCAGGGGGGCCATCAGGTGAGAAATTGGGGATCAACAGAGGTGAGGCTTAGAACCTCACCCCCCTGTTCTGAGAGAAATCTTCTGCATACGTGGATGTTTTATTGCCCTGGTCTAGCTTGGATTAACACATAGTCTACAGGCACACACCTGATCATCTACATGTGCTCTCTTACAACACTAAACTATGTTTTCTACCTTTATCTTGTATCTACCTACCACTTCAGCATTTTATTAAAAATAATAATAATAAAGAGAGAAATGTGGTATCCACATATAAATCAAGTATAAAAACCAAATGAGTATTCATATTTGAACTGACTGTTTATAGTTCATAATGCATGAGCAAAACCGAAAGTTTCTGTGATGACTGCCCTTGTACTGTTCACTATGTAACTTATTCATTATGTAAGAATTTGTTCTACATGTAAAAACTTGTTTGTTATGCCTCAGAAGATTGGAGACTGACAAAAATTAGGCTTGGGGTGGAATAATGATTGTGCATTGAGCATTGACTCCCCTATACAGAATTTTATTGTCGTTAACAACCATTTGATCAATAAATATGAGAGATGCCCTCACAAAAAAAAAAAAAAAAAGGACAGACTTCCAATGGTAAAATAAATTAGTAACCGGGATGTAAGGTATAGCATAAGGAATATAGTCAAGATATTGTAACAGCCTGGTAGGGTGATAGCTGGAACCTAGAATTATGTATATAAATGTTCTACCACTGTGTTGTACACTTGAAACTCATGTAATGTAATACTGTGTGTCAACTACCCTTCAATAAAAAATAATTATTAAAAAAAAAAAATAATAATAATCAATGGATCAATGACCAAATCAAAATAGAGATCAAGCAATATATGGAAACAAATGACAACAACAGCACAAAGCTCCAACTTCTGTGGGACGCAGCGAAAGCAGTCTTAAGAGGAAAGTATGTAGCAATCCAGGAATATTTAAAGAAGGAAGTGCAATCCCAAATGAATAGTCTAAAGACACAATTATCAAAATTGGAAAAAGAAGAACAGATGAGGCCTAAAGTCAGCAGAAGTAGGGACATAATAAAGATCAGAGAAGAAATAAATAAAATTGAGAAGAATAAAACAACAGAAAAAATCAATGAAACCAAGAGCTGGTTCTTTGAGAAAATAAACAAAATAGATAAGCCCCAAGCCAGACTTATAAAAAGAAAATAGAATCTACACACATCAAAAGAATCAGAAATGAGAAACGAAAAATCACGACGGACTCCACAGAAATACAAAGAATTATTCGAGAATACTACAAAAAACTATATGCTCACAAGTTGGAAAACCTAGAAGAAATGGACAACTTCCTAGAAAAATACAACCTTCCAAGACTGAATAAGGAAGAAACAGAAAATCTAAACAGACCAATTAACACCAAAGAAATTGAAATGGTAATCAAAAAACTACCCAAGAGCAATACTCCTGGGCCAGATGGATTTACCATGGAGTTTTATCAGACATACAGTGAAGACATAATACCCAGTCTCCTTAAAGTTTTCCAAAAAGTAGTAGAAGAGGGAATACTTCCAGACTCATTCTATGAAACCAGCATCACCCTAATACCAAAACCTGGCAAAGACCCATCAAAAAAGAAAATTACAGACCAATATCCCTGATGAACATAGATGCAAAAATACTCAACAAAATATTAGCAAACCGAATTCAAAAATACATCAAGAGAATCATACACCATGATCACGTGGGATTCATCTCAGGGATGCAAGGATCATACAACATTCAAAAATCCATCAATATCCTCCACTACATAAACAAAAAGAAGGACAAAAATCACATGATCATCTCCATAGACACTAAAAAAGCATTCAACAAAATTCAACATCCATTCACAATAAAAACTCTCAGCAAAATGGATATAGAGGGCAAGTACCTCAACATAATAAAGGCCATATATGAAAAACTCACAGCCAATATCATACTGAACAGCAAGAAGCTGAAAGCTTTTCCTCTAATATCGGGAACAAGACAGGGATGCCCACTCTCCCCACTGTTATTCAAAATAGTACTGGCAATTAGAAAAAACAAAGAACACAAGGAATCCAGATCAGTAAAGAAGTCAAACTGTCACTATTTGCAGATGACATGATTTTGTACATAAAAAACCCTAAAGACTCCACTTCAAAACTACTAGAACTGATATTAGAATACAGCAAAATTGCAGGATACAAAATTAATACACAGAAATCTGAGGCTTTCCTATACAGTAACAATGAACTAATAGAAAGAGAAACCAGAAAACAATTCCATTCACAATTGCATCAAAAAGAATAAAATACCTAGAAATAAACCTAACCAAGGAAGTGAAAGACCTATACCCTGAAAACTACAAGACACTCTTAAGAGAAATTAAAGAGGACACTAACAAATGGAAACTCATCCCATGCTCTTTGCTAGGAAGAATTAATATCGTCAAAATGGCCATCCTGCCCAAAGCAATCTACAGATTCAATGCAATTCCTATCAAATTACCAACAGCATTCTTCAACAAATTGGAAGAAATAGTTCTAAAATTCATATGGAACCATCAAAGACCCCGAGTAGCCAAAGCAATCCTGAGAAGGAAGAATAAAGTGGGAGGGATCTTGCTCCCCAGCTTCAAGCTCTACTACAAATCAAGACAATTTGGTACTGGCACAAGAACAGACCCACAGAGCAGTGGTACCGAATAGAGTGTCTAGACATTAACCCAAACATATATGGTCAATTAATATAAAATAAAGGAGCCATGGACATACAATGGGGTTATGACAGCCTCTTCAACAGCTTGTGTTGGCATAACTGGACAGCTACATGTAAGAGAATGAAACTGGATCATTGTCTAACCCCATACACAAAAGTAAATTCAAAATGGATCACAGACCTGAATGTAAGCCATGAAACCATAAAACTCTTAGAAAAAAATCATAGGCAAAAATCTCTTGGACATAAACATGAGTGACTTCTTCATGAACATATCTCCCTGGGCAAGGGAAACAAAAGCAAAAATGAACAAGTGGGACTCTATCAAGCTGAAAAGTTTCTGTACAGCAAAGGACACCATCAATAGAACAAAAAGGCATCCTACAGTATGGGAGAATATATTCATAAATGAGAGATCCGATAAAGGGTTGACATCTGAAATATATAAAGAGCTCACGCACCTCAACAAACAAAAAGCGAACAATCCAATTAAAAAATGGGCAGAGTAGCTGAACAGACAGTTCTCCAAAGAAGAAATTCATATGGCCAAGAGACACATGAAAAGATGCTCCACATCACTAGTCATCAGAGAAATGCAAATTAAAAGCACAATGAGGTATCACCTCATACCAGTAAGGATCGCCACCATCCAAAAGACAAACAGCAACAAATGTTGGCGAGGTTGTGGAGAAAGGGCAACCCTCCTACACTGCTGGTGGGAATGTAAATTAGTTCAACCATTGTGGAAAGCAGTATGGAGGTTCCTCAGAAAGCTCAAAATAGAAATACCATTTGACCCAGAAATCCCACTTCTAGGAATTTACCTGAAGAATGCAGCAGCCCAATTTGAAAAAGACAGATGCACCCCTATGTTTATCGCTGCACTATTTACAATAGCCAAGAAATGGAAGCCACCTAAGTGTCCATCAGTAGATGAATGGATAAAGAAGATGTGGTACATATACACAATGGAGTATTATTCAGCCCTAAGAAGAAAACAAATCCTACCATTTGCAACAACATGGATGGAGCTAGAGGGTATTATGCTCCGTGAAATAACCCAGGCAGAGAAAGACAAGTACCAAATGATTTCACTCATCCGTGGAGTATAAGAACAAATGAAAAACTGAAGGAGCAAAAGAGCAGCAGAATCAAAAAACCCAAGAAAAGACTAACAGTTACCAAAGGGAAAAGGACTGGGGAGCATGGGTGGGAGGGGAGGGAGAAGGGGGGAAGTAGAAAGGGGGCCTTACAATTAGCATGTATAATGTGGGGGGGGAGCATGGGGAGGGCTTTTCAACACAGAGTAGACAAGTAGTGATTTTACAGCATCTCACTATGCTGATGGACAGTGACTAATGCGGTATGTGGCGGGGGGGCCTTGGTGAAGGGGGTATCTAGTATACATAATGTTCCTCATGTAATTGTAGATTAATGATACCAAAATAAAATAAAAATGAAAAGCAATGCAAAGACATACAAACTAGGGAAGTTGTGGCTGTTGAGCATCAGGGATCAGGCTTCTATCTTGCTGTGTTGACATCTTCAATAAGGGACTTTCATCTCATGTCAAAGACAGCTCCTCAATCTCTAGCTGTCATACCTACAGTCCAACCAACAAGAAGCTGACAGAGGAAAAGCATGACTACCACCATAGGGACAGATCTTAAAAATAGCAAAAGACACTTTCACTTATATTCCACTAACCAGAATTTAGTCACATAGCCTTTATGTGGGGAGCCACGTAATTCTTTACTCTGGAGAGCCATGTAACTAAAATCCAGGGGCAAATGGTGACAACCAAATAAGCAGTCTCTGCCACATTTCTGGAGCCAAATGAGGAGAGGGCAAATAGACTTTGCTGCCATCCAGGGCTGAGTTTTCAGTCTGAATACACACTTTAAAGAAGCTTCCCTCTTGGAGAGGCTTGTGAGGCATAAGCATCTTATGAGATTATTTATAAACCTTGATTTCAGTGAGAAAACACTGAAGAAAAAAATTTCAAGGTTACGAGAAGTTTTCCGTTTTTCAAAAACTGGAGACTTTTATTTTGAGAAAAACTCCTTAAGATTATACAAATATAAAACTAAAATCATCATCTAAAAATGGATATTGCTCTTTTCAAATGTGAGTTTAAGCTTCAGTGTAACAATAAACTACTGCTTGTTCTTATGGAGAAGTATATTTGGATGGAAGAGTAGATCACAAGAGATCAGTAGTTGAAACCTTCAAACCTTACAGGAATCTCCTCACAATGGAAGACCTGAAAAAAAGAAACCAGGTGGGAAGATCACCCTGGGATATACCACTGAAGTCTGTATATTCGTGTTGACTCAATAACTCATTATTATATTGATTGTTGATTACTGTATTCTAATAGGATTCTTTTGGGGAGGCACCTGCTTGAAGGTAAGATGCTTCCCCTGAAGGTAGGGTGACCAAATGTTCTTGTTTGCTGAGGACTAGGAATCCCAGGACATAGGACTTTCAGTGCTAAAACTGCAAAGGACAGCTCTGGGAAAACTGGGACAGTTTCTCACCCTACAAATGGACATAACCACTGTTGATAACATTTGAAGAATTTAGAAAGACCAGGAAAAGGGAACTGGGACCTGCTGACCTGGGAGAATTGCCTAGGATGATGGGTGAAGGGGGAAAAGAAGAAAAGGAGATGTGATTTTTTTCCTTATCTTGGTTCTGGGCTCTGAGAAACGTCTACCACACTCTACCACACTTGAACTTAGGATGGCATAACTCCTGGAACAGTACTATGAAGTAAGTCCAGGAAGAGGAGTTAGGCTTTGAGCAGCCAAATAATGAGCCAGTTGTACGTTTTGCTGTTGCAATTGTACTCTGTTCTTTCGGAGCCTGGTCCAATGAACTGTGGGATAATATACGCACTGGGCTGGATGCTAATAGTAGAAGCAGTGTAGTGATGTAGGAGGAGCCCAAGGAAGGTGAGATCCCAGAACAGCAAGGAACCATTCACAGAACTATAAGAGGCTCCTCCTTCTTTGGAATTTATAAATATCCAGTGGTGAAATCCGTCAATGGATTGAAATGCATGAACATTTTAAGATTCTAGAATGACTAATCAGCCCTTCCATAATGACAGCAATATATATAAAGTCTTAATAGAATAATCCATGTTTTGTTGGGCAAACATGGAGATTCCTTTCAAATAATTTTTTTTTTGAAACTTACTAACCGGATTTCAAGGACTACTTTCCTTGGTCCTATTTAGTATCTGAAGATTTCATCTCTTCTACTTGATTGTCACAGAGGGGGTTCTTAGATTGTAGTCATTAATTTTTTAAAAAGCCCGTAAATTTTGTTTTAGGGAACTGGGGGTGAGTCCCAGGCTTCAGCTTCCCTTTCTTCCTGCACTACAATTCTCAACGAAGTCTCAGTTCTGAGTCGTGATCTTTTATACCTGTAATTTGGTGAAATCTGGGTGGGATCTAGAGAGCAATAGGCCCTAAAGACAAGTGCATGCACTAGAGTTAAGACTCCTTAATTTCTTATTTTCTTGTCCTAACTTTCCCTCCATTGCCAGGGAAAAGTGACTGCTAAGCTTAGTCCTTGGAGTTATCAGTTAATTGTTTCAGGGGAGATTCAATCATAGTATGTTTATTATCTGTGCAGCTTCTATTTTACCCCTCCCCCAAACTTATGTTTTCATTATAATTGGTCTTGTTTTTTGTCCCTAAATTAGGTTAAATTGCTATAGATCTATTACAGCCCAAGGGTTAGAAAAGAAGCACAATCTCTGTTCAGTTCATTTTTAACTAACAATGTTTATGGTCCCTCTTTTGTACAACTGGGAACTGATAAACAAGTGATGAACCTATATTGTAGTCTTCCCTTAATATGTCCTGGGACTTTGCTGTCTTGTAAAATCTAAAGGCAAATCTGGAAAACTCCTATGCTGGCCAAATGGAATCATCTAGAAAAATGAGGCTTAACCTAAAACAGGCAAAATTCTTGACTCTCTCAAAACTGTACTGGGAAGACACTAAAAATCCACAATAAGGATCTCAAGAGGAGAAGACTTCTCAGGCACTTATAAAAAGCCCCTATGAGCAAACCTTTGGCAATTTGGAAGTACAGATCCCAATTCCTCCCCTAGAATATTTTGGGGAAGTGTAAGCATGGACTAAAAAACTCCTGGGATGTAAAAATCTAGGTTGGAAGGAAATTCAAGGAATAGATTTGGAGTTACTCTGTGAAATTAATTGCTTCCAGGGAAAAATACTGCCAGTCAATGTTCAGTCAGATCAGTACTTAGAAATTATCTTTGGTGTGCAAGTAATAGACTTGCAATTGCATTTGAAATCTCTCCAAGACCATCCCTCCACTCAGGATTCATGTCACCATCTAGTGAGTAAAGTTGTGAAAAACCTGTTTTCCTTTAGTGTAGGTCTTTAAGGCTAAAATGCTAGGCACTTTCCAAGATCACACTTAACCTTGCCTTATAATACATGGGTGGCACTTAGAGGATATGTTTTCCTTATGCAATATGCATAATAAAACCAAAACTGAAAGAAAAAATAGCCATTTTAGGAAACTTGGGAAGATGGTGAGAGTTAAAATATTGCTTTATGACAGAGACAAAACCAGCTTGGGTCACAAGTTAAACTTTACAAAGAAAAAAAAAGTACCAGGACATCTCTATTGCACAATGAATAGAGCTAAAGTTCCCAGTTGCCTTCCACTCCCATCTCAAAGACATCATTGTACATATTAAGCTCAAAGAGTAGGATGATGAGGGGAAATAGCTTTTGGAGTAGAACTAAACAGAAGATAATAATCCATAATTGTTTTTACTCTTGGGGATGAGTCACCCTCAATTTATTTCCAAATTTCCTCTATCATCAGCTGTTCAATTCTTTACTTTGCAAATCACCAGATTAACAACGCCAAAGTCAGGTTGGAAATGATCCAAGAGGACAATTCAGAGGTATCCCATGGTGAGTGGATGAGAAACTGGGAATAAGACAACCTCAGGAAATTCTCTTTTCTGTCCTAGTAAAGGTACTAGTGTATGAACCAAATTCACACTTTTATTGTTCCAATCAGGTTATTTTCACATAATCTAGTATGATTTTCAGTATAATTTTAGAACAAGACTTGGTAGGGGATTTTTTATTTCCTGGGAAATTCTGTCCATCACTTTGCATGTAAGATATTCAAGTAGGTCTAAATCCAAAATTCATTTCAAGATAAGAAATTATATTCCTTTTACCTCTCCTTTTTAATACTTTCACATGACTTCTTTATCCCAAACCTTCTTTCTGTACAAGGAATTTCAAAGCAGAATGGCCAAAGAGATATTCTAACATCATGATCACAAGAATGTAATTTAGATGTGAGCTATCACAATCTGGGTCAATCTCCTCTGTGCAGCAATCTATCAGCATCTTTAGATTTCCTGTAAAGTGTAAGCTTGCTATTTTATCTATGTTTGACTCGTCTTCTTTACATTGATTGAGTTCTTATACCCATTTAGCCTCTAACTCCTATTTGGATTGGCAATAGGAGATTAGAGTCCAAATGTCCTCCCTAGGAACTAGGTGCAAGTTACAGTCCAATTATTGCAGAAAGACTAAAGGTGTAGTTTCAGAATGCCCCTAATATCCTCTTATAAACACAAAGCTCCAAACTCAGATTCATAGCCATTTACTTATGTCAAAAGACCATTCCCTATCTTCAATTTACTCTTTAACACCTGCCTCAGATGAGACTTTTATAGGCAGCAAAGTAGAAAAACTAAAACATCACCCAAATAATTCAGGAAAAATACTGTTTTCATTTGAAATCTCTAAGTAATTGAAACAAAAAAAAAGTTTTCTGGCTAGATTCTATATTCCCCTTTGTTTTGATTTTGTAGGCACAATCAGAAATGTCTACAACCAGTGAGCTTTTAAACAAGTGTACTCAACCTGGAGTCCAGTGGATAGCTGGGAACTGTTGTCTTGGTTTTGGTTTAGTTGGTAAATTTGCAAAAGAATCAAGATATTCTGGCATAGCCCCATCCCTTCTAAAACACGAGATTAAATGTCAATTTGTGACAAGGGTCCACACACTTAGTCATGTTAGATGATGGAACTGTGTAGGAGGTGGTGAGGATGAAAGTTATTACAACTATGGAAAGTTTCTCTCTTCCCCACCTTTCACATTAGCTAAAATGAGTGAGCATCAGCTCCTGACGGATATGGTCAGCCTCTAGGTCTAGGGACTCCATATGTTCATACTCTTCCTCAGCAGGCTGTTCAAGGGGTCCTGTCATTGGAGAGGACCAAACATCCATCCCATGCTCCAGGGAGATGTTGTGGAGGACACAGCAAGCCAAGATGATGTGGCTAGACTTCTCCGGTGAGTACTGCAATGCACCCTTGGATCCATCCAGGCAGCGGAATCGGGAGCAGAGGGTGCGGAAAGTCTTCTCAATCACACTGTGAGTTGCAGAATGGGCCATATTATAGCGATATTCGGCTGGAGTTTCAGGAATGTGAAGTGGGGTCATGAGCCAGGTATGGAGAAAGAATGAACTGTCACCTATGGGGAAAGCCCAAAGAAATCATAAATATTGTAAGTGGAATACAAACAAAAAAGGAATCCAAGAACATATACAGAGAATGGACAAGAAAACACAACAGCCTGTGGCACCAAAGAACACCAGAGAAACCATGAGGGAACTGCAAGAGAAGGCATGTCAATGTCCTGAGCAGGCTCAGAATGTCCTTGGTTAAAACCAACAGAGAAAAAAAAAGGCTGATAATTAAAGAAAGCCAAGCCTGAAAGAATGTAGGAAGGAGGTGAGGCACTGGAGGATATAAAATTGCTGGATTTTCTCAATTCAGAGATATTATTCTTTAATAAAAAGTTAGTAAAAACTATCACATAGCAAGCCAATCTTCAAAATCTCTAAAGAGCCAGAATGCAAGAGAGAAAAAGAGAATGCTTCCAGGAGATCGTAAAACACTTGTGAGGAAATTTTTTAACTTTACCAATAAAATGCCAGGTTTGAGAGCAGTACCTAGGGATTTTAGAGTATTTCAGGGACAATGATCATTATTCATTCTCTCAGTGCTAGGAAGAATAAAAGTCCCAACATCTATGGCAGAAATCAGAAATCAGGGGTTCTGTCTTCCCAGATATTACATTCACTAGAACCATACCTTGGTAACAGAGGAACTGGTAAAATTTCACATTAAGGAGAACATAAATATGATGTAAATAGTAATAATCAATGATAAGGAAATCAGAAGCCAATTAAAATGATATACATGAGGCAGTTCCCTTAGGGACTTCCTTATCAAATGATCCTGGGAGCTACTAAAAACGAAACAGAAAACTAGGGTGCAATGTCCTAGTACAACAGTACAGTGTTTCTACAGCGTGTAATTGTCCTGACTCACTACATCTGGCAGATGAAATGTCTCCCACAGAGGCACAATCTCTTAGAAATTGGAGACAGGCCCTAGGAGTACTAACCTGCACAATCCCTGTTTTCCTGACCCACCATCAATTTCAGTAAATAGTTATGGACTATTCAGATAGTGCTAGGCACTGTTCCAAAACATATAGGACTTCATTCTTTTAGGAGCTTACATTTCTAATAACTGGATTAACTTAAAATTTTTATTGAGATATAATTGACATATAACATTGTATTAGGTGTGCTGGATTAACTTTAAATATCTAAGTCTCACAAAATTTTCAAATTTTATATTTAGCTGACTTTTCCCCTCCTAAGTATAGGGGAAATCACCCCTACTAAATACTATATTTAGAAAACCAATGTTATAAATAATAATGAAAATAGTATCTGTTACTCACTGAATACCTATTATGTAGCAGGCACTGTGTTGGGCACTTTAAAAATAGTCTCTATTATCCAATTCCAACTCTGCCAGGATAGATATTATTGAACTCATTGCATAAATGAGAAGATCAAAATGCATGACAGCCATCCTTTGATATGTCAGACGAAGGAAGGGGAAAGAGCTAGTCATTAAATGCTAATTTCTGATTCAGAGGCACAAAAACAATAGTGGAATGCTGTAAAAGAGAGTAAGATAAACATTTAAGATGAATGCAAAAGCAGAGATACACATAATATTTTTTAAATGTTTTTTAAAGAAATATCATGGGCCTTAAATGGGGAGACACATAGGACAAGCTCATTAATGTTTGACCTTTTATAAAATGCTCCATTATCATTAACAGGTTATAATTCAAGCAGCACTGGAAGACAGACACTCAGGAGGGGATTAGGATCAGAACTGCTAAACCAGATTACATTGCTTACATAATCAGGCATTCAACAAGACACTCTGGCAGTCCTTACCCAAAGCTGCCTAAGAGGACCAGACCAAGAGCTGAATAAACAGGAACTCAGGCTGAATTGTTTGCAGGAGCAGGTACACTTATGGGGAATTAGATAATGCACTACAAGAGAACAGATGAGAATGAGGACATGAAGGGATGACACCATGGTGAAAAAATGCTAAAAAAATCAAAGGGGAATCACAGCTAATTCTAGATTTAGCTAATCTAGAACTACTGCACATATCTGATGGCATTAAGATATAATCAGACATCTGAGAAAGACAAGTACCAAATGATTTCACTCATCTGTGGAGTATAAGAACAAACCAAAACTTGAAGGAACAAAAACAGCAGCAGACTCACAGAACCCAAGAATGGACTAACAGTTATCAAAGGGAAAGGGACTGGGGAGGATGGGTGGGAAGGGAGGGAGAAAGGGAATAAGGGGCATTACAATTAGCACACATAATATAGAGTAGGTGTCGGTCCCCTCCCTGCTTCTGACCCGCAGACAAGGGAGGAGACGCGATGAGATATCAAAGATCTGAAAGAACCAGCCAGGGAACTCAAGGCGTAACAGCGCAAGAGTGGTGCTGAAAGAGCACCTCTCATATTTATTGATCAAGAATCACATTCTTGAGTGGGTTAACAAGTTTCTAGACACAATGATTAACATGCTTTGCTCCAGGAATGTAATTGCCTCCAGGTCGCCAGGGCAAGACATCCCTGGCGCCAAACAATGAGGGAGTAGCTATAACAAGAAACAGATCTCAGTTAAGATTTAGTGAGCTGCGGCACACACCACAGATTCCAAGGAAGGCAATCAATTCTCCTAAAAACAGAATGATCTATGAACAGCAACCTACAAGTAGGGGCACGGGGAAGGCAGTATAGCACAGAGAAGACAAGTAGTGACTCTACAGCATCTTACTGCACTGATGGACAGTGACTGTAATGGGGTATTGGGTGGGGACTTGATAATGGGGGGAATCTAGTAACCACAAAGTTGCCCATGTGATTTTATATTAATTATATAAAATAAGTAAATACATTTAAAAAAGATATAATCAGCCATCTTATCTTTTTATTTTTTTTAAACATCTTGTCATTCTTCATCCTGCCAATCCGCCCCTAGTTATTCCATTGTCCATTGTCTAGAGACCAGTGTTTCCCAAACTTATCTATTTGCATGAAATCATTTAGAGCACTTGTTAAAAATGGATTTATAGTTTAGTCCCTTAAAGATTCTCATTCCCAAAATTTGAAGTGGGGCCCAGTGATGTACATTTTTAATAAATTCCCAGATGACTCTTTGATCTGGGAAATCTGTGAACATTATACTAATTCAGGGAGGGGTCTTTAGACAGTTTTTCTGTTAGAGCTCATAGAGGCTTTTCAAGGGGGTAGGTGCTAGAACTGATCATACTAAGGGTTTTTCCATTCTTAGTGTGTATCATATGGCCTGGTACCAAATCTGGCCTTAATAAGCATTTGTTAAATGTTGCAATCTCAATTTCTCCCACTTCCACTCTTCCTCTAAAGAGGGAAATCAGAAAGTATATAAAAATTTGTCAGTTTTTACTTTTTCCACCTATGTCCTGTAAACAACTAAAAAAACTACTTTAAAACCATAATTCCAACTGAATCTGGGGTCCCAAGGTGTGAGGGAAAAGAAAATCAGTAATTCCTTTATGACCTTGAAGTCCTTAACAGAAGGCATATTTGCCAACTAGAGTAACTCATATAACCTAGTTAAACACAAGTGCCTTAGTTATTCTGTGCCTTAATTTGGTAACTCCTTGAGAGTTTTTAATAGGAATAAGTGAGATAATCAAATGCAAAGTACTTATAATATTGCCTGACAAATTCTAAGTACCCTGTAAGTTTTAGCTTGTCTTTATAGTTAGTGTACCAAAGTGATTTCATAAGAAGTAAGTTTGGAACCCAAGTACTCCCACATACAGAGAAATAGCTAGATAGAAACTGGAAAAACAGATTTTCCTTCACTTATTGGTGTGAGTTGTATGAAAACAAAATTTGAAAGTTCAAAGTAGGCACAGGTTGGGATTAAGATCAAAGTCCAATAAAAAGAAGATGGTACACTGAAAATGGTATGTAGAAGCAACAGCTGAAGAAAAATCACTAAATGCCAAGATGTTACATATGGCGTCCTGGTAGCTCTAAATCAATCAGTGTGACAGCAGTTTCTTCCCATTTGGAATAGGGAGATTTTTCTTTAATGGTCAGCAAGCACACTAAAGAGAATCCAAGCATATTAAGAATAAATAATTCCTGAGTGTCTGTGTTAAATACTGTTATGAACATGTGCAGCGCAGATATTTGTGGTTTTGAAAGAAAAGTCTTCCGATCTTTAATGTATCTTTTCATCTCTCACTTAATATGTCGTATACAAGATAATCCTTATTCTGCTGCTCACAAAAGAGTAATGCTTTAAAACAAGTGAGAAAAAACTAAGCCGCCAGACTCAAGGATTTTATCACTGTTAACCAACAGTATTCCTCACAGCTGTATAGTTATCTCAGTTTGCACTGCTCAATTTTGAATGAGGTCATTCTTGTCCTACTCAGATCACGAAGCCAGGCTTTCCAATGGCACTTGGGCAGATCTGGAAGTGAGTTCCTATCAGGAGAACTGTATAAGTGCACTTCATGGTATCGTTTTCATATAGATGTCACAATGACAATCAACAATGGTAAAAACGTCTCATATTTTAACAGTACTTTATAGTGAACTTTATATAAGTTACCTAATCCCTATAACAGGTATTACTACTTTTTTACACATGATAAAAAGTAAGGTTCAATTGTATGGGGGTACTATATTTAACCAGATCTGTACTGATGAGTATTTCAGATGTATTTAAGGGGAATGTTTTTTTGTGGGATTGTTTGCAACTATAAAATATTGCTGCAATGCAAATTCTTTTATATAATTTTGTTTTATATCACCAATGTCCATATTTATGAACACATACCTACCTGCAAGATAAATTCCTAGAAAAAGATCTGGGTCAAATAATGTATTGTTAAAATTTAATATGTCTTTTAAACATTGATTTTTAAAAATTGAGGCTCAAAGAGTTCCCAACTGAGGTCTCATTAAAAAATGAAAAGGAGGCTCAGGTCTACAGACTCCCATATTTCATTCTACTCTGTGACACAATTTCTCTATGGCTACAAAATGAAGCATTTACACCTGCAAACTTACCAAGCAGCCAGCTATCTTTGTGCATTCTGGCTTCAAACTGACTATTGAGAGAAGACTGCTGCAGCACAGCATAGTCCTGTAGGCTACCTGGCCTGCTGGTCTCCACAGTCATTAGTGTCCCTCGGATATCACATACCATCAGGCAGTTTAAAGAATGCAGACCTTTGCGGTTCACATAGGAGAGGTCTTCAGCATTTGGTGCCTTAATTGCCACATGGATACAGTCAACCACTCCTAACACCCCTGGCATCCCTGCCAACCCATAGAATTCATCCTTCAGAGCCTGCAGGGAGGCTTCATCAGCTGGAAAGCGAATGAACTGTGAGGCTCTTTCCACGAGTGCTTCGGTGACATTGGCAACACATCGACTCATAGATGCCTGACTGATTCCGATAGCATCTCCCATCCGAGTCTGGAAGGAACCTGAGGTATAGAAGCCCAGTGCTGCAAGGATCTGTGTCTCTGGGCTAATAGCCCTGGATCTCTGAGTAGGTCTGGAAAGACTTGTCCCCAAGAGCTCCACCAAGTGATAAATGAACTGTCGAGGAAACCCATACATGGACATCAAATATTCATCAGTCACATCATCCAGCTTAAAGCGGTCCAATGTCCGGTGACCTCGGCCATACAGCAAGAGATCACAGTCAAGCACTGTTATTGGTATAGCCATGGTGCATATAAATGTTGTCTCTCCTCCCCTCTGCTACTTTTCCTGAACCCTTTCCAGTGAAAACATGCAAGAAGGTATTTAAGGACGTGTCAGAATTCAAAAGCAAACCATCAGTGAAATGGCTCTGGCATTTATAATCTTCTCTCTGTAAAGGTTAAAAGAAAAAAACACGAGAAACTTACGAAAGACCTCAAAGTGACCCAAAGGTTACAACTGATTCTTTTCTCAAATTTCCATTTGCTTCAAGCAAAAGGTGCTATAACTGTAATTCTGGGTTTTTCTCCACTAACTCATGGCTTCACGACAGGCTTGCTTTTAGTTTGAAAGATAATGGGAGTTGTTTCGGTGGCTCATTTAATGCCTTGCATTTGAACTGGGAGGAGCAAAAGATTAACGGAAGTACTAGCATAATTATCCACAAAATATAAGAGGTCTGCTCCTAAGTATACAGGCCAAGAAGCTGCGGACAGAAGTCATAACTAGGGATTAGTCACGGCGAGTTTTGTTACCCAAAGTCTTCTGGCTCGACCTGAAAAGTACCGGAAGGGCTGGGGCGGGAGGGGTGCTAAAACCAGTCTAACAAGAGAGGAGAGGGTAAAAAAAAATGCCTGTGACCTAGATTGGTGGACGTTGACTGTGTGCTCTTACAACAAGCGTCCCCCTCTCCCCGAGAAATACAAGTCGTGAAGCTGAAGGCTAGTAAGTAGGGAAGACAGGACAGGTTGGAAGGAAGGCGCAAAGTGGCTGGGAGAGCTAAGGTTGAGAGACGATTCCAAAACTTCTAAAACGCGCCTTAGAAATGGATATGAAAGTCTGATAGCTTCGGCCTCTCAAAATTAGCCAACGCCAGTCACTCACCTCTTTGCGGCTGTCAGGTTACAAGCCACACTCCCCAACCGCCACGCCAGGTTAGGACCTCCTCCGGACAGCGCCGCAGGGCTAAAGCAGCTCAGGCCCTCGGCATAGGCACCGCCCACTCCGAGTCAGTGCCCGCCCCACGCCGCGTCCTCACTGTCGCTGTCGGTGCAACGTGCGGTTCTCCGACGCACATTCCACACAGAGCCCAAGCGTTACAGCTCTTTCAAAGACCCCCACTTTTTGCCTCCTTATTTTCTTGTGAGACTCTTGAAAAACTTGTCGAGAAAGACTTATATGGAAAATAGTCAACTTTTATGGTACTTTCGAGGAGAAAAGAGATGAAATAGGGCGTCCATTTGTAGCGAAAGTGCGGATATTGTTAGACAGCTGTATTTCCTCCATAGTCCTCTTCCTCCCTCCACCTTCAACGGAGCGAAAGAAAACAAACAGTAACGATGGCGGCGTCGGGAAGCGACCGGCTGCTGGGCTCTAGGCAGGGGTGATTGAGTCGTGAGGGGAACCTTGAAGAACGCCCGTTGACGTGAGCGCGACAAGTGCAGTACTGGGAGCGAAACACCTGAGACCTGCGAGCGACCAGCCTCCTAAGGCGTGAGGTAACTCTCTGCGACCTGTGCTGTCACTGCAGCTGCGGAGCGCGGACCCCTCAACCAGGAGGCGCAGCTGGTCGTCCCCAAGCCCCGGCCTCCGTAATGAGAACCCCGAGCCACTCCCTGTGTCACAGCTTCGCAGGTACTAACTTTAAGGGAGACTGTCCCCCGATCTCTAGGCGCCCCCGGGTGGGAGGCTATGGGTCTGCGGCCTGTCGGGTACCTCCCTGTGAGCTGAGAAGCCGACTAACTGCAGTTCAGTTCCCAGAGCTTTCTTTGGGGAGCCGAGTAGGTGTAGGCCCCCATTAGCCCTCGATTGTTCTCAGTCTTTACAGAAATCCCAAGTTTAAGTCTCTGCTTTTTCAGCTCTTTTTGTTAAGGTGTAAGGCTTTTTTTTGGAGGTAACTTGTGGGGTTAGAACTCGGGTTGGGTACTAATATAGAGTAAGGTAGGTTTTCATTCAGTCAAGATTTGTTGAGTGCCAAATATGTACTCCACATGTAGGTGAGGGTGACTGTTGAATAGTGAAAAAAGGGACTCAAGGTTTACGGCTATCTTCTTACTGGCAGTGGAGCGACGTGTGGAAACCTGCGATCCATTCGCATTAAATAAATCTCTGGGTAAGTGACTAAGCACCTTCTTGGGTTCATCCCTAACTCATCCCAGTTTTCACTTAGGCCAGTTAGTTCCCAGGTTGCCTGGTCACTTGAACATAGCGTTTCATTTTGAGTATTTCTTTCTTTCCTGGCCATTCCACAGCCAGAGAGACACACAGACAGACAGACGTATTATGTACTTTCTTTAAAACTTCCAAGGTGGTAGAATTTATTGAAAACCTTCAGTGGGGTATGTGCAATAATAAGAAACAACAGACCCTTCCTTTACACTTAATTAGCTTTGAGGTTTTTGTGTGTTGTTTTATGAGTGTTAGTCCTTTTCATGTGTTGGTATTGTGGCTCAACTAAATCATAAGGCTTTTTTTGTTATCAAGTCCATTTTTCATTTGAGCCAAAGTCTTATAAATGCTTGTGGAATGGAATCCTGAGTTAATATTTCTGTTGCACAATGGGTGATAAGTGCTGAAGCAAGTGTTACATAATAGTGTAACATACATCTAGTTAATTCATCCATTATTTTCCAGTTGTACCCCTTAAGGTATAAGTATAAAGTTCAGAAGACCATGGCAACTTTTGAGATTTACATTTATACAAACTGCAAACCACTGGGTTTTCATTACTGTACTTACATCTAACAGGTCATACTGTATATATATTTTTTCTCCTCTAGAGTGGTTATTAAAATTGAAACAGAAACTGTAGATCTTCAAGTACTAAACACTCCAAATCACATTGCTTGATTTAAGGACTAAGTATCAGCTGGACACAGTGAAGTCCTACTATATAAGCCTACTAGAATTGTACTGTATGAAGGTGGGGGCAAGAAAGCCCTTTCTTCCATTCTTTCCTGCCCCCACCTACCCAACTGTATTAGCTTATGACCTTCCTGACTCAGAACATGGTGTCCATAGCCTGAATGCAAAACGAAGTCTAAGACATTAACTTTTGGCATTCCAAACACCCAAGTCCTACTGTATAAGTGATTTTTTTAAATTTATTTTTTAATTTTGGTATCAATATAAAATCACATGAGCAGCATTGTGGTTACTAGATTCCCCCCATTATCAAGTCCCCACCACATACCCCATTACATTCACTGTCCATCAGCATAGTAAGATGCTATAGAGTCACTACTTCTCTTCTCTGTGTTATACTGCCTTCCCTGTGGCCCCCGCTATATTATGTGTGCTGATCGTAATGCCCCTTACTCCCCTTCTCCCTCCCTTCCCACCCATCCTCCCCAGTCCCTTTCCCTTTGGTAACTGTTAGTCCATTCTTGGGTTCTGTGAGTCTGTTGCTGTTTTGTTCCTTCAGTTCAGTTTTTTCTTTGTTCTTATACTCCACAGATTAGTGAAATCATTTGGTATTTGTCTTTCTCTGCCTGGCTTATTTCACTGAGCATAATACCCTCTAGCTCCATCCATGTTGTTGCAAATGGTAGGATCTGTTTTCTTCTTATAGCTGAATAATATTCCATTGTGTATATGTACCACATCTTCTTTATCCGTTCATCTACTGATGGACATTTAGGTTGCTTCCATTTCTTGGCTGTTGTAAATAGTGCTGCGATAAACATAGGGGTGCATATGTCTTTTTCAAACTAGGATCCTACATTCATAGGGTAAATTCCTAGGAGTGGAATTCCTGAGTCAAATGGTATTTCTATTTTTAGTTTTTTGAGGAACCTCTATACTGGTTTCCACAATGGTTGAACTAGTGATACCGGGGGTTCTTGTTTGCGGAGTTAAAGAATGAGCGTAGCAAACACCCAAGGTAGGAGAGCCAGGGTAGAGGCTTTTATTTAGAGATATAGTGAGAGGAAAGAGCTCCTGGCTCATGCCAGGAGGGGACAAGAGAGCCCAGGGTGGTGTGTTGTCTAGGGGATTTATAGGCAGTTGAGGATTTTGGGGAACTGAGGGCTTAGGGTGTGGACTTGTACCACCTGCTCTGCCCTCAAGATGGGCTGGGTTGTTGTCTGTTTGCTAGGGCTGTTTATAGTAAAGTCACGGGTTCTGCTAAGATACCCTTGCAGAACACTCATACATTCTAAGCCAAGTTGTTCCTGGCCTTTTGACGTTTAACTGATTTCACTGAAGATGTCTATATTCCTAGTCTACTATCTTTACCCTAGAGAATTAGTGTGATCTTGACTTTGCATAATGCTGAACACAGAGTTTTGATAGGGACTTTACATTGTTACATTGCTTTGTAAATATCTTGCCTTGCTTTTTCTGGAGGCTCTCACCCTACTCTGTCTAAGCCCATGGTCCCTGTCTCACTAGTTTATATTCCCACCAGCAGTGCAGGATGGTTCCCCTTTCTCTGCATCCTCGCCAGCATTTTTTGTTCCTAGTCTTTTTTATGTTGGCCATCCTAACTGGTTATATAAGTGATTTTTAAAGGATAGTTTTGATTATTCAGAAAATGCATTTGCTATAGAATTTATTGTGCCCACTTTGTAAAGTGCAGCCAATACCCTGCAATTATATTTTACTCAAGTGGAAGTGGAAAGTATGTTTTAGAATCTTGAGTTGAAGAGAAGTTATTTAATCTTAGTAATACCTAGAAATCCCTAAAACATCATTTAAATTTTTTTTCTTTTTTAAGTACTTTTTACATCATTATAGAAAAGGTGAATAATTACATTCATAAAATTGTTCAGAGTACTGCTTGGATTACAGAGAATGAAGAGTATGCCTAAAAATCCCTCACTGTTTTGTTGCTTTATTATTCAACTTTTTTTTTTTTTAATGGAAGAAAGGTATAGAGACTCACTAATTAAGAAACGCCGGCTATTCAGCTAATGTTTTAGCTACCATGTTGCTTAAGACTTTTTTGGCCTTAATAACTTGAGAGTCTTAAAATACTTATACCTAACCAAAAGTTTATTCTTGAACAATGCTTACCTAAACCGTATGTGTGGGTGATTTGGAAGTAATTTCCAAATTGGAGCGTGGAGCTTTGTTAAAAAATGGAACTCAGGTAAACTTGAAGATCTAATTGGTTTTGCTAAGTGATTCATGAATCTGGCAGCATCCCCTCTAGCAAGCAGAGATGTGCACTGAGGAGTTGTACAAAAATAGGTTTCTGTAGACAGGAGGGTGGGACAAAAATAAAGATTAGGGATTGTTTCAAGCATGGTCACGCTCCCTTAGGAGGAGTAGGGGTCTTATGCAGATTACCTTACTACTGATCAGGAAATTCCAAATGAATTGGATTAAAATTCCATTCCTGCAAGACGCTGAAACTGAAGTTAGGTTGGATATTAACCTCCAGTTTTGTGACTTGGCCTTGGAGAGGTGATCACAAGTTGGGCCTGTGTTTTTCTTTTTTTTTCTTTTTCGTTGACATATCTTCTTGTAGTATAACATAAGCGTGTATAGGTTTTAAATTACTAATTAAAGTGCGTGCACACATTAACATAATAGGAATACAGCTACATAACCAAAGCAGACCTACAATTACCAGCCATATCCAGTGAAACCAAGAAAACCAGTTAGACACCCTAGGCATTTGTGAAAACTTATCAGTGATATGATGGATATTGTCTAACTGAATTTGAATATTTTAAGAAAAATCAGACAAATTAAAACAACACATTCCTGGGAACTGTTCACATCCCATATGTTCTTTTAACAGTAGATAGTCTATAGTCACACGATTTTGGAGCGCTGCAACTTACACTTCTCCTAATTCTTGGTTGAGTTCCGACAGTATAGATCCAAATTTGTTGTTTTACTGTATGCACAGGAGAGCTTAGATATCTCCTTCTTCATTTCAATGGCAAGTCCAGGAACCGGTGGGATGAATGCAGCTACAACTGCAACAGCACCAGGATCATTATTGAAGTTTTTTGATGATCATCTTCTGAAATGGCTCTTCCAGAGGATGTTGATGTTGGAAGTTCTTCTTCATATTTTATCTTAATTCGTTTTCTCCGTAGCCAAATTAGGCTTTGATCCTCTGTATAAATACAAACAAACCCTTTGCCCATACATTGATATGACCTTTATACCATTGTGAAGAACCTATTGGAGATCACCACACAGGAACTGCCTTTTTTTCTTTTCTTAAGAGAAAGGAATATTATCAGAAAAATGTACTTCCATAGCTGATCATCTGACACCCTTTAAATGGTCAAAATTAGGGATATTTAAAGCATGCATTAATCGGTGATTTGCACTTAGTTTTATCCTATCAGGGAGTAATCCCCCCTTTCTTTCTTTCTTTTTTTTCTTTTTTCTTTTTTTATCATTAATCTACAATTACATGAAGAACATTATGTTTACTAGGCTCTCCCCTATACCAGGTCCCCCCCACAAACCCCCTTACAGTGACTGTCCATCAGCATAGCAAAATGTTGTATAATCACTACTTGTCTTCTCTGTGTTGTACAGCCCTCCCCTTTCTCCCACTCCCACCATTATGCATGCTAATCATAATACCCCCTTTCTTCTCCCCCCCCTTATCCCTCCCTACCCACCCATCCTCCCCAGTCCCTTTCCCTTTGGTACCTGTTAGTCCATTCTTGGGTTCTGTGACTCTGCTGCTGTTTTCTTCCTTCAGTTTTTCCTTTGTTCTTATACTCCACAGATGAGTGAAATCATTTGGTATTTCTCTTTCTCTGCTTGGCTTATTTCACTGAGCATAATACCCTCTAGCTCCATCCATGTTGTTCCAAATGGTAGGATTTGTTTTCTTCTTCTGGCTGAATAATATTCCATTGTGTATATGTACCACCTCTTCTTTATCCATTCATCTACTGATGGACACTTAGGTTGCTTCCAATTCTTGGCTATTGTAAATAGTGCTGCAGTAAACATAGGGGTGCATCTGTCTTTTTCAAACTGGAGTGCTGCATTCTTAGGGTAAATTCCTAGGAGAGGAATTCCTGGGTCAAATGGTAAGTCTATTTTGAGCGTTTTGAGGAACGTCCATACTGCTTTCCACAATGGTTGAACTAATTTACATTCCCACCAGCAGTGTAGGAGGGTTCCCCTTTCTCCACAACCTTGCCAACATTTGTTGTTGTTTGTCTTTTGGATGGCAGCTATCCTTACTGGTGTGAGGTGATACCACATTGTGGTTTTAATTTGCATTTCTCTGATAACTAGCGATGTGGAGCATGTTTTCATGTGTCTGTTGGCCATCTGTATTTCTTTTTTGGACAACTGTCTGTTCAGTTCCTCTGCCCATTTTTTAATTGCATTATTTGTTTTTTGTTTGTTGAGGTGGGTGAGCTCTTTATATATTTTGGACATCAAGCCTTTATCGGATCTGTCATTTACAAATATATTCTCCCATACTGTAGGGTACCTTTTTGTTCTATTGATGGTGTCTTTTGCTGTACAGAAGCTTTTCAGCTTAATATAGTTGCACTTGTTCATTTTTGCTTTTGTTTTCCTTGCCTGGGGAGATATGTTCAAGATATATCTCAGTTTTTTGTCTTCTCTGTGTTATACAACCCTCCCCTTTCTCCCACCCCCCCATTATGCATGCTAATCTTAATACCCCCCTTCTTCTTCCCTCCCTTATCCCTCCCTACCCACCCATCCTCCCCAGTCCCTTTCCCTTTGGTACCTGTTAGTCCATTCTTGGGTTCTGTGATTCCGCTGCTGTTTTGTTCCTTCAGTTTTCCCTTTTGTTCTTATACTCCACAGATGAGTGAAATCATTTGCTATTTCTCTTTCTCCGCTTGGCTTATTTCACTGAGCATAATACCCTCCAGCTCCATCCATGTTGCTGCAAATGGTAGGATTTGCCCTCTTCTTATGGCTGAGTAGTATTCCATTGTGTAAATGTACCACATCTTCTTTATCCATTCATCTATCGATGGTTGCTTCCAATTCTTGGCTATTGTAAATAGTGCTGCGAGAAACATAGGGGTGATCTGTCTTTTTCAAACTTGATTGCTGTGTTCTTAGGGTAAATCCCTAGGAGTGGAATTCCTGGGTCAAATGGTAAGTCTGTTTTGAGCATTTTGATGAACCTCCATACTGCTTTCCACAATGGTTGAACTAATTTACATTCCCACCAGCAATGTAGGAGGGTTGCCCTTTCTCCACAGCCTCGCCAACATTTGTTGTTCTTTGTCTTTTGGATGGCAGCTATCCTTACTGGTGTGAGGTGATATGTCATTGTAGTTTTAATTTGCATTTCTCTGATAATTAGCGATGTGCAGCATCTTTTCATGTGTCTGTTGGCCATCTGTATTTCTTTTTTGGAGAACTGTTCAGTTCCTCTGCCCATTTTTTAATTGGGTTATTTGTTTTTTGTTTGTTGAGGTGGGTGAGCTCTTTATATATTCTGGACGTCAAGCCTTTATCGGATCTGTCATTTTCAAATATGTTCTCCCATACTGTAGGGTTCCTTTTTGTTGTATTGATGGTATCTTTTGCTGTACAGAAGCTTTTCAGCTTAATATAGTCGCACTTGTTCATTTTTGCTGTTGTTTTCCTTCCCCAGGGAGATATGTTCAAGAAGAGGTCACTCATGTTTATGTCTAAGAGCTTTTTGCCTATGTTTTTTTCCAAGGATTTAATGGCTTCATGATTTACATTCAAGTCTTAGATCCATTTTGAGTTTACTTTTGTATATGGGGTTAGACAATGGTCCAGTTTCATTCTCCTACATGTAGCTGTCCAGCTTTGCCAGCACCATCTGTTGAAGAGACTGTCATTTCATCATTGTATGTCCGTGGCTCCTTTATCAAATAGTAATTGACCATATATGTCTGGGTTAATGTCTGGATTCTCTAGTCTGTTCCACTGGTCTGTGGCTCTGCTCTTGTGCCAGTACCAAATTGTCTTGATTACTATGGCTTTATAGTAGAGCTTGAAGTTGGGGAGTGAGATCCCCCCTACTTTATTCTTCTTTCTCAGGATTGCTTTGGCTATTTGGGGTCTTTGGTGTTTACATATGAATTTTTGAATTAATTGTTCCAGTTCATTGAAGAATGTTGCTGGTAGTTTCATAGGGATTGCATCAAATCTGTATATTGCTTTGGGCAGGATGGCCATTTGACAATATTAATTCTTCCTAGCCATGAGCATGGGATGAGTTTCCATCTGTTAGTGTCCCCTTTAATTTCTCTTAAGAGTGACTTGTAGTTTTCAGAGTATAAGTCTTTCACTTCTTTGGTTAGGTTTATTCCTAGGTATTTTTTTTTTTTAATAATTATTTTTTATTGAAGGGTAGTTGACACACAGTATTACATTACATGAGTTTCAAGTGTACAACACAGTGGTAGAACATTTATATACATAATTCTAGGTTCCAGCTATCACCCTACCAGGCTGTTACAATATCTTGACTATATTCCTTATGCTATACCTTACATCCCGGTTACTAATTTCTTTTACCATTGGAAGTCTGTCCTTTTTTTTTTTTTTTTTTTTGTGAGGGCATCTCTCATATTTATTGATCAAATGGTTGTTAACGACAATAAAATTCTGTATAGGGGAGTCAATGCTCAATGCACAATCATTATTCCACCCCAAGCCTAATTTTTGTCAGTCTCCAATCTTCTGAGGCATAACAAACAAGTTTTTACATGTAGAACAAATTCTTACATAATGAATAAGTTACATAGTGAACAGTACAATGGCAGTCATCACAGAAACTTTCGGTTTTGCTCATGCATTATGAACTATAAACAGTCAGTTCAAATATGAATACTCATTTGGTTTTTATACTTGATTTATATGTGGATACCACATTTCTCTCTTTATTATTATTATTTTTAATAAAATGCTGAAGTGGTAGGTAGATACAAGATAAAGGTAGAAAACATAGTTTAGTGTTGTAAGAGAGCACATGTAGATGATCAGGTGTGTGCCTGTAGACTATGTGTTAATCCAAGCTAGACCAGGGCAATAAAACATCCTCGTATGCAGAAGATTTCTCTCAGAACGGGGGGGTGAGGTTCTTAGCCTCACCTCTGTTGATCCCCAATTTCTCACCTGATGGCCCCCCTGCGACTGTGCCTGTCTTAGGTTGTTCCTCCCTTGAGGAATCTTACCCGTCTCTGGCTAACCAGTCATCTTCCGGGGCCATACAGGGAAATGTGAAGTTGGTAAGTGAGAGAGAAGCCTTATTGTTTGAAAAAGTTAGCTTTTTACTTCTTTGTATATTTATGCCCTGTGGCTTCTATGCCCAGCATTTGTCTTGAGGTATCTTTACCACTTGGAAGGATTATGATACTCGGTAAATTTGATATGAGGCACGAATTCTATTTAAGGGTTGTAATTAGGAAGGAAGAAGAAAAGCTATAGAAGTAGCAGGCGGAAGAAAACATGGGAAGATTGATTATTTCTTTGACATATCTTCTTGTAGAGTAACTTCAGCATGGATAGGTTTTAAGCTACTACTTAAATTGCACACACACATTAACATAATAGGAGTATAGTTACATAACCAAAGCATATCTGTAATTACCAGCCATCTGCAGTGAAACCAAGAAAACCAGTTAGGCACCTTAGGCATTTGTGAAAACTTATCTATGATATGGTGGATATTGTCCAAATGAACTTGAACAGTCTGAGAGAAATCAGACAAATTAAAACAACCCATTCCTGGGGACTGTTCACATGCCATATGTTCTTTTAACAATAAATAGTTTGTAGTTGTAAGACTTTGGAGCGCTACAATTTGCACTTCTCCAAATTCTTGGTTGAGTTCCAACAGTATAGATCCAGTCCAATTTTGTTGTTTTACTATATGCACAGGCCAGCTTAGATATCTCCTTCCTCATTCCCATGGCAGGTCCAGGAACTGGTGGGATGAGTGCATCTACAGCTGTAGCAGTGCGTGGATCTTTGTTGGGGTTTTTTGATGATCATCTTCTGGCATGATTCTTCCAGAGGGTGCAGATGTTGGAAGTTCTTTTTCATATCGTATCTTAGTTCATTTTCGGGGTAGCCCAATTAGGCTTTGATCCTCTGTATAAACACAAACAGACCCTTTGCCTACACTTTTATATGCCCTTTATACCCTTGTGTAGAACTCGTTGGAGGTTACCACACAGGAACTGCCCTTTTTTTTTTTTTTTTTTTTTTTTGCTATCACTAATCTACACTTACATGACGAATATTATGTTTACTAGGCTCTCCCCTATACCAGGTCTCCCCTATAAACCCCTTTACAGTCACTGTCCATCAGCATAGCAAAATGTTGTAGAATCACTACTTGCCTTCTCTGTGTTGTACAGCCCTCCCTTTTCTCCTACCCCCCCATGCATGTTAATCTTAATACCCCCCTACTTCTCCCCCCCTTATCCCTCCCTACCCACCCATCCTCCCCAGTCCCTTTCCCTTTGGTACCTGTTAGTCCATTCTTGAGTTCTGTGATTCTGCTGCTGTTTTGTTCCTTCAGTTTTTCCTTTGTTCTTATATTCCACAGATAAGTGAAATCATTTGGTATTTCTCTTTCTCCGCTTGGCTTGTTTCACTGAGCATAATACCCTCCAGCTCCATCCATGTTGCTGCAAATGATTGGATTTGCCCTTTTCTTATAGCTGAGTAGTATTCCATTGTGTATATGTACCACATCTTCTTTATCCATTCATCTATTGATGGACATTTAGGTTGCTTCCAATTCTTGGCTATTGTAAATAGTGCTGCAATAAACATAGGGGTGCATCTGTCTTTCTCAAACTTGATTGCTGCATTCTTAGGGTAAATTCCTAGGAGTGCAATTCCTGGGTCAAATGGTAAGTCTGTTTTGAGCATTTTGATGTACCTCCATACTGCTTTCCACAATGGTTGAACTAACTTACATTCCCACCAGCAGTGTAGGAGGGTTCCCCTTTCTCCACAGCCTCGCCAACATTTGTTGTTGTTTGTCTTTTGGATGGCAGCCATCCTTACTGGTGTGAGGTGATACCTCATTGTAGTTTTAATTTGCATTTCTCTGATAATTAGTGATGTGGAGCATCTTTTCATGTGTCTGTTGGCCCTCTGTATTTCTTTTTTGGAGAACTGTCTGTTCAGTTCCTCTGCCCATTTTTTAATTGGGTTATTTGTTTTTTGTTTGTTGAGGCGTGAGAGCTCCTTATATATTCTGGACGTCAAGCCTTTATCGGATGTGTCATTTTCAAATATATTCTCCCATACTGTAGGGATCCTTCTTGTTCTATTGATGGTGTCTTTTGCTGTACAGAAGCTTTTCAGCTTAATATAGTCCCACTTACTCATTTTTGCTGTTGTTTTCCTTGCCCGGGGAGATATGTTCAAGAAGAGGTCACTCATGTTTATGTCTAAGAGGTTTTAGCCTATGTTTTCTTCCAAGAGTTTAATGGTTTCATGGCTTACATTCAGGTCTTTGATCCATTTTGAGTTTACTTTTGTATATGGGGTTAGACAATGGTCCAGTTTCATTCTCCTACATGTAGCTGTCCAGTTTTGCCAGCACCACCTGTTGAAGAGACTGTCATTTCGCCATTGTATGTCCATGGCTCCTTTATCAAATATTAATTGACCATATATGTCTGGGTTAATGTCTGGATTCTCTAATCTGTTCCATTGGTCTGTGGCTCTGCTCTTGTGCCAGTACCAAATTGTCTTGATTACTATGGCTTTATAGTAGAGCTTGAAGTTGGGGAGTGAGATCCCCCCTACTTTATTCTTCTTTCTCAGGATTGCTTTGGCTATTCGGGGTCTTTGGTGTTTCCATATGAATTTTTGAATTATTTGTTCCAGTTCATTGAAGAATGTTGCTGGTAGTTTCATAGGGATTGCATCAAATCTGTATATTGCTTTGGGCAGGATGGCCATTTTAACGATATTAATTCTTCCTAGCCACGAGCATGGGATGAGTTTCCATCTGTTAGTGTCCCCTTTAATTTCTCTTAAGAGTGACTTGTAGTTTTCAGAGTATAAGTCTTTCACTTCTTTGGTTAGGTTTATTCCTAGGTATTTTATTTTTTTTGATGCAATTGTGAATGGAGTTGTTTTCCTGATTTCTCTCTCTGTTGGTTCATTGTTAGTATATAGGAAAGCCACAGATTTCTGTGTGTTGATTTTGTATCCTGCAACTTTGCTGTATTCCGATATCAGTTCTAGTAGTTTTGGGGTGGAGTCTTTAGGGTTTTTTATGTACAGTATCATGTCATCTGCAAATAGTGACAGTTTAACTTCTTCTTTACCAATCTGGATTCCTTGTATTTCTTTATTTTGTCTGATTGCCGTGGCTAGGACCTCCAGTACTATGTTAAATAACAGTGGAGAGAGTGGGCATCCCTGTCTAGTTCCCGATCTCAGAGGAAATGCTTTCAGCTTCTCGCTGTTCAATATAATGTTGGCTGTGGGTTTATCATAGATGGCCTTTATTATGTTGAGGTACTTGCCCTCTATTCCCATTTTGCTGAGAGTTTTTAACATGAATGGATGTTGAACTTTGTCAAATGCTTTTTCAGCATCTATGGAGATGATCATGTGGTTTTTGTCTTTCTTTTTGTTGATGTGGTGGATGATGTTGATGGACTTTCGAATGTTGTACCATCCTTGCATCCCTGGAATGAATCCCACTTGGTCATGGTGTATGATCCTTTTGATGTATTTTTGAATTCGGTTTGCTAATATTTTGTTGAGTATTTTTGCATCTACGTTCATCAGGGATATTGGTCTGTAGTTTTCTTTTTTGGTGGGGTCTTTGCCTGGTTTTGGTATTAGGGTGATGTTAGCTTCATAGAATGAGTTTGGGAGTATCCCCTCCTCCTCTATTTTTTGGAAAACTTTAAGGAGAATGGGTATTATGTCTTCCCTGTATGTCTGATAAAATTCCGAGGTAAATCCATCTGGCCCGGGGGTTTTGTTCTTTGGTAGTTTTTTGATTACCTCTTCAATTTCGTTGCTGGTAATTGGTCTGTTTAGATTTTCTGTTTCTTCCTGGGTCAATCTTGGAAGGTTATATTTTTCTAGGAAGTTGTCCATTTCTCCTAGGTTTCCCAGCTTGTTAGCATATAGGTTTTCATAGTATTCTCCAATAATTCTTTGCATTTCCGTGGGGTCCGTCGTGATTTTTCCTTTCTCGTTTCTGATACTGTTGATTTGTGTTGACTCTCTTTTCTTCTTAATAAGTCTGGCTAGAGGCTTATCTATTTTGTTTATTTTCTCGAAGAACCAGCTCTTGGTTTCATTGATTTTTGCTATTGTTTTATTCTTCTCAATTTTATTTATTTCTTCTCTGATCTTTATTATGTCCCTCCTTCTGCTGACCTTAGGCCTCATCTGTTCTTCTTTTTCCAATTTCGATAATTGTGACATTAGACCATTCATTTGGGATTGCTCTTCCTTTTTTAAATATGCTTGGATTGCTATATACTTTCCTCTTAAGACTGCTTTTGCTGCGTCCCACAGAAGTTGGGGCTTAGTGTTGTTGTTGTCATTTGTTTCCATATATTGCTGGATCTCCATTTTGATTTGGTCATTGATCCATTGATTATTTAGGAGCGTGTTGTTAAGCCTCCATGTGTTCGTGAGCCTCTTTGCTTTCTTTGTACAGTTTATTTCTAGTTTTATGCCTTTGTGGTCTGAAAAGTTGGTTGGTAGGATTTCAATCTTTTGGAATTTTCTGAGGCTCTTTTTGTGGCCTAGTATGTGGTCTATTCTGGAGAATGTTCCATGTGCACTTGAGAAGAATGTATATCCCGCTGCTTTTGGATGTAGAGTTCTATAGATGTCTATTAGGTCCATCTGCTCTACTGTGTTGTTCAGTGCTTCCGTGTCCTTATTTATTTTCTGCCCAGTGGATCTATCCTTTGGGGTGAGTGGTGTGTTGAAGTCTCCTAGAATGAATGCATTGCAGTCTATATCCCCCTTTAGTTCTGTTAGTATTTGTTTCACATATGCTGGTGCTCTTGTGTTGGGTGCATATATATTTAGAATGGTTATATCCTCTTGTTGGACTGAGCCCTTTATCATTATGTAGTGTCCTTCTTTATCTCTTGTTACTTTCTTTGTTTTGAAGTCTATTTTGTCTGATATTAGTACTGCAACCCCTGCTTTCTTCTCACTGTTGTTTGCTTGAAATATGTTTTTCCATCCCTTGACTTTTAGTCTGTACATGTCTTTGGGTTTGAGGTGAGTTTCTTGTAAGCAGCATATAGATGGGTCTTGCTTTTTTATCCATTCTGTTACTCTGTGTCTTTTGATTGGTGCATTCAACCCATTAACATTTAGGGTGACTATTGAAAGATATGTACTTATTGCCATTGCAGGCTTTAAATTCGTGGTTACCAAAGGTTCAAGGTTAGCCTCTTTAGTATCTTACTGCCTAACTTAGCTCGCTTATTGAGCTGTTATATACACTGTCTGGAGATTCTTTTCTTCTCTCCCTTCTTGTTCCTCCTCCTCGATTCTTCATATGTTGGGTGTTTTGTGCTGTGCTCTTTCTAGGAGTGCTCCCATCTAGAGCAGTCCCTGTAAGATGTTCTGTAGAGGTGGTTTGTGGAAAGCAAATTCCCTCAGCTTTTTTTTGTCTGGGAATTGTTTAATCCCACCGTCATATTTGAATGATAGTCGTGCTGGATACAGTATCCTTGGTTCAAGGCCCTTCTGTTTCATTGTATTAAATATATCATGCCATTCTCTTCTGGCCTGTAGGGTTTCTGTTGAGAAATCTGACGTTAGCCTGATGGGTTTCCCTTTATAGGTGACCTTTTTCTCTCTAGCTGCCTTTAACACTCTTTCCTTGTCCTTGATCTTTGCCATTTTAATTATTATGTGTCTTGGTGTTGCCCTTCTTGGATCCTTTCTGTTGGGGGTTCTGTGTATTTCCGTGGTCTGTTTGATTACTTCCTCCCCCAGTGTGGGGAAGTTTTCAGCAATTATTTCTTCTAAGATACTTTCCATCTCTTTGCCTCTCTCTTCTTCTTCTGGGACCCCTATAATACGGATATTGCTCCTTTTAGATTGGTCACACAGTTCTCTTAATATTGTTTCATTCCTGGAGATCCTTTTGTCTCTCTCTATGTCAGCTTCTATGCGTTCCTGTTCTCTGATTTCAATTCCATCAATGGCCTCTTGCATTCTATCCATTCTGCTTATAAACCCTTCCAGAGTTTGTTTCATTTCTGCGATCTCCTTTCTGGCATCTGTGATCTCTTTCCGGACTTCATCCCATTTTTCTTGCGTATTTCTCTGCATCTCTGTCAGCATGTTTATGATTCTTATTTTGAATTCTTTGTCAGGAAGACTGGTTAGGTCTGTCTCCTTCTCTGGTGTTGTCTCTGTGATCTTTGTCTGCCTGTAGCTTTGCCTTTTCATGGTGATAGGAATAGTTTGCAGAGCTGGGACGAGTGACGGCTGGAAGGACTTCCCTTCTTGTTGGTTTGTGGCCCTCCTCTCCTGGGAGAACAGCGGCCTCTAGTGGCTTGTGCTGCGCAGCTGCGCGCAGACAGGGTTTCTGCTTCCTGCCCGGCTGCTATGGAGTTAATCTCTGCTGTTGCTGTGGGCGTGGCCTGGCTCGGGCAGCTACTCCAAAATGGTGGAGTCGCGTTGGAGCAGGAGCTGTTGGGAGGCTATTTATCTCCGTAAGGGGCCTCCCTGCTCCCTGCAGCCCAGGGGTTAGGGTGCCCAGAGATCCCGGATTCCCTACCTCTGGATTAAGTGGCCCGCCCTGCCCCTTTAAGACTTCCAAAAAGCACCCGCCAAAACAAAACAACGACCACAAAAAAAACAAGAAAAAAAATTTTTTTAATTAAAAAAAAAAAAAAAAGTTTTTTTAATTAAAAAAAAAAAGGTGGTCGTTCGTTTTTCTTTATTCTCCGGTGCCAGCCTCAGGCCTCTGCTCACCGGTCTTTCTGCCCTGTTTCCCTAATATTGGGGTCCCTGTCCCTTTAAGACTTCCAAAAAGCGCTCGCCAAAACAAAGCAGCAAAAAAGCAAAAAAAAAAAAAAAATGGTCGCGCGCTTTTCTTATGTCCTCTGTCGCCCAGCCTCCAGTGCCTGCTCACTGTTCTTGCTGCCCTGTTTTCCCAGTATCGAGGGCCCTGCACTCTGGCCCGGATGGCTGGGGCTGGGTGTTCGGCAGCCCTGGGCTCCGTCTCCCTCCCGCTCTGCCTGCTCTTCTCCCGCCGGGAGCTGGGGGGAGGGGCGCTCGGCTCCCGCGGGACCGGGGCTTGTATCTTACCCCCTTCGCGAGGCGCTGGGTTCTCTCAGGTGTGGATGTGGTCTGGATATTGTCCTGTGTCCTCTGGTCTTTATTCTAGGAAGGGTTGTCTTTGTTATATTTTCATAGATATATGCTGTTTTGGGAGGAGATTTCCGCTGCTCTACTCACGCCGCCATCTTCCGCCCCCTCATATATCGGTATTTTTTTTTTTGATGCAATTGTGAATGGAGTTGTTTTCCTGATTTCTCTTTCTGTTGGTTCATTGTTAGTGTACAGGAAAGCCAGAGATTCTGTGTGTTGATTTTGTATCCTGCAACTTTGCTGTATTCCGATATCAGTTCTAGTAGTTTTGGGGTGGAGTCTTGAGGGTTTTCTATGTACAGCATCATGTCATCTGCAAAAGAAGAAGTTTAACTTCTTCTTTACCAATCTGGATTCCTTGTATTTCTTTGTTTTGTCTGATTGCCGTGGCTAGGACATCCAGTACTATGTTAAATAACAGTGGGGAGAGTGGGCATCCCTGTCTTGTTCCCGATCTCAGAGGAAAAGCTTTCACCTTCTCGCCGTTCAGTATAATGTTGGCTTTGGGTTTATCGTAAATGGCTTTTATTATGTTGATTTACTTGCCCTCTATTCCCATTTTGCTGAGAGTTTTTATCATGAATGGATGTTGAATTTTGTCAAATGCTTTTTCAGCATCTATGGAGACGATCATGTGGTTTTTGTCTTTCTTTTTGTTGATGTGGTGGATGATGTTGATGGACTTTCGAATGTTGTAACATCCTTGCATCCCTGGGATGAATCCCACTAGTTCATGGTGTATGATCCTTTTGATGTATTTTTGAATTCGGTTTGCTAGTATTTTGTTGAGTATTTTTGCTCTTGGTTTCATTGATTTTTGCTATTGTTTTATTCTTCTCAATTTTATTTATTTCTTCTCTGATCTTTATTATGTCCCTCCTTCTACTGACTTTAGGCCTCATTTGTTCTTCTTTTTCCAATTTCAATAATTGTGACATTAGACCATTCATTTGGGATTGTTCTTCCTTTTTTAAATATGCCTGGATTGCTATATACTTTCCTCTTAAGACTGCTTTTGCTGTATCCCACAGTAGTTGGGGCTTTGTGTTGTTGTTGTCGTTTGTTTCCATATATTGCTGGATCTCCTTTTTGATTTGGTCATTGATCCATTGATTAATTAGGAGCGTGTTGTTAAGCCTCCATGTGTTTGTGAGCCTTTTTGCTTTCTTTGTACAGTTTATTTCTAGTTTTATGCCTTTGTGGTCTGAAAAGTTGGTTGGTAGGATTTCAATCCTTTGGAATTTAGTGAGGCTCTTTTTGTGGCCTAGTATGTGGTCTATTCTGGAGAATGTTCCGTGTGCACTTGAGAAGAATGTGTGTCCTGTTGTTTTTGGATGTAGAGTTCTGTAGATGTCTATTAGGTCCATCTGTTCTCGTGTGTTGTTCAGTGCCTCTGTGTCCTTACTTATTTTCTCTCTGGTGGATCTGTCCTTTGGAGTGAGTGGTGTGTTGAAGTCTCCCAGAATGAATGCATTGCATTCTATTTCCTCCTTTAGTTCTGTTAGTATTTGTTTCAGATATGTTGGTGCTTCTGTATTGGGTGCATATATATTTATAATGGTTATATCCTCTTGTTGGACTGAGCCCTTTATCATTATGTAATGTCCTTCTTTATCTTTTGTTACTTTCTTTATTTTGAAGTCTGTTTTGTCTGATAGTAGTATTGCAACACCTGATTTTTTCTCTCTGTTGTTTGCATGAAATATCTTTTTTTATCCCTTGACTTTAATTCTGTGCATGTGTTTGGGTTTGAGGTGAGTCTCTTGTAAGCAGCATAAGGATGGATCTTGCTTTTTTATCCATTCTATTACTCTGTGTCTTTTGATTGGTGCATTCAGTCCATTTACATTTTGGGTGATTATTGAAAGGTATGTACTTATTGCCATTGCAGGCTTTAAGTTTGTGGTTACCAAATGTTCAGGGTTAGCTTCCTTACTATGTTACTGTCTAACTTAACTTGCTTGTTGAGCTATTATACATACGGTCTGATGATTCTTTATTTCTCTCCCTTCTTATTCCTCCTCCTCCCTTCTTCATATGTTGGGTGTTTTGTGCTGTGCTCTTTTTAGGAGTGCTCCCATCTAGAGCAGTCCCTGTAAGATGCCCTGTAGGGGTGGTTTGTGGGAGGGAAATTCCCTCAACTTTTGCTTGTCTGGGAATTGTTTAATCCCTCCTTCATATTTAAATGATAGTCGTGCTGGATACAGTAGTCTTGGTTCGAGGCCTTTCTGTTTCCTTGCATTAAGTACATCATCCCATTCTCTTCTGGCCTGTAGGGTTTCTGTTGGGAAGTCTGATGATAGCCTGATGGGTTTTCCTTTGTAGGTAACCTTTTTTTCCTCTCTGGCTGCCTTTTATACTTTGTCCTTGTCTTTGATCTTTGCCACTTTAATTATTATGTGTCTTGGTGTTGCCCTCCTTGGATCCCTTGTCATGGGAGTTCTGTGTATTTCTGTGGTCTGAGAAGCCATTTCCTCCCCTAGTTTGGGGAAGTTTTCAGCAATTATTTCTTGAAAGACACTTTCTATCCCTTTTTCTCTCTCTTCTTCTTCTGGAACCCCTATAATCCAGATATTGTTCCATTTTGATTGGTCTCTCAGCTCTCTTAGAATTCTTTCATTCCTGGAGATCCTTTTATCTCTCTCTGCATCAGCTTCTCTGCGGTCCTGTTCTCTGTTTTCTAGTCCATTAATGGTCTCTTGCATCTCGTCCATTCTGTTTTGAAGTCCTTCCAGAGCTTGTTTTATTTCTGTATTCTCCTTCCGTAGTTCTTGCATATTTCTCTGCAAGTCCATCAGGATGGTTATGACTTTTGTTTTGAATTCTTTTTCAGGAAGACTGGTTAAATCTATCTCCCCAGGTTCCTTCTCAGGGGAAGATGTAGGAGATGCCAAAGCTGTCTGGGTTAGTCTTGACTGGATCATATTTTTTTGCCTTTTCATGTTGATAGGTGCTATTGACTATCAGCTGGGAGGGCCAAACTTTTCACTTGCTACTGGCCTTTCTTTACTGGGACATCTGCGACCCTTAGTGGCTTGTGTTGGGTAATTGCGTGTAGACTGGGTCTTTGTGTTTTGCCCGGCCGGTATGGAGGAAGCTCCCTTTCTGAGGGCGTGGCCAGCCTTAGGCTGCTTCTCTGCTTTCACCGTGTCTGGAAGGGTAATGGACGGGGGGCTGTTTGGCTTTTTACCTCCATGAGCGGTCTCAGAGCTGTTGCCCAGGGGGTTAGTGCGCCTGGTTTTCCCTGTAATTTCCAGCTGCTTTGCTGTGACCTGTGTTGTTTCTGTCCAGCTGTTGCATCCCTGTCCCTTTAAGACTTTCAAAAAGCGCTCGGTTTTCTTTGTCACAGGGGCATCAGCTTCGGAACCCGCTCAAAGGTCTTGCTGCCCTGTTTCCCTAGTTTCCAGCCCTCCACGCATGCACTGTGTCTGTGCTCTGGTGCGGATGACTGGGGCTGGGTGTTCAGCAGTCCTGGGCTCCCTGTCCCTCGCCCCTCTGACTCCTCTCCTCCCGCCGGGGTTTGAGGGGAGGGGCGCTTGGGTCCCGCCGGGCTGGGGCTTGTATCTTACCCCCTTCGTGAGGTACTGGGTTCTCGCAGGTGTGGATATGGTCTGGTTGTTGTCCTGTGTCCTCTGGTCTCTATTCTAGGAAGAGTTGTCTTTGTTATATTTTCATAAATATATGTGGTTTTGGGAGGAGATTTCCGCTGCTCTACTCACGCTGCCATCTTGGCTCCACCCTGTGTTTTTCTTTTAACAGCTGAGTGAGATGAATATTCATAAAGCACCACTTTTTCATGCATGGATTTAATAGAGAAAAAGGTGCCTGGTGTTGCTTGTCCTTGCTTCTCTCAAATTGTGGAGACCAGTAAAAACTTTAAGCAGTCCCTAATAGGATAAAGTCAATTTAGCCAGGAAGGATATAAAGGAAGCTATCTAATCTACTCTGCTCAGGGGGCATCAAGAAACTTTTCTTAATGTTTGGGTTTTAAATCTTAAAAGGCGAGAATGTTTGATATCTTGATCTGGGTGATGGTTACATGACATGTCAGAATACTTCGAGCTGTACACTAAGATTTGCATTTTATTGTATGTGCCTCAACTTTTTAAAAAAGTCCTTCAAGGGATCTAAAATAGATTTTAAATAGTTAATTTTAACTGTAGAGCAAATTTGAGCCAGTTTATTAGAGAAATCCTCCAAATGCCAGTGTAGATGGTACAGGAAATTTGTCTTGCCCTAGTGGTGCTCCCTGTAGGCCCCTGATTACATGAGAACGGTAAGATTGTAAATCACCACTTCTTAGAAGAACAACTAAATTTCATGAAAAATTGAATGTCTATCACACGTTTCTTCTTAGTCAAAGTAAATAAAGGTAAATAATTTATAGAATGGTGATTTAGTATTGCTTTGGAAAATGGTGCTGTCACTTTTTACTTTGGATTTATACAAATGTGAAAGAAATAACAGTTAAATATAATTTTATCTTCCAATCTAAGGGTTTTTTTGCCCCACTTACTCCTGTTTTGCCCATAGGTATTAGGAGAGACATTATGTTGAGAAATATTTTTTGAGATTTCAATGTCCTGATTTAAAAATAAATTTAAGGGTGTTTTTACTCCTTAGTCTATTTCTGTTGGACTTTTCAAGAACCCAGATACTGAGTTTATATATTCTTGGTCTGGTTTTTAAATTGTTTCAAATTAATCTTTATTCCCACCTCCTGTTTTCTTTTGCTTTATTGTATCAGCTCCTCTGAATTCTCCTGTTGTATCTCTTTTTTTTAATCAAATATTCCCCATTTTGTTAATTTCTAGAAAATATGTAAGTTTGGATTTTATTTCAGCATTTATTATCAAAAGTTTCTTCATGTATAAGTGGTTAACTGTTTAATTGTATGTATTTCTAGTTTATGGATTATGGGCAATAACATCTTGGAAATTTTTTTTTATGGTCAAGAATATGTTTAATTTATAGTGTCTTCTGAACCTGAAAGAAGAATGTGAAAGGTAGAGTTAGATAACTAAGAGCTTTATTGAGGACCTCATACATGGCAAATTCTCATCTGGGAACATTCTTATTTAATCCTCACCACAAACCTATGAGGTAGATATTACTTATTGTCACTTTATAAGAAAGAAATCTGAGGACCAGAAAGATTGAGTGACTTGACCTATATGCCATTTTTTTTTTTTGTGTGTGTGTGTGTGTGTGTGTGTGTGTGTGTGTGTATATATATATATATAAGACCTGGTTTTATAATTCTTTTTTTTTTATAAACCTAATGTTTACTATTTATTTATTTAAAATTTTTTATTAAGGTATGATCGATATACACTCTTAGAAGGTTTCACATGAAAAAACAAGGTGGTTACTGCATTTACCCATATTATCAAGTCCCCACCCATACCCCAATGCAGTCACTGTCCATCAGTGTAGTAAGATGCCACAGATTTACTGTTTGCCTTCTCTGTGCAACAGTGTTTTCCCCGTGACCCCCAACACCATGTGTACTAAACATAATATCCCTCAATCCCCATCTCCCTCCCACCCAACCCGTCCTCCCACACCCCTCCCCTTTGGTAACCACTAGTTCCTTCTTGGAGTCTGTGAGTCTGCTGCTATTTTGTTCCTTCAGTTTTGCTTCGTTGTTATACTCCACAAATGAAGGAAATCATTTGGTACTTGCCTTTCTCCACCTGGCTTGTTTCACTGAGCATAATATCCTCCAGCTCCATCCATGTTGTTGCAAATGGTAGGATTTGTTTGTTTCTTATGGTTGAATAGTATTCCATTGTGTATATGTACCACCTCTTCCTTATCCATTCATCTACTGATGGACACTTAGGTTGCTTCCATTTCTTGGCTATTGTAAATAGTGCTGCAATAAACATAGGGGTGTATGTGTCTGTTTGAGTCTGAGAAGTTGTATTCTTTGAGTAAATTCCAAGGAGTGGGATTCCTGAGTCAAATGGTATTTCTGTTTTTAGTTTCTTGAGGAACCTCCATATTGTTTTCCACAAAGGTTGAACTAGCTTACATTCCCACCAGCAGTGTAGGAGTGTTCCCCCTTCTTCACATTCTGGCCAGCATTTGTTGTTCTTAGTCTTTTCAATGCTGGCTATCCTTACTGGTGTGAGGTGATATTTCATTGTGGTTTTAATTTGCATTTCCCTGATGATTCGTGATGTGGAGCATCTTTCCATGTGTCTGTTAGCCATCTGAATTTCTTCTTTGGAGAACTGTCTCTTCATATCCTCTGCCCATTTTTTAAATTGGGTTATTTGCCTTTTGGATGTTGAAGCGTGTGAATTCTTTATATATTTTGGATGTTAACCCCATGTTGGATATGTCATTTACAAATATATTGTCCCATACTGTAGGATGCCTTTTTGTTCTGTTGATGGTGTTCTTTACTGTACAGAAACTTTTTAGTTTGATGTAGTCCCATGGGTTCATTTTTTTCTTTTGTTTCCCTTGCTTGAGGAGATGTGTTCAGGAAGAAGTTGCTCATGCTTATATTCAGGAGATTTTTGCCTATGTTTTTTTCTAAGAGTTTTATGGTTTCATGACTTACATTCAGGTCTTTGATCCATTTCGAGGTTACTTTTGTGTATGGGGATAGACAGTAATCCAGTTTCATTCTCTTGCATGTAGCTGTCCAGTTTTGCCAACACCAGTTGTTGAACAGGCTGTCATTTCCCCATTGTATGTGTATGGTTCTTTTGTCTTATATTAATTGACCATATCTGGTTGGGTTTATATCAGGGCTCTCTAGTCTGTTCCATTGGTATATGGGTCTGTTCTTGTGTCAGTACCAAATTGTCTTGATTACTGTGGCTTTGTAGTAAAGTTTGAATTTGGGGAGCATAATCCCCCCAGCTTTATTCTTCCTTCTCGGGATTCCTTTGGCTATTCAAGGTCTTATGTGTTTCCATATGAATTTTAGAATGATTTGCTCTAGTTCATTGAAGAATGCTGTTGGTACTTTGAAAGGAATTGCATTGAATCTGTAGATTGCTTTAGGCAGGATGGCCATTTTGACAATATTAATTATTCCTATCCATGAGCACAGGATGTGTTTCCATTTATTGTTATCTTCTTTATTTTCTCTCATGAGTGTCTTGTAGTTTTCAGAGTGTAGGTCTTTCACTTCCTTAGTTAAGTTTACTCCTAGGTATATTATTCTTTTTGCTGCAACTGTGAATGGAATTGTTTTCCTGATTTCTCTTTCTGATAGTTCATCATTAGTGTATAGGAATGCAACTGGTGTCTATGTATTAATTTTGTATCATGCAACTTTGCTGAATTTAGGTATTAGATCTGGTTGTTTTAGAGTGGATTCTTTAGGGTTTTTTATATACAGTATCACATCTGCAAACAGGGACAGTTTAACTTCTTTCTTGCCAATTTGGATGTCTTTTATTTCTTTGTGTTGTCCGATTGCGGTGGCTAGGACCTCCAGTACTATGTTGAATAAAAGTAGGGAGAGTGGGCATCCTTGACTTGTTCCTGATCTTAAAGGAAAAGCTTTCAGCTTCTCACTGTTAAATATAATGTTGGCTGTGGGTTTGTCATATATGGCCTTTATTATGTTTTTAGGTACTTGCCCTCTGACCCATTTTGTTGAGAGTTTTTATCATGAATGGATGTTGAATTTTGTCAAGTGCTTTTTCAGCATCTATAGAGATGATCATGTGGTTTTTGTTCTTTTTATTGATGTGGTGGATGATGTTGATGAATTTTTGCATGTTGTACCATCCTTGCATCCCTGGAAAAAATCATACTTGATCATGATGGATGATCTTTTTGATGTATTTTTGAATTCGGTTTCCTAATATTTTGTTGAGTATTTTTGCATCTATGTTCATCAGGGATATTAGTCTGTAATTTTCTTTTTTTGTGGTGTCTTTGCCTGGTTTTGGTATTAGAGTGATGCTGGCCTCATAGAATGAGTTTGGAAGTATTCCCTCCTACTTTTTGGAAAACTTTAAGGAGGATGGGTGTTAGGTCGTCACTAAATGTTTGATAAAATTCAGTGGTGAAGCCATCTGTTCTAGGAGTTTTGTTCTTAGGTAACTTTTTGATAACCAGTTCAATTTCTTTGCTGGTAATTGGTCTGTTCAGATTTTCTGTTTCTTTCTGGGTCAGTCTTGGAAGGTTGTATTTTTCTAGAAAGTTGTCCATTTCTTCTAGGTTATCCAGTTTTTTGGCATATTATTTTTCATAGTATTCTCTAATAATTCTTTGTATTTCTGTGTTGTCCATCATGATGTTTCCTTTCTCATTTCTGATTCTGTTTATGTGTGTAGACTCTCCTTTTTTTCTTGATAAATATGGCTAGGGGTTTATCTATTTTGTTTATTTTCTCAAAGAACCAGCTCTTGCTTTCATTGATTCTTTCTATTGTTTTATTCTTCTCGATTTTATTTATTTCTGCTCTAATCTTTATTACGTCCCTCATTCTACTTTCTTTGGGCCTCATTTGTTCTTCTTTTTCTAGTTTCGTTAATTGTGAGTTTAGAGTGTTCATATGGGATTGTTCTTCTTTCCTGAGGTAGGCCTGTATTGCAATATACTTTCCTCTTAGCACAGCCTTTGCTCCATCCCACAGATTTTGCAGTGTTGAATTATTGATGTCATTTGTCTCCTGTATTGCTTTATCTCTGTTTTTTATTTGGTCATTGATCCCTTGGTTATTTAGGAGCATGTTGTGAATCCTCCATGTGGGGTTTTTCATTTTCTTTGTGTAAAATTTATTTCTAGTTTCATACCTTTGTGGTCTGAGTAATTGGTTGGTGCAATTTCAGTCTTTTTGAATTACTGAGGCTCTTTTTGTGCCATAGTATATGATCTATTCTTGAAAATTATCCATGTGCACTTGAGTAAAATATGTATTCTGCTGCTTTTGGGTGTAGAGTTCTGTAGATGTCTGTTAGGTCCATCTCTTCTAATGTGTTGTTCAGTGCCTCTGTGTCCTTACTTATTTTCTGTCTGGTTGATCTGTCCTTCAGAGTGAGTGGAGTGTTGAAGTCTCCTAGAATGAATGCATTGCATTCAATTTCCACTTTTAATTCTGTTAGTACTTGTTTCACATTTGTAGGTGCTCCTGTGTTGGCCACAAAGATATTTATAATGGTTATATCTTCTTGTTGAATGGACCCCTAAATCATTATGTAATGTCCTTCTTTGTCTCCTGTGACTTTCTTGTTTTGAAGTATATTTTGTCTGATACTAGTACTGCAACTCCTGCTCATTTCTCCCTGTTAGTTGCAGGATCCCTTGTGTTTGGAGATCTGTGGATCTCCATGGCCTAAGAGACTATAACCTTCCCCAGATTGGGGAACTTTTCAGCAATTACCTCCTCATAGACACCTTCCATCCCTTTCTATTCCTCTTCTTCTTCTGGTACCCTTATAATGTGAATATTGTTGTGTTTGGATTGGTCACACAGTTTTCTCAGTAGTCTTTCATTCTTAGAGATCCTTTTTTCTCTCTGTCCCTCAGCTTCTTTATATTCCTCTTCTCTAATTTGTATTTCATTTGTCATCTTCTCCACCATATCTAATCTACTTTTAGTACCTTGCATTGTGCTCTTCAACAATTGGATCTCCAACTGGAATTCATTCCTGAGTTCTTGAATATTTTTCTGTACCTCCATGAGCATGTTAATGATTTTTATTTTGAACTCCCTTTCAGGAAGATTCATGGGGTCGATTTAATTTGAATCTTTCTCAGGTGTTCTATTTTACTTTGAATCAGGTTTCTGTGGCATTTCATATTTGTATATGACCCCCTGTAGTGCCCAGACACTCTACTCTCTGGAGCTGCTCAGCCTCTGAAGCAATGTCAGGGGTCGCAGGGGAGCTGTATTGGTGCCTGAGTGGAGGAAAGATCTGTTTCATGCTTCCTGGCTGCTATGCCTGCCTCCACTGCCAGAACCAGTGTGCCGAGCACACAGGTATAAGCCTCTATGCTTTGCATTTGTAGTTGCTTTAGATGGGGCTTCCCTTTGGTGACCTAACACCAGGGTTGGGTTCTCCAGTTTGTGAGCCAGGTGGGGCTGGCCGGGAGAAAGGCGCAGTAGGCTGCATATCATGGAGGGGGTCCTTGGTGCTGTGTAGCCAGCCAGGGAGCTGGAGCGCCTGATGTTCAAGAAAGTTCCCAACCTGCTGTGTAGAGTGCCCTGGACAATTTTGTCTACCTGTCCTTTCTCCTGAGCAGTAAGGTCTGTGCAATCCTTGCCCGTTTAGCAGCCTTCTTGCTGTTAGGAAGTCTCTCAGACTGCCCGCCTTTCTTTTGCCCCAGAGCAGCCAGATATGGATCCCTGCTTTCCACAAGCAGCTGGAATCTCAGTCTCTCCAGGTATTCTGACTGTCTTAGCTTTCCAACCCCCTAACCATGAGAGTTCCATGAAAGCACCATGAAATGTTAGGTCTGCTTTCCCAGAGCAGATCTCCAGAGTTAGGTATTCAGCAGTCCCAGGCCTCCACTCCCTCCCCGCTCCGTTTCTCTTCCTCCCCGCTGTGAGCTGGGGTTGGTGAAGGGCTTGGGTCTTCCCAGGCCATGGCTTTGTTACGTTACCCTGTTCCATGAGGTTTATTGTTTTTTTCCAGGTATATGGAGTTTGGCGCACCCCTTTTTTCTGTTGGTGTTTGAGGATTTGTCGTATTAATTATATTTTCATATTTTATGTGGTTTTTAGGAGGAAGCCTCTGTCTCATCTCTCATGCCAGCATCTTTAATCCAATCCGACCCACCTCTTGTTTTCTTGTGTTCATTAGAAGAACCTGATGTTGCTCCCCATAGGCGTCAGCTCCCTGGCATCATGGCTTTGACTTACTTTTTTTTTGGAACGTGGGATTTCTTAGTCTTTCTTAGTCTTTCAGCTGTGTATCAGAACCTTTTTATTGTCATATTTTGTTTGCTTGTAGTGGGCCGGGTAACTGATAACATCTGTTCAATCCACCTTGTTGGATGTCCTCCTCAGAGATTTTAAACTCATTTATCAAAGCATTGTGCATTGAACTCTTTGCTTACTTCACTTGAAGGCCTGTTACGGGATCTTAGAAGTGCAACTACAGCAGTCATTCAGATGTTTGAAAAATTGTATTTCAAGTAGGAGGTACAAAGAGATAGATCTAATGTCTTTTAATTTAGGTATCATTGATATACACTCTTATGAAGGTTTCACATGAAAAGCAATGTGGTTATTACATCCTCTCATTATTGAGTCCCCCCCATACTCCATTGTAGTCACTGTCCATCAGTGTAGTAAGATGCCACAGAGTCACTACTTGTCTTCTGTGTGCTACAGTGGAGATAAACCTAATTTTAGAAAACTTTAATGCAGGAAAAAATTAGTTAAATTCCTCACCCTGTTATAGACCATTCAATGAGAACAAATTTTGTTAAATTATTTAGAAAAATGTCAGATCTGCAGAACAAATTTAAGAACATTATGGTGAACTCTCATATAGTCTTCAAATAGAGTCACACATTGTTCACTCCATGCCAGATTGCTGTCTCTCTCTATAGCATATAATGTATAATATAATAATGTACAATTTCTTACTTTTTTCCTTTGATTTGGTCCTATGTTTGTTTGCTGGGCCCTTGAGAAAAGTTATTTGCATTTCTTAAGACTAAGAGCATTGACTAAAATTTAACTATCAAATTCAGGAAATTTCAGATTAATGCAATACTGTTACCTAGTGTATTGTCAGTGTTCAGATGTTGTGGATTACTTCAGTACTTTCCTCTATAGCAGTTTTTTAAAAGTCCAGGATGAAGCATTGCATTTAGTTGTCATTATCTCTTTAATTGCCTTAAAAAAAAGTTCTTTAGCTTTTTTTGTCTTTCATGAAATTGGTATTTTTGAAGAGTATGAGTCCATTATTTTGTAAACTGTTAACTTCATCGGATTGCTTTTTCATGGCGAGATATGGTTATACAATTTTATTGGGAGAGCTACATAAGTGATAGTCTTTCTCACCACATCACATCAAGAGGGATGTAATGTTAGTTTTTCAGTTGTTGGTATGTTTCTTTGATTGCTGTGTTAAGCTTGTGTCCCCCAGACTTTTCTTTGTAAATAATATGTAATCTGTTGGAAGACTCTATAAATATCCCACTTGCCAGACATTTACCCAATGGTTTGTCATACACTGGTGATTGGTTTGAATCAGTTAGTCCTGTAATGGTTGCAAAATGTTAAGTTTTCTAATTCTGGTATTCCTTATATTTGATTTTTCTAATTCTATTATACTTCATACGTTCGGTAACTGGCAGTCTACTGTGAAGAAGTATTTAAGTGATAAAAAGGAGGGGGAGAAAAGATGCCAGAGTACCAGGCAAGGCAGAAACCTCCTCCCACATATTCTCCAAGGAAGCACCTACAGCAAGTACAACTAAACCTGAAAATGACCTGAAGTCTCTAGAACATACCACTTAAACCTGGTGAAGAAGAGAAGACCACACAAAGAAGCGTAAAGTGTAAGAGCCACAATTGAGTGGGACCCCAGCCCTTCCACCATCTCAGCCTATAGGCAGGAGCAAGAGGAATGGAGTGGGGAGGGGATACTGCTCAGGAACTCTGCACACCTGGCCCTGGAGATCTGCTCCAGGAACAAGAGTACTCATTGCATTGGGTTCTGGTGATTAGCAAGGCTGGACTACAGGCAGAGTTGGAGCACTCTAGAAGGCTGAGACTCCAGCTGCTTGTGCAAAACGCATTCTCCTCTGGTCCCTCTGAGACCCAACATAGAGGCAGCAGTTTGAAAGATTTTCCAGCATTAGGAGGGGTACCAGAAGGGCAAGAGTTGAACAGAGCTCTCTCTGCAGGAGAAAGGGAAGGTGGATGACATGTTGCTAGCCCTCAACACAGCAGGTTGGGCACTCCTGGGAGCTCCAACTGCTCCATTCCCCTCACTGGCCACTCCACCCTGAGGTGCTTCACTGTGCATCCCCATACCTGCCCACCCACTCAACCCAGCAGTGTCAGACTTTGCTGCCTGGCAGTCAAAGGGAAGCATTCCCAGCTCTCTTGTCCCTGTCTCAGCCCAACTAAGGAGGTGCCTGCAAGAGCCAGCTTGAGGCACTCCTTATTCCTCATGGGTGGCCCAACTCCATGCCATGCAACATACTGCTGCATGATTGCTCTACTCGCCACTGCCAAGTACCCACCCCAGAGCCACCCGACCCCATCCACCACCCTTCATCCCAGCAATGCAGCAGTTGCTACAGGGAAGGCAGAGGGTGGCCTTGCCCACAACAGTCCCAGCAGAAGCACTGGCTGCTGTGCTCACAAAGGGTTGGCTGAAGTGAACTGCCACCCATAGTGGACTGAGACAGACCACTGCCAGCAGACAGACAGAAAGACTACCCTGTCCCACCAACAGCAACAGGGGCTCCATGGCAAAGGACAACCAGGCACTGGAGAGTAAAGAGTCTTGAGCTTCTGGACACCACAGGATGCCTTCTTCATCAAGCCATTACTCTGTAGACCAGTAGGCATAGCAGATCCATCTACTACAAAAGAAGAAACAGAAATCCTGACAAAATGTGGAGGAGTTTTATTCCAAATAAAATTACAGGATAAGACACCAAAAAGAGGGCTAAATGAAACAGATACTGCCAATCTTCTTGACAAAAACTTCAAAGTAAAAGTAATAAATATGCTCACTGAGCTGTGGGAGAGTATTGAAGCTCTCAAGAAGGACTTAAAGAGATAGAAAGCTGAAAAAGAGCCACTCAGAGCTGAAGAATACAGTAACTGAAATGAAATACACAATGGAGGTAATGAATAATATTTTGCTGCAAGTAGAGGAGACAATGAGATGAAGATTAGAGAACAGGAAAACAACAAAGCTGAGGAACAGAGAAAAAAATTTCTAGGAATGAAAAAATGCTAAGAGAGCTATGTGATATGTACAAACAAAACAATATTCACATAATAGGAATACCAGAAGGAGAAGAGAAGGACAAAGGGATAGAAAGTCTCTGAAGAGGTAGTTGTTGAAAACTTCCCTAATCTAGGGAAGGAAATAGACACCCAGATCATGGAAGCACAGAGAGCCCCTAATAAAAGGAACCCCAGGAAGGTAACACCAAGACATATAATAATTAAAATGACAAAGATTAAGGATAAGGAGAGAGTACTGAAAGCAGCCAAAGTGAGAAAAAAGATTGCTTATATTTCTATCAGGCTGTCAGCAGACTTCTTAGCAGAAACTTTACAGACCAGAAACAAGTAGCATGAAATATTTAATATATTGGAACAGAGGAGCCTTCAACCAAGAGTCCTCTAACAAGATTATCATTGAGATTTGAAGGCGAGATTAAACATTTCTCAGATAAATGAAGGCTGAAAAATTTTGTAACCACTAAACCAGCATTACAGGATAAGTTAAAGGGACTTCTTTAGATGGGAATGTTCATAGGCCTAGTTTTCACCAGTGAAAATAAACCCACAATAAAGTTAGTAGACCAATTACTTGCGAAGCAACTATGAAATTAAAACAGAAGTAGTAAAATCAACTCTACATAAAATCAGTCAGGGGATACACAAAAAGATGCAAGATTACATCTGATACGTAAGGTGTGGAAGAGGAAGAAGAAAAAGAGGTACTTTTAGATTGAGTTTGAAATAGAGCAATCATCAACTTAATAGAGATTCTTACATAGTTAGGAAGCTATTCTTGAACCTTATGGCAACCAGAAACCTGTAGTACATACACAAAAGCCTGTAATAGGTACACAAAAAATTAAAAAAGAGAAATCCAATCACAACACTAAAGAAAACCATCAAATTACAAGACAAGAGTATAAGAGAGGAAGAAAGGAATAGACAGGAACTACAAAAACAACCAGAGAACAATTAATGAAATGGCAATAAGTACATACCTATAAATAATTCCCTAATATGTAAATAGACTGAATGCACTTATCAAAAGACACAGAGTGGCAGAATGGACACAGAAACAAGACCCATCTGGATGCTGCCTAAAAGAGACTCATTTCAGACCCAAAGACCTGCGCAGACTAAAGGTGTAGGGATGGGAAAAGAGATTTCATGCAAGTAATAGGGAGAAAAAGGCAGGAGTAGCAGTATTAATATCAGACAAAATAGATTTCAAAACAGAGAGATTAACAAGAGACAAAGAAGGACATTACATATTGATAAAGGGATAACTTCAACAAGAGGATATAACCATTATAAATATCTGTGCACCCAACATAGCAGCACCTAAATATCTAAACAGATACTAAAAGAATTAAAGGGGGAAGTAGATCAGAACTCCTTCATTTTAGGAGACTTGAACACACCACTCACATCATTACACAGATCAACCAGACAGAAAATAACTGTAGAAACAGAACCACTGAACAACACATTAGATCAGATGGACCTAACAGATTCTACAGAACACTCCACCCAAAAGTAGCAGGATACACATTTTTCTCAAGTGTACATAGAATGTTCTCCAGAATAGATCACATACTAGGCCACAAACAGAGCCTCAGTAAATTTTAAAAAATTGAAATTGTATCAAGCAACTTCTCAGATCACAATGGTATGAAACAAAAATGAATTACACAAAGAAAACAAAAAGCCCATAAACACATGGAGGCTAAACAACATTCTTCTAAAGAATCAATGGATCAATGAAAAAAATCAAACATGGGGACAAATGAAAAGAAACATAAAACAGTTCAAAATCTGTGGGATGTCACAAAAGCAGTTCTAAGAGGGAAGTACATAGCAATCTAGGCCTACCTCAGGAAATAAGAACAGTCCCAAATAAACAGTCTAAATTCACAATTAAAGAAACTAGAAAAAGAAGAACAAATGAAACCCAAACTTAGTAGGAGGGAGATAATAAAGATCAGAGCATAAATAAAATAGAGAAGAATAAAACAATAGAAAAAGTATCAGTGAAGCCAATAGACTGATTCTTTGAGAAAATAAACAAAATAGACCCCTAGTCAGACTTAACAAGAAAACAAGAGCACACAAATAAACAAAATCAGAAAGGGAAGAGGAATAGTCACAACAGATACCACAGAAATAGAAAGAATTACTAATGAATTCTATGAAAAATTATATGCCAATACATTGGACAACCTAGAAGAAATAGACAAATTCCTAGAAAAACACAGCCTTCCAAGACTGACCCAGGAAGAAACAGAAAATCTGAACAGACCAATTACCGAAACAGAACAAGTAACGAAATCGAACTGGTAATCTGAAAACTCCCAACAAAGTCCAGAACCAGATGGCTTCACATCTGAATTCTACCAAACATTTAAAAAGGAGCTAATATCTATCCTTCTGAAGTATTCCAAAAAGTAGTAGAGGAGGGAATATATCCAAATTCATTCTATGAGGACAACATCACTCTAATATCAGAACCAGACAAAGACACTACAAAAACAGGAAACTTTAAACCAATATCTCTGATGAGCATAGATGCAGAAATCCTGAACAAAACAGTAGCAAACCAAAATAAAAAATACATCAAAAGGAACATCCATCATGACCAATAGGGATTTAATCCAGGGATGCAATAGTACAATATTCATAAACTAATCAACATCATACACCACATTAACAAAAGAAGGGTAAAAACCACATGATTATCTCAATGAATGCTCAGAAAGCTTTTGACAAAATTCGACATCCATTCATGATAAAAACTCTCAACAAAATGGGTATAGAGGATACGTAACGCAACATAATAAAGTCCATATATGACAGACCCACAGTTAACATCATACTCAATCATGAAAAGCTGAAAACTTTCCCTCTAAGGTCAGGAATAAGACAAGGATGCCCACTCTCACCACTCTTATTCAGCATAGTACTGGAGGTCCTTGCCATGGAAATCAGACAAGACAGATAAAAGTCACCCAAATTGGTAAGGAAGAAGCTAAACTATTTGCAGATGACATGATTTTATATATAGAAAATCCTAAAGACTTCACCAAAACAATTATTAGAACTAAGAACTGGATTCAGCAAAGTTGTAGGATGCAAAATTAATACACAGAAACCTGTTGTGTTCCTATATACTAACAACGAACGAGAAGAAAGAGAAATCAGGAAAACAATTCCATTTACAATTGAATGAAAAAGAATAAAATAACTAGGAGTAAACCTAACCAAGAAGATGAAAGACCTTTACTCAAAAAGGGTAAGGTACTCATGAGAGAAAGATGATATAAATAAATGAAAATTTATCCTGTGCTCTTGCATAGGAAGAATTAATAGTCAAAATGGCCATCCTACCAAAGCAATTTACAGATTCAATGCAGTCCCTGTCAAAATACCAATGGCATATTTCAGTGAACTAGAGCATATAATCCTAAAATTCATATGGAACCACAAAAGACCCTGAATAGCTAAAGCAATCCTGGGAAAGAAGAACAAAGCTGGGGGCATTCCACTCCCTGACTTCAAGCTATACTATAAAACGGCAGTAATCAAAACAGTATGGTACTGCCACAAGAACAGACCCATATAGATCAGTGCAACAGAATAGAGAGCCCAGATATAAACCCACTCATGTATGGGCAATTAGTATATGATAACTCGGCCATGAATATACAGTTGGGACAATACAGTTTCTTCAATACTGGTGTTGGGAAAACTGGACAGCTTCAAGCAAGTCGATGAAAATGTATCACTGCCTAATGAAATGCAGAAAAGTACACTTGAAATGGAGCAAAGACCTGAATGTAAGACATGAAACCATAAAACTCTTAGAAAAAAACAGGCAAAAATCTCTTGAACATAAGCATGAGTGTTTTTTTCCTGGACAAATCTCCTCAGGCAAGGGAAACCAAATAACCAAGTAAAAAATGAGCAGAGTAATCATCAGAGAAATGGAGATTAAAACCACAATGAGATATCACATCACACCACTAACGATGGCCACCATCCAAAAGGCAAACAACAACAAATGTTGGCAAGTATGTGGAGAAAGGGGAACCCTTCTACACTGCTGGTAGGATTGTAAATTAGTTCAACCATGTGGAAAGCAGTATGGAGGTTCCTCAAAAAACTCAAAATAGAAATACCACTTGACCGAGGAATTCCAGTTCTAGGAATTTACCCAAAGAATACAACTTCTCTGATTCAAAAAGACATATGCACCCCTATGTTTATAGCAGCACTATTTACAATAGCCAAGAAATGGAAGCAACCTAAGTGTCCATCAGGAGATGAATGGATGTGGTATATATACACAATGGAGTGTTATTCAGCCATAAGAAGAAAGCAGATCCTACCATTTGCAACAACATGGATGGGGCTAGAGGGTATTATGCTCAGTGAAATAAGCCAGGTGGAAAAAGACAAGTATCAAATGATTTCACTCATCTGTGGAGCATAAGAACAAAGAAAAAACTGAACTGAAGGAACAAAACAGCAGCAGAATCACAGAACCCAAGAATGGACTAACAGTTATCAAAGGGAAAGGAACTGGGGAGGATGGGTGGGAAAGGAGGGACAAGGGGAAAAAGGGGCATTACAATTAGCAGACATAATGTGTGTGTGGGGGCACACAGGGAGGGCTGTACAACACAGAGAAGACAAGTAGTGATTCTATAGCATCTTACTACGCTGATGGACAGTGACTGTAATGGGGTATGTGGTGGGGACTAGATGGGGGGACTCTAGTAACCATGACGTTTTTCATGTAATTGTAGATTAATGATACCAAAAAAAAAAAAGTCCAGAGGACCGGAATAGATATTTTTGCAAAGAAGTACAGACAGCCAACAAGCACATGAAAAGATGCTCCACATCACTAATCATCAGGGAAATGCAAATCAAAACTACAATGAGATATCACCTCACACCAGTTAGAACGGCCACCATCCAAAAGACAAGGAATAACAAGTGTTGGTGAGGATGTGGGGAAAAGGAAACCTTCCTACACTGTTGGTGGGGATGTAAATTTGTACAGCCACTGTGGAAAGCAGTATAGAGGTTCTGCTAGAAACTAAAAATTGAAATATCATGTAACCCAGTAATCCAACTTCTAGGAATTTACCTGAAGAAAACAAAATCTCTGACTGGGAGAGATATATGCACCCATATGTTTATCACTGCATTATTTATAATAGCCAAGTTATGGAAGCAACCTAAGTGTCCATGAATAGATGAATGGATAAAGAAGAAGTGATACATATATACAATGGAATATTACTCAGCCGTTAAAAAAGAAAGAAATCTTGTCATTTGCAACAACATGGATGGACCTATAGGATATTATACTAAGTGAAAAAGTCACAGAAAGATAAATACCATGTTTTCACTTATTTTTGTAATATCAAAACAAAATGAAAAAAATAGCAGTAGACTCATAGACAGTGAGAAATGGCTGGTGGTTACCATGGGGGTGGGGTTCAGGTAGTGGGTGGGGAGGGTGATGGGGCTAAAGGGACACAAAAATTCTCAATCATAAGTTGGTCTCTGGGATGGTAGTAGATCATGGAGTATATAGTCAATGATTCTGTAACATCTTTCTATGTTAACAGACAGTAACCATACTAGTGAGGTGAAGTTTTAATAATATTAAAATAATAACTATTGAACCACCATGTTGTATACTTGAAGCCAGTATAAGAGTGTATATCTGATGAGGAAATATTCAGAAAGCTCTCAGATCCCTCTCCCTCTCCAGGTTTGGTAGGAAGCCAAGGAAGTCAAGGAGACAAAGTTTCTGTTGAGGCTTCAAGAATAAAAAGGAATCACAAGGGGCTTGGGTGCTTGCGATTAAAACAATATAACAATGTATCCCCCCACACACACCAGGACTCAGTGGTATGAAACAGCTTGTTAATCATAGTCATGGAAGCCCATTAGTGTATAATACAATATCCGGGTAACCTTTACAGAAATATATTAAAATATAAGTAGCATCCTGAATACACCTATAGTGACCTAATAGCTCCCACTGCAACAGTTTCTGGCTGCTGACTCTCCCCTTAGCTTTGTAGTAAATGTATAAAAGGCATGGCCCTGCTGCATTTGGGGCTCACACCTTTGCAGATCACTCTCCTCTGAGCCTGCTGGCATAAAATAAACTTCCACCCTCCAAGACCTCTGAGTGCTGCGTGGTTCTGTCAGGGATCCTTCCAGGTTTTCCGGTTTTCTGTAACATATCAACTATACTTAAATAGAAGAAAAATATTGTATTGCAATGATACTTCACTTAAAAAAAACTATTTAACCATCTTCCCCCATTTATTTTAGAGCTGTTAACAGCTCTCCTTGAAATCATTGTTTAGGAAAATGTGAAAATCTTTGCTATAGAAAAATGACTATGGCAGAGGGGCTCAACATGGCAGCGTGAGTAGGGTGCCGAAAATCTCCTCCCAAAACCATATATGTTTTTGAAAATACAACAAGTACAACTACTCCTAAAAGGAGACCAGAAGACACAGTACAATAGCCAGGCTACATCTAAATCTGCGAGAACTCAGCATCTCACGAAATGGGTAAGTTACAAAACAGTAATCTGGAAGGACCCAAGCACTCCCCTCACCCCAGCTCACTGGCAGGAAGAAATGAATCGGAGTGGGGAGGGAGTGGAAGCACAGGACTACAAAATAACTAGGCCTACTAGTCTGTATTGGGAGCACAGACACACATTGCATGGTGTACTGGATATTAGAGAAATGGGAAGTAAAATCTGAGACAGAGATGGCGAGCAGGTCCCCACAGCTAGCTACCCTGGGGAAAAAGAAAAGTGGGCACTTTTTAAACCTCTTAGAAGGGACAAGGGTGCAACACAGAGAACACAAGTAGTGATTTTACAGCATCTCACTGTGCTGATGGACAGTGACTAATGGGGTATGTGGGGGGGACTTGGTGAAGGGGGGAGTCTAGTAAACATAATGTTCCTCATGTAATTGTAGATTAATGATACCAAAAAAAAGCAAGGGACAAGGGCTTAACAGCTGGACAAAATCATCCCGGCACACTCAGCCCAACAAGCTGGGAATTTTAAGGAACTTCAGGCACCCTACCCCCTGAGGGGTAACACACCCCCGAAACTCCTCACTGCGATGAGCAGCCTGCCATTCATTCCCCCGGGCCAGCGCTGCAAGCAAACCGGCTGACCCGCCACAGCTGAGGAGCAGCCAGAAAAACAGCCCTGCCGATGGCAACCACACAGAGTCTCCGCCCAGCACGCAGATAACTGGGACAGACCCAGAGTCTGCCGCCACTGTGCAACTGCCCAGCAAAGACAGAGGAAGCTGGAGCAAGGTCCGGAAGGCATAAAAGGATGCTGCTCTCACAAGAGAACACACCCGGTGGGGCTGCGACTCCCCGCAGGGCTCTAGGCTATGCTGAGGGTCACCCTGCCCACGGAGCTCAGGACATTATCCCAGAGACTGCTCCCTGTGTGCTGGTGACCAACACAGGCAGCGGAGAAGGGTCAGGTGACCAGCAAGCAGAAAGGGACATTGTTCTGCCAGCAGACACTCATGCCACCTGCCTACAACCACTTCTATCACCATGAAAAGGCAGAAGAATCGGGTCCAGTCAAAAATCACTCAGACAGGAGGCGGAGCCAACATGGCGGCGTGAGTAGGACAGTGGGAATCTCCTCCCAAAAACATATATACTTTTGAAAATACAACAAACACAACTAGCCCTAAAAGAGAGACCAGAAGACGCAGGACAGTGGCCAGACTGCAGCTACACCAGCGAGAACCCAGCGACTGGTGAAAGGGGTAAGATACAAGCCCCGGCCCCGCGGGACGCGAGCGCCCCTCCCCCCAGCTCCCGGCGGGAGAACAATAGGCAGAGCGGGAGGGAGACGGAGCCCAGGACTGCCGAACACCCAGCCCCAGCCATCCGGGCCAGAGTGCAGACACAGTATATGCCCAGGGGGCCCTGGATACTGGGAGAACAGGGGGTAGACCTCAGAGCGGGTGCTGAAGCTGATGCCCCTGTGACAAAGAAAAGCGGGGGCTTTTTTGAAAGTCTTAAAGGGACAGGGACTTAACAGCTTGACGGAAACAACCCAGGTCACAGTACAGCAGCTGGAAATTACAGGGAAAACCGGGTGCACTAACCCCCTGGGCAACAGCTCTGAGACCCCTCACGGAGGCAAACAGTCAAGCAGCCCCCCCATCCATCACCCCACCGGGCGCTGCGAAAGCAGAGAAGCAGCCTGAGACAAACTCCGCCCACAGAAAGGGAAATTTCTCCCTCCCGGCCAGGCAAGACACAAAGACCCACTCTACACGCAATTACCCAACACAAGCCACTAGGGGTCGCAGTTGCCCCAGTAAAGAAAGGCCAGTAGTAAGTGAAAATTTTGGCCCTCCCAGCTGACAGTCAATAGCACCTGTCAACATGAAAAGGCAAAAAAATATGATTCAGACAAGACTAACCCAGACAGCTTCGGCATCTGCTACATCTTCCCCTGAGAAGGAATCTGGGGAGATAGATTTAGCCAGTCTACCTGAAAAAGAATTCAAAACAAAAGTCATAACCATGCTGATGGACTTGCAGAGAAATATGCAAGAACTAAGGAAGGAGAATTCAGAAATAAAACAAGCTCTGGAAGGACTTCAAAACAGAATGGACGAGATGCAAGAGACCATTAATGGACTAGAAAACAGAGAACAGGAACGCAGAGAAGCTGATGCAGAGAGAGATAAAAGGATCTCCAGGAATGAAAGAATTTTAAGAGAGCTGAGTGATCAATATAAAAGAAATAATTTAAGAATCATAGGCATTCCAGAAGAAGTAGAGAGAGAAAAGGGGATAGAAAATGTCTTTGAAGAAATAATTGCTGAAAATTTCCCCAAACTAGGGGAAGAAATGGCCTCTCAGACCACAGAGGTACACAGAACTCCCATGACAAGGGATCCAAGGAGGGCAACACCAAGACACATAATAATTAAAATGGCAAAGATCAAAGACAAGGACAAAGTATTACAAGCAGCCAGAGAGAAAAAAAAGGTTACCTACAAAGGAAAACCCATCAGGCTATCATCAGACTTCTCAACAGAAACCCTACAGGCCAGAAGAGAATGGCATGATATACTTAATGCAATGAAACAGAAGGGCCTCGAACCAAGACTACTGTATCCAGCACGAATATCATTTAAATATGAAGGAGGGATTAAACAATTCCCAGACAAGCAAAAGTTGAGGGAATTTGCCTCCCACAAACCACCTCTACAGGGCATCCTACAGGGACTGCTCTAGATGGGAGCACTCCTAAAAAGAGCACACAACAAAACACCCAACATATGAAGAAGGGAGGAGGAGGAATAAGAAGGGAGAGAAATAAAGAATCATCAGATTGTGTTTATAATAGCTCAACAAGCGAGTTAAGTTAGACAGTAAGACAGTAAAGAAGCTAACCCTAAACCTTTGGTAACCACAAACTTAAAGCCTGCAATGGCAATAAATTCATACCTTTCAATAATCACCCTAAATGTAAATGGACTGAATGCACCAATCAAAAGACACAGAGTAATAGAATGGATAAAAAAGCAAGATCCATCCATATGCTGCTTACAAGAGACTCACCTCAAACCCAAAGACGCGCACAGACTTAAAGTCAAGGGATGGAAAAAGATATTTCAAGCAAACAACAGAGAGAAGAAAGCAGGTGTTGCAATTCTGGTATCAGACAAAACAGACTTCAAAATAAAGAAAGTAAAAAAAGACAAAGAAGGACATTACATAATGATAAAGGGCTCAGTCCATCAAGAGGATATAACCATTATAAATATATATGCACCCAATACAGGAGCACCAACATACCTGAAACAAATATTAACAGAACTAAAGGAGGAAATAGAATGCAATGCATTCATTCTAGGAGACTTCAACACACCACTCACTCCAAAGGACAGATCCACCAGACAGAAAATAAGTAAGGACACAGAGGCACTGAACAACACACTAGAACAGATGGACCTAATAGACATCTACAGAACTCTACATCCAAAAGCAACAGGATACACGTTCTTCTCAAGTGCACATGGAACATTCTCCAGAATAGACCACATACTAGGACACAAAAAGAGCCTCAGTAAATTCCAAAAGATTGAAATCCTACCAACCAACTTTTCAGACCACAAAGGCATTAAACTAGAAATAAACTGTTCAAAGAAAGCAAAAAGGCTCACAAACACATGGAGGCTAAACAACACGCTCCTAAATAATCAATGGATCAATGACCAAATCAAAATGGAGATCCAGCAATATATGGAAACAAATGACAACAACAACACTAAGCCCCAACTTCTGTGGGACGCAGCAAAAGCAGTCTTAAGAGGAAAGTATATAGCACTCCAAGCATATTTAAAAAAGGAAGAGCAATCCCAAATGAACGGTCTAATGTCACAACTATCAAAATTGGAAAAAGAAGAAATAATGAGGCCTAAGGTCAGCAGAAGGAGGGATATAATAAAGATCAGAGAAGAAATAAATAAAATTGAGAAGAATAAAACAATAGCAAAAATCAATGAAACCAAGAGCTGGTTCTTCGAGAAAATAAACAAAATAGATAAGCCTCTAGCCAGACTTATTAAGAGGAAAAGAGAGTCAACACAAATCAACAGTATCAGAAATGAGAAAGGAAAAATCACAACAGATCCCGCAGAAATACAAAGAATTATTAGAGACTACTATGAAAACCTATATGCTAACAAGCTGGGAAACCTAGGAGAAATGGACAACTTCCTAGAAAAATACAACCTTCCAAGACTGACCCAAAAAGAAACAGAAAATCTAAACAGACCAATTACCAGCAACGAAATTGAAGCGGTAATCAAAAAACTACCAAAGAACAAAACCCCCGGGCCAGATGGATTTACCTCGGAATTTTATCAGACATACAGGGAAGACATAATACCCATTCTCCTTAAAGTTTTCCAAGAAATAGAAGAGGAGGGGATACTCCCAAACTCATTCTATGAAGCTAACATCACCCTAATACCAAAACCAGGCAAAGACACCACCAAAAAAGAAAACTATAGACCAATATCCCTGATGAACGTAGACGCAAAAATACTCAACAAAATTTTAGCAAACCGAATTCAAAAATACATCAAAACCATCGTACACCATGACCAAGTGGGATTCATCCCAGGGATGCAAGGATGGCACAACATTCGAAAGTCCATCAATATCATCCACCACATCAACAAAAAGAAAGACAAAAACCACATGATCATCTCCATAGATGCTGAAAAAGCATTTGACAAAGTTCAACATCCATTCATGATAAAAACTCTCAGCAAAATGGGAATAGAGGGCAAGTACCTCAACATAATAAAGGCCATCTATGAAAAACCCACAGCCAACATTATATTGAATAGCGAGAAGCTGAAAGCATTTCCGCTGAGATCGGGAACTAGACAGGGATGCCCACTCTCCCCACTGTTATTTAACATTGTACTAGAGGTCCTAGCCACGGCAATCAGACAAAACAAAAAAATACAAGGAATCCAGATTGGCAAAGAAGAAGTCAAACTGTCACTATTTGCAGATGACATGATACTGTACATAAAAAACCCTAAAGACTCCACCCCAGAACTACTAGAACTGATATCGGAATACAGCAAAGTTGCAGGATACAAAATCAACACACAGAAATCTGTGGCTTTCCTATATACCAACAATGAACCAACAGAAAGAGAAATCAGGAAAACAACTCCATTCACAATTGCATCAAAAAAAATAAAATACCTAGGAATAAACCTAACCAAAGAAGTGAAAGACTTATATTCTGAAAACTACAAGTCACTCTTAAAAGAAATTAAAGGGGACACTAACAGATGGAAACGCATCCCATGCTCATGGCTAGGAAGAATTAATATCGTCAAAATGGCCATCCTGCCCAAAGCAATATACAGATTTGATGCAATCCCTATGAAACTACCAGCAACATTCTTCAATGAACTGGATCAAATAATTCAAAAATTCATATGGAACCACCAAAGACCCCGAATAGCCAAAGCAATCCTGAGAAAAAAGAATAAAGTAGGGGGGATCTCACTCCCCAACTTCAAGCTCTACTATAAAGCCATAGTAATCAAGACAATTTGGTACTGGCACAAGAACAGAGCCACAGACCAATGGAACAGACTAGAGAATCCAGACATTAACTCAGACATATATGGTCAATTAATATTTGATAAAGGAGCCATGGACATACAATGGCGAAATGACAGTCTCTTCAACAGATGGTGCTGGCAAAACTGGACAGCTACATGTAGGAGAATGAAACTGGACCATCGTCTAACCCCATATACAAAAGTAAACTCAAAATGGATCAAAGACCTGAATGTAAGTCATGAAACCATTAAACTCTTGGAAGAAAACATAGGCACAAACCTCTTAGACATAAACATGAGTGACCTCTTCTTGAACATATCTCCCCGGGCAAGGAAAACAACAGCAAAAATGAACAAGTGGGACTATATTAAGCTGAAAAGCTTCTGTACAGCAAAAGACACCATCAATAGAACAAAAAGAAACCCTACAGTATGGGAGAATATCTTTGAAAATGACACATCCGATAAAGGCTTGACGTCCAGAATATATAAAGAGCTCACACGCCTCAACAAACAAAAAACAAATAACCCAATTAAAAAATGGGCAAAGGAACTGAACAGACGGTTCTCCAAAAAAGAAATACAGATGGCCAACAGACACATGAAAAGATGCTCCACATCGCTAATTATCAGAGAAATGCAAATTAAAACTACAATGAGGTATCACCTCACACCAGTAAGGATGGCTGCCATCCAAAAGACAAACAACAACAAATGTTGGCGAGGCTGTGGAGAAAGGGGAACCCTCCTACACTGCTGGTGGGAATGTAAACTTGTTCAACCATTGTGGAAAGCAGTATGGAGGTACATCAAAATGCTCAAAACAGACTTACCATTTGACCCAGGAATTGCACTCCTAGGAATTTACCCTAAGAATGCAGCAATCAAGTATGAGAAAGATCAGTGCACCCCTATGTTTATCGCAGCACTATTTACAATAGCCAAGAATTGGAAGCAACCTAAATGTCCATCGATAGATGAATGGATAAAGAAGATGTGGTACATATACACAATGGAATACTACTCAGCCATAAGAAAAGGGCAAATCCAACCATTTGCAGCAACATGGATGGAGCTGGAGGGTATTTTGCTCAGTGAAACAAGCCAAGCAGAGAAAGAGAAATACCAAATGATTTCACTCATCTGTGGAATATAAGAACAAAGGAAAAACTGAAGGAACAAAACAGCAGCAGAATCACAGAACTCAAGAATGGACTAACAGGTACCAAAGGGAAAGGGACTGGGGAGGATGGGTGGGTAGGGAGGGATAAGGGGGGGAGAAGTAGGGGGGTATTAAGATTAGCATCCATAGCGGGGTGGGAGAAAGGGGAGGGCTGTACAACACAGAGAAGACAAGTAGTGATTCTACAACAGGTTGCTACGCTGATGGACAGTGACTGTAAAGGAGTATATATGGGGGACCTGGTATAGGGGAGAGCCTAGTAAACAAAGTATTCGTCATGTAAGTGTAGATTAATGATTAAAAAAAAAAAAATGCAGTTCCTATGTGGTGACCTGTAATGAGTTCTACACAATGATATAAAGGACATATAAAAGTGTAGGCAAAGGGTCTGTTTGTGTTTATACAGAGGATCAAAGCCTAATTTGGCTACCCCGAAAATGAACTAAGATACGATATGAAAGAGAACTTCCAACATCAGCACTCTCGGGAAGACTCATGCCAGAAGATGATCATCAAAAAACCCCAACAAAGATCCACGCACTGCTACAGCTGTAGATGCACTCATCCCACCAGCTCCTGGACTTGCCATGGGAATGAAGGAGATATCTAAGCTGGCCTGTGCATACAGTAAAACAACAAATTTGACTGGATCTATACTGTTGGAACTCAATCAAGAATTAGAAGAAGTGCAAATTGTAGCGCTCCAAAATCTTACAACTACAGACTATTTACTGTTAAAAGAACACATGGGATGTGAACAGTGCCCAGGAATGGGTTGTTTTAATTTGTCTGATTTTTCTCAAACTATTCAAATTCAGTTAGATAATAACCATCATATCATTGATAAGTTTTCACAAATGCCTAGGGTGCCTAACTGGTTTTCTTGGTTTCACTGGAGATGGCTGGTAATTACAGGTATGCTTTGGTTATGTAACTATACTCCTATTATGTTAATGTGTGTGCGCAATTTAAGTAGTAGCTTAAAATCTATACATGCTGAAGTTACTCTACAAGAAGATATGTCAAAGAAATAATCAATCTTCCCATGTTTTCTTCCGCCTGCTACTTCTATAGCTTTTCTTCTTCCTTCCTAATTACAACGAATTCTTAAATAGAATTCGTGCCTCATATCAAATTTACCGAGTATCATAACTCCTCCAAGTGGTAAAGATACCTCAAGACAAATGCTGGGCATAGAAGCCACAGGGCATAAATATGCAAAGAAATAAAAAGCTAACCATTTCAAACAATAAGGCTTCTCTCTCACTTACCAACTTAACATTTCCCTGTGTGGCCCCGGAAGATGACTGGTTAGCCAGAGACGGGTAAGATTCCTCAAGGGAGGAACAACCTAAGACAGGCACAGTCGCTGGGGGGTCATCAGGTGAGAAATTGGGGATCAACAGAGGTGAGGCTTAGAACCTCACCCCCCCTGTTCTGAGAGAAATCTTCTGCATATGTGGATGTTTTATTGCCCTTGTCTAGCTTGGATTAACACATAGTCTACAGGCACACACCTGATCATATACATTTGCTCTCTTACAACACTAAACTATGTTTTCTACCTTTATGTTGTATCTACCTACCACTTCAGCATCTTATTAAAAATAATAAAGAGAGAAATGTGGTATCCACATATAAATCAAGTATAAAAATCAAATGTGTATTCATATTTGAACTGACTGTTTATAGTTCATAATGCATGAGCAAAACCAAAAGTTTCTGTGATGACTGCCCTTGTACTGTTCACCATGTAACTTATTCACTATGTAAGAATTTGTTCTCCATGTAGAACTTGTTTGTTATGCCTCAGAAGATTGGAGACTGACGAAAATTAGGCTTGGGGTGGATTAATGATTGTGCATTGAGCATTGACTCCCCTATACAGAATTTTATTGTTGTTAACAACCATTTGATCAATAAAAATGAGAGATGCCCTAACAACAACAACCAAGAAAAAGTACACACTTCCAATTGTAAAATAAATAAGCAACCGGGATGTAATGTATAGCATAAGGAATATAGTCAAAATATTGTAACAACTTGGTATGGTGATAGCTGGTACTTAGAATTATCATGTATATAAATGTTGAATCACTGTGTTGTACACCTGAAACTAATGTAATGTAATACTGTGTGTCAACTACCCTTCAATAAAAAATAATTATCTAAAAAAAAAAAAAAAAAAAAAAAAAAAAAAGCAATTCAACTATAATGATTTTAGGGCTACTTATTAATCTCCCACTAAATAAAACAACAAGAAAAAAAAAAAAAAAAAATCACTCAGACAACCCCAGAGAGAGGGCCTGGTGAGATAGATATAACCAATCTTCCTGAAAAATAATTCAAAATAAAAGTCATAACCATGCTGATGGACCTACAGAGAAATATGCAGGAGCTAAGGGATAAAGTCCAGAGGGAAATAACAGAAATGAAACAATTGATAGAAGGTCTTAAGAGCAGACTAGACAAGGTGCAAGAGACTGTTACTAGAATAGAAATCAGAGAACAGGAATACAGATAAGCTGAGGCAGAGATAAAAGGATCTCTAGGAATGAAACTATTAAGAGAAAAGTGGGACCAGTCCAAATGGAACAATATTTGCACTATAGGGGTACCAGAAGAAGAAGAAGAGAGAAAAAGGGTTAGAAAGTGTCTTTGAAGAAATAATTGCTGAAACATTCCCCAAGCTGGGGAACAAAATAGTCTCTCAGACCATGGAAGCACACAGAACTCCCAACACAAGAGACCCAAGGAGGACAACACCAAGACATATAGTAATTAAAATGCCAAAGATCAAACAGAAGGACAGAATATTAATGGCAGCCAGAGAGAGAAAAAAGATCATCTACAAAGGAAAACCCATCAGGGTATCATCAGACTTCTCAACAGAAACCTTACAGGCCAGAAGAGAATGGCATGATATATTTAATGCAATGAAACAGAATTGCCTTAACTCAAGAATACTGTATCCAGCACGATTATCATTTAAATACCAAGGAGGGATTAAACAATTTCCAGACAAGTAAAAGTTGTGGGAATTTGCCTCCCACACACAACCTCTACAGGATATTGTAAAATGACTTCTCCAGGTTGAAGCACTCCTAAGGCTTAATAGATGTCACCAGAGAAAATAAAATCACACCAAAGAAACCAGACCAAGCAAATACTAACTAAAGGCAAAAAAATAAAATCAACTATCCAGAAAAGCAGTCAAAAGAACCACAAAAGACTACAGAATAAAACACCTCACATATAAAGAATGTAGGAGGAAAAATAAGGCGGGAGAGAAATAAAGAATTATCAGACTGTGTTTATAATAGCTTAATAAGAGAGTTAAGTTAGATGGTTAGATAGTAAAGAAGCTACCCTTGAACCTTTGGAAACCAAGAATCCAAAGCCTGCAATGGCAATAAGTACATATCTATTGATAATCACCCTAAATGTAAATGGACTGAATGCACCAATCAAAACACACAAAGTAATAGAATGGATAAAAAGCACGAACTACCTATATGCTGTCTACAAGAGACTCACCTCAAACCCAAAGACATACACAAACTAAAAGTGAAGGGATGGAAAAAGATATTTCATGCAAACAATAGGGAGAAAAAAAGCAGGTGCTGCAGTACTTATATCACACAAAATAGACTTCAAAACAAAGAAAGTAACAAGAGATAAAGAAGGACATTACATAATGATAAAGGGGTCAGTCAAACAAGAGGATATAACCACTATAAATATCTATGCACCCAACACAGAAGAAACTACATATGTGAAACAAATACTGACAGAATTAAAGCAGGAAATAGAATGCAATGCATTCATTTTAGGAGAATTCAACACACCACTCACTCTAAAGGACAGATCCACCAGACAGAAAATAAGTAAGGATGCAGAGGCACTGAACAACACACTAGAACAGATGGACCTAACAGACATATACAGAACTCTATACCCAAAAGCAGCAGGATACACATTCTTCTCAACTGCATATGGAACATTTTCCAGAATTGACCACATACTAGGCCACAAAAAGGGACTAAGTAAATTCAAAAAGACTGAAATGCTACCAACCAACTTCTCAGATCACAAAGGTATAAAACTAGAAACAAATTGTACAAAGGAAACAAAAAGGCTCACAAACACATGGGGGGTTAACAACATGCTCCTAAATAATCAATGGATCAATGATCAAATTAAAACAGAGATCAAGCAATGTATGGAGACAATGAAAACAACAGCACAATGCCCCACTTCTGTGGGATGCAGCAAAGGCAGTTGTAAGAGGAAAGTATATAGTAATCCAGGACTATTTAAAGAAGGAAGAACATTCCCAATGAATAGTCTAAATTCACAATTATTGAAACTGGAAAAAGAAAAAAAGAGGCCCAAAATCAGCAGAAGGAGGGACATAAAGATCAAAGAAGAAATAAATAAAATTGAGAAGAATAAAACAATAGAAAAAAACCAATGAAACCAAGAGCTGATTCTTTGAGAAAATAAACAAAACAGACAAGCCTCTTGCCAGACTTATTAAGAAAAAAAGAATCAACAAACATCAACAGAATCAGAAACGAGAAAGGAAAAATCATGGTGGACTCCACAGAAACAAAGAATTATTAGAGAATTCTATGAAATCATATATGCTAACAAACTGTAAAACCTAGAAGAAATGGACAACTTCCTCGAAAAATACAGCCTTCCAAGACTGACCAAGGAAGAAGCAGAAAATCTAAACAGACCAATTACCAGCAACGAAATTGAAGCGGTAATCAAAAAACAACCCAAGAGCAAAAACCCCAGGCCAGACGGATTTACCGCAGAGTTTTATCAGACATACAGGGAAGACATGATACCCGTTCTCCTTAAAGTTTTCCAAAAAATGGAAGAGGCGGGAATACTCCCCAACTCATTCTATGAAGCTACCATCACCCTAATACTAAAACCAGGCAAAGACCCCACCAAAAAAGAAAATTACAGACCAATATCGCTTATGAACCTAGGTGCAAAAATACTCAACAACATATTAGCAAACCAAATTCAAAAATACATCAAGAGGATCATACACCATGACCAAGTGGAATTCATCTCAGGGATGCAAGGATGGTAAAACATTAAAAAATCCATCAACATCATCCATGACATAAACAAAATTAAGGACAAAAATCATATGATCATCTCCATAGACACTGCAAAAGCATTTGACAAAATTCAACATCCATTCTTGATAAAAACTCAACAAAATGGGTATAGAGGGCAAGTACCTCAACATAATAAAGGCCATTTTATGGTAAAACCATAGCCAACATCATACTTAACAGCGAGAAGCTGAAAGCATTTTCTCTAAGATCAGGAACTAGACAAGGATGCCCACTCTCCCCACTGTTATTCAGCATACTACTGGAGGTCCTAGCCATGACAATTAGACAAAACAAAGAAATATAGAAAATCGAAATTGGTAAATAAGAAGTGAAACTGTCACTATTTGCAGATGACATGATATTGTATGTAAAAAACTCTATAAAGATTCCACTCCAAAACTACTAGAATTGATATAGGAATTCAGCGAAGTTGCAGACTGCAAAATACACAGACATCTGGGACTTTCCTATACACTAACAATGAACTAATCAAAAGTGAAAACAGGAAAACAATTCCATTCACAATTGCATCAAAAAGAATAAAATACCTAGAAATAAACCTAACCAAGGAAGTGAAAGACCTATACCCTGAAAACTACAAGACACTCTTAAGAGAAATTAAAGAGGACACTAACAAATGGAAACTCATCCCATGCTCTTTGCTAGGAAGAATTAATATCGTCAAAATGGCCATCCTGCCCAAAGCAATCTACAGATTCAATGCAATTCCTATCAAATTACCAACAGCATTCTTCAACAAACTGGAAGAAATAGTTCTAAAATTCATATGGAACCATCAAAGACCCCGAGTAGCCAAAGCAATCCTGAGAAGGAAGAATAAAGTGGGAGGGATCTTGCTCCCCAGCTTCAAGCTCTACTACAAATCAAGACAATTTGGTACTGGCACAAGAACAGACCCACAGAGCAGTGGTACCGAATAGAGTGTCTAGACATTAACCCAAACATATATGGTCAATTAATATAAAATAAAGGAGCCATGGACATACAATGGGGTTATGACAGCCTCTTCAACAGCTTGTGTTGGCATAACTGGACAGCTACATGTAAGAGAATGAAACTGGATCATTGTCTAACCCCATACACAAAAGTAAATTCAAAATGGATCACAGACCTGAATGTAAGCCATGAAACCATAAAACTCTTAGAAAAAAATCATAGGCAAAAATCTCTTGGACATAAACATGAGTGACTTCTTCATGAACATATCTCCCTGGGCAAGGGAAACAAAAGCAAAAATGAACAAGTGGGACTCTATCAAGCTGAAAAGTTTCTGTACAGCAAAGGACACCATCAATAGAACAAAAAGGCATCCTACAGTATGGGAGAATATATTCATAAATGAGAGATCCGATAAAGGGTTGACATCTGAAATATATAAAGAGCTCACGCACCTCAACAAACAAAAAGCGAACAATCCAATTAAAAAATGGGCAGAGTAGCTGAACAGACAGTTCTCCAAAGAAGAAATTCATATGGCCAAGAGACACATGAAAAGATGCTCCACATCGCTAGTCATCAGAGAAATGCAAATTAAAAGCACAATGAGATATCACCTCACACCATCAAGGATCGCCACCATCCAAAAGACAAACAACAACAAATGTTGGCGAGGTTGTGGAGAAAGGGAAACCCTCCCACACTGCTGGTGGGAATGTAAATTAGTTCAACCATTGTGGAAAGCAGTATGGAGGTTCCTCAAACAGCTCAAAGTAGAAATACCATTTGACCGAGGAATCCCACTTCTAGGAATTTACCCAAAGAATGCAGCAGCCCAATTTGAAAAGACAGATGCACCCCTATGTTTATCGCAGCACTATTTACAATAGCCAAGAAATGGAAGCAACCTAAGTGTCTATCATTAGATGAATGGATAAAGAAGATGTGGTACATATACACAATGGAGTATTATTCAGCCCTAAGAAGAAAACAAATCCGACCATTTGCAACAACATAGATGGAGCTAGAGGGTATTATGCTCCGTGAAATAAGCCAGGCAGAGAAAGACAAGTACCAAATGATTTCACTCATCTGTGGAATATAAGAACAAAGGAAAAACTGAAGGAACAAAACAGCAGCAGAATCAAAGAACCCAAGAAAAGACTAACAGTTACCAAAGGGAAGGGGACTGGGGAGGATGGGTGGGAAGGAAGGGAGAAGGGGTGGGAAGAAGGAAGGGGGCCTTACAATTAGCATGTATAATGTGTGTGGGGGGGGGTACAGGGAGGGCTGTAAAACACAGAGAAGGCAAGTAGTGATTTTACAGGATCTTACTACGCTGATAGACAGTGACTAATGGCATATGTGGGGGGGTCTTGGTGAAGCGGGAAGTCTAGGAAACATAGTGTGGCTCATGTAATTGTAGATTAATTTTACCAAAAAACTACTGAACGATAAATCCTTTGAAATTTGGATCACTTGAGGCTTTAACTTGTTCTCAATTATAAGTGGACTCTGTGACATCTTATTCTGACAATTACTTCTCTTTCAGAGGTGTTTTGTATTGCCTTCATTAGTTTGTCCCATCCCTATAAATTTTCTTAGGTACCCCTGTCCTCCAGGGAAAATCCTTTTAACTGAATTGCTTAAGCCCTTTTCCTGTCTAACTTCTCAGAAGTAGCTGAATTTATTCTTTACCAATCTTAAACTATGGTCTCAAAGGTCATTAACAACAGGATACTAAGTCCAGCAGCCTTTTTCTCTCATCTTGAGAATAAAAGACACCAGAATATGTCTTCCCAAAATATGCCTCTTTGACTTATGAGTTGAAGGCAAGTGAGAAACAGCAAATGCAGGAGAACCCATTTGTACCCTCCCCTTTTCTGCCTAAAGGCATGATATAAATTCTCCTTTTACTGGAGACAAGACTCATCAGCCCAAAGAAGGCGCACCAGAGGAATCTAATAACAAACCTTATTGGTTAGTTTCCCCATATTAGTTTCCTCATATATTTACCTTTCAATAGTTTGCCACCCTTGGATGTCTTAAACTCCTTTGTCTTGTCATACCGATGCCGGGGTTCTTGTTTGCAGAGTCAAAGAATGAATTTTGCAAACACCTAAGGTAAGAGAGCCAGGGAGATCCTTTTATTGAGAGAGACAGTGAGAGGACAGAGCTCCTGGCTTCTGCCATGAGAGGACAAGAGAGCCCTTAGTGGTGCATTGTCTAGAGGTTTTATAAGCAGTTGAGGATTTTTGGGAACCAGATAAAGGGCTTAGGGGTGTGGACTTGTTAAATGGCCCCTGAATATTTAGAATGAACACAAGCAACTTCCTGCTTTGTTGATTTCTCCCTGAGATAGCAGCATCTTGGTCTGGGAGCATATCAAACAAGGCTGCCTGCCCAGCCCCCAAGTGGTCTGAGGTATTGTTTGCTAAAGAGTAAGTTAAGATTCTTACTTCTTAACTTCCTGGGTGTTAAAATGCAATCTTATCTTTTTTTTTAGATAATTATTTTTTATTGAAGGGTAGTTGACACACAGTATTACATTACATTAGTTTCAGGTGTACAACACAGTGATAAAACATTTATATACATGACAATTCTAGGTTCCAGCTATCACCCTACCAAGCTGTTACAATATCTTGACTGTATTCCTTATGCTATACATTACATCCCGGTTACTTATTTTACCATTGGAAGTCTGTCCTTTTTTTTTTTTTTTTTTTGTGAGGGCATCTCTCATATTTACTGATCAAGTGGTTGTTAATGACATTAAAATTCTGTATAGGAGAGTCAATGCTCAGTGCACAATCATTAATCCACCCCAAGCCTAATTTTCGTCAGTCTCCAATCTTCTGAGGCATAACAAACAAGTTCTTACATGGAGAACAAATTCTTACATAATGAATAAGTTACATAGTGAACAGTACAAGGGCAGTCATCACAGAAACTTTCGGTTTTGCTCATGCATTATGAACTATAAACAGTCAGTTCAAATATGAATACTCATTTGGTTTTTATACTTGATTTATATGTGGATACCACATTTCTCTCTTTATTATTATTCTTTTTAATAAAATGCTGAAGTGGTAGGTAGATACAAGATAAAGGTAGAAAACATAGTTTAGTGTTGTAAGAGAGCAAATGTAGATGATCAGGTGTGTGCCTGTAGACTATGTGTTAATCCAAGCTAGACAAGGGCAATAAAACATCCACGTATGCAGAAGATTTCTCTCAGAACGGGGGGGTGAGGTTCTAAGCCTCACCTCTGTTGATCCCCAATTTCTCACCTGATGACCCCCCTGCGACTGTGCCTGTCTTAGGTTGTTCCTCCCTTGAGGAATCTTACCCGTCTCTGGCTAACCAGTCATCTTCCGGGGCCATACAGGGAAATGTAAAGTTGGTAAGTGAGAGAGAAGCCTTATTGTTTGAAATGGTTAGCTTTTTATTTCTTTGCATATTTATGCCCTGTAGCTTCTATGCCCAGCATTTGTCTTGAGGTATCTTTACCACTTGGAAGAATTATGATACTCGGTAAATTTGATATGAGGCACGAATTCTATTTAAGGGTTGTAATTAGGAAGGAAGAAGAAAAGCTATAGAAGTAGCAGGCGGAAGAAAACATGGGAAGATTGATTATTTCTTTGACATATCTTCTTGTAGAGTAACTTCAGCATGTATAGGTTTTAAGCTACTACTTAAATTGTGCACACACATTAACATAATAGGAGTATAGTTACATAACCAAAGCATATCTGTAATTACCAGCCATCTCCAGTGAAACCAAGAAAACCAGTTAGGCACCTTAGGCATTTGTGAAAACTTATCTATGATATGGTGGATATTGTCCAACTGAACTTGAACAGTCTGAGAGAAATCAGACAAATTAAAACAACCCATTCCTGGGGAATGTTCACATCCCTTATGTTCTTTTAACAGTAAATAGTCTGTAGTTGTAAGATTTTGGAGCGCTACAATTTGCACTTCTCCTAATTCTTGGTTGAGTTCCAACAGTATAGATCCAGTCAAATTTGTTGTTTTACTGTATGCACAGGCCAGCTTAGATATCTCCTTCATTCCCATGGCAAGTCCAGGAGCTGGTGGGATGAGTGCATCTACAGCTGTAGCAGTCCGTGGATCTTTGTTGGGGTTTTTTGATGATCATCTTCTGGCATGAGTCTTCCCGAGAGTGCTGATGTTGGAAGTTCTTTTTCATATCGTATGTTAGTTCATTTTTGGGGTAGCCCAATTAGGCTTTGATCCTCTGTATAAACACAAACAGACCCTTTGCCTACACTTTTATATGCCCTTTATACCCTTGTGTAGAACTCATTGGAGGTTACCACACAGGAACTGCCCTTTTTTTGTTTTGTTTTGTTTTGTTTAAATGCAATCTTATCTTAAGGTGGAATCCTTCCCGCCTTTTACTGTGTTAACAGCTGGGTCTGCATGCTAAATTAGTTGCCCAGTTTGCAAAATCACCTCATCAGATCTGAAGGAGGAAAGATAGCACAGAGGCCTGGGCCTTTTTGCATGCTAAAGTGAATCGTACACATGATTACAAATTATTGGCATAATAAAAACATGTGCTACTCTTCTTTGGGGAATATTAACTGATCTTAATGAAGAATGACTCTAGAGCTTAATGTTTAACAGAGTTTTCATAGGGGGTTTCCTTGCATATTTATGTTGCTCCGATTGCAAATATCCTGCCTTGCTTTTTCCAGAGGCCCTCATCCTATTCTGTCTTAAGCCCATGGTCCCTGTCTCAATTTTTCTATAAACTTATTCTTTGTTGAAGATCCCATGTAAGCTACAGCTCTAAGCCACCACTTTGACTTAGTTTTGATCAGTTTTCTCCTGTTTGATGAGTGCTTCATGTATTAATTACCTTTTCCTCATGTTAATCTGTATGTTTGTTAAAGGGTTGCAGCTCACAAATCTGAAATGGATTAAGTTTTGCCACCTCCAGAAGAATTTTGTGTCATTTGACCATCCATTCAGTCTTGAAACTATTTCCCCTCAATTTCAATTGAAACTTAGAAATCATTTTGCCTCCTATTTCTCTTACTAGTTTTTTATTTTTCCATGTGGTTTTTTTATACAGGCATTTTCCTAGAGCCTTTGTTATTTTCTTTTTTCTATTATCTCCCTTGGTGATTTTGTTTACTGCGAAAGTTTTAAATATCCCTTCTGTTAGGCTGCAGGCATCAGGGGAAGGGGTGAGCCTGATGGACAAGCTCAGGCTTGAGAAACAAGGCGAAGAGACCAACAGGTTCCGGTCTGACAACATTCCAGAGCCTGATCGGATAACCCTCCCAACTAGAGCACTTCCCCCAAGCTAAAGGATAAGTGGTAACTTTCCAGAACCTGGCTAAATGCCAATGAGAGACCCCCACGTACCCTAGACGAGCCAATCCTCGCACCAATGTACACCTTTGCTCTCCCTCCCCCTGCCTTCTTTAAAAACTTGCTGCCTGCCCTGCTGGGTGTGATTTCCCTGGCCTGTGTTTCAGACCACGGACCATCACCTGGGGGTAGCATTCAAATAAACTACCTGGCCCTTTGTTGCCCCTCTTCGCCTGCTTACTTCGCTCGAAATTTATTGGAATTTATCTTACATAGCTTATCTTGTATTCTGAAGAACATGCTGTTAGAGACTCCTCTTGCTGTATCTTCTACTGCATGAACTCTACATGTATCTAATTCAGGATGACATCTCCCATACATGTCTGACTGGAAAATACATGTATGAGAGATTTGGTCATATGGAAAGCACAGCGTAGGGTTTGAGAAAGTGTTTAAGTTGTCTGTGTGTACCGGTATCTGGATCGGTGCCTGACAACTCACACGTGGGCAACTTTGGGTGCCTACTTCTCGGGCTTCAGTTCTGTGAAGAGCTAGTTGGAGCTTAAACTTCTATGCAGAGTAGCTCTGCCTGGAGACTACAGGGCTATTCATCTGGCTGGTTGCACTTGACACGACTAACCTGCAGCTTAAGAGGGCCCACTTCACAAGACACCCGATCATCGTGTCTGGGCGCCCATTTGAGCCTAGAAAGGTGATACCAGGAAGAATGCCTGTTTAGTTTGACTGCTGAGGGCATAGTGAGGATTACCGTATAAGGCCCTGTCCAACGGGGTTGGAGGGGTTTTGGCTGGAGTTATCTTAGAAGTACTTCGTCTTCTGGCTGAAGGATCATTGTGTCTCCTGGGTTGTTGGATGACATAGGTTGGGGTAGGAGCTGGTCTGCATGTTCCTTGAGAAGATGTCTCAACAGTGAAAAGTAAGGAAGGCAGGAGGCTAAAGGAGGAGAGGTACCAGGCAGGCCTGTGTTCAATAAGAAGGGCTCAAATGTGCTTAGTCTAGCTGGTCCCCAGTGGGCAGCACACAGCCGAGCGAGAGCGATAGGAAGAAGATTTTGGGCCACAAGAGCTTTACCTCCAGAGACAGCTTAGTTAGTTGGTCCTTTAGGAGACCGTTAGCCCTTTTGACTTTACCCAACGACTGGGGGTGATAGGGTATATGGAGGTTCCAGGTGATATTGAGAGCCTCAGCTGTTAGCTGAGTGACCTGGGAGATGAAGGGAGGTCCGTTATCAGATTGGAGTGAAGTGGGGAGTCCAAAATGAGGAACGATGTGTTCCACCAGCACCTGCGCCACCACTGATGCAGTCTCTCCGTAGATGGGGAAGGCCTCGATCTACCCTGAAAATATATCAACCAGAACTAGTAAATACTGGAGCTTTTTATGCCTAGGCATATGGGTGAAATTGACCTGCCAGTCCTGTCCCGGGATCGCTCTCCTCATCTGGTGGAGGGCCATCTGGGTTTTCAGAGCACCTTGAGATGAGATGCAATGACAAGTAGTGCAGGTCTGGTGCACCTGATCTATTGCCTTGCGGAGATCATAAGAGGCAAATATGGGGGAGAGAAACCAGTGCATTGCCTCCAGCCCAATGTGTAGAAACTGATGAATTTTGGATATGATATCTCTGCCTTGGGCTTGGGGGAGGGCAATTCGTCCCCCGAGGTATATCTATTCCTGATCTCTCAACGTCCCCCCTTGATGTAGAAACAGTCGCCGTTCATCATCGGGGTATTGGGGCAATAGAGAGGGGGGAAGAAACAGCACAGAGGGTTGGCTAGACCTGGATGTTAACTTTCAGGCTGTGGCGTCTGCCAACGCATTACCCCTGGTTACTGGATCGTTTCCAGTCTGATGTTCCTTGCAATACATGATGGCCACTTCCTTGGGGTCCTGTAGGGCCTATAGCAGGTGGCTGATAGCCCTGCCATTGATGATTGGGGTTCCCTTACTGGTAAGGAAGCCCCTTTCTTTCTAAATTGCAGCATGAGTGTGTGTAATTAGGAAGACATATTTAGAGTCAGTATAAATTGTGGCCCTCTTCCCAGCTGCCAGCTGTAACGCCTGGGTAAGAGCCACTAATTCGGCTTTCTGGGAGGTGGTCCCAGACGGGAGTAGGTTTGCTTCTATCACCTGCGACAGAGTCACTACTTGCATAGGCTGCAGCTTCGCACCCCATCACTCTCTTTCACCGAGCTTTTGTCTATGAAAAAAGTCAAGCCAGGGTCTACGAGGGGCACGTCTTGTAGGCCCTCTCTAGGTTTTCTAAGAGCCTCTACAACTTCTATACTGGAATGAGTGGGCTGATCTGCCTGATAGCTGACGGGAAGTAAGGAGGCTAGGTTAAGGGGTGGGGAGACTTGTAGGATTACTTATGGATGTTCAATGAACAGAAGATGGAATTCTTGTATCCTTGAAGGACTCAAGGAGGCCAGGGATTTATGACTCAAAAGATCTTGTAACCGGTGTGGGGAATACACAGTAGTGGGCTGTTGGAGAGTTAATTTCAGGGTTTCTCGGGCCAGATTTCTCGCAGCTGCCAGGGCTTGGAGGCAAGGCTACCACCTCCTGGCGGTGGTATGTAACTGTTTGGAGAGAAAGGCAACGGGACAGCACCCTGGCCCTACTGGCTGTACTAGCACTCCAGTTGCTACCCCGGCCCTCTTTGCTGTATATAAGGTAAAGGGCTTAGTTAAGTTGGGGAGCATTAATGGGGGGGATGAGAGCAGTGCATCCCGCAATTGATTGAAAGCAGAAGCTACCTTGGTGGGTGAAGTTAGTGGCCTAGTAGGAGTCTCTGTGGCAGCCGCATAAAGCATTCTGGCCAAAAGGGCAAAGTTAGGCACCCAGTGTCTGAAAAATCCTACCAATCCTAGAAAGGATAGTATCTCGGCTCCTGAAGTCGGTAGCAAGAGAGCTTTAATCACAGCCACTCGGTCCGCCATTAGGGCTTTAGTGGTGGGAGTTAAGAGTTAGCCCGAGGTATGTAACCTGGGCTAGAGACAGATGTGCTTTGGCAGGGGATACTCTGTATCCCATGTCTGCCAGGAAATTAAGAAGGGATGTGGTGTCCAGAACTGAGGCCTCTTTTGAGGGGCTGCAAAGTAAGAGATCATCTACGTATTGGAGGATACTACTCTCCCATTGAATGTCATGAGAGGTCTTCTGCCAGGGCCTGTCCAAAAAGATGGGGGCTATCTGTAAAACTTTGAGGTAGAACTGTCCAGGTCAATTGTCTAGATCGACAGGTGTCAGGGTCTTCCCACGTGAAGGCAAATAGCGGCTGCGAGTCTGAGTGGAGAGGTATAGTGAAAAAGGCATCTTTAAGGTCTAGTACAGTAAAATGAGAGGTACCGGAAGGGACCTGAGACAGAAGAGTATGTGGGTTAGGCACTACTGGGTATAAGGGAATAACAGCCTCATTAATTATTTGGAGGTCCTGTACGAGGCGATACGCTCCAGAAGGCTTTTTTACCGGCAAGATGGGAGTATTGCATGGAGAGTTAGCCGGCACTAAAAGCCCTTGAGAGAGCAGACAATTAACAGTAGGCTGTAGTTCCCTTCGGTGAGCCTGCGAAATAGGAAATTGAGGCCGAGGAGGGAAGCGGGATGGGTCTTTAAGGCGTATTAAAACCGGGGTGTGGTGGGTTGCCACCACAGGGGTGGAGATGTACCACACAACCGGATTGACAGCAGTCCAGTGAGTTGGGAGACTCAGGTCTCTGTCGTCCAACTCTCTTTCACTGACTAAAGCAATGAGGGAACTTAAGCATTCAAATGGTGGGAGAGAAATAGAGGCTCCTAACTTATAGAGCAGATCCCATCCTAACAGAGGGGTAGGACAGGAAGGCATGACTAGAAAGGAATGGGTAAACAGGATGCCTTGAAAAGTGCAGGCCACCAGGCCCATCTCTAAAGGCTTGGAGAGGGTTCCCATGACCCCAACTACGGAGACCTTGGCAGGGTTTAAAGGCCCTTTAAAGGAGGGGAGAACAGAGTAGGTAGCCCCCGTGTCCACCAAGAAGGAGATGGGCTTACCTACTACTCACAGCTTGGCCCTGGGCTCGGCGAGGGTGATCGGGGTGCCCGAGTCCAGGCGTTTTCAATCTTCGAGGATGCCCAGCAGGTCTGAAGGTTAGTCTTTCGAGGGCATCCACCCCCCACAGGGCTCTGCCACTGGAGGAGGACCACCCCCTAGTGGACAGTCTACTTTCCAATACCTCGCTTACTACGGCTGGGGCACGGTCTGGTCAGTCTGCGTGGTTGGTTGGGGCACTTCTGTGCCCAGTGCCCCTCTTCACCGCACCGAAAGCAAGGGCCTGGAGGTTCGAGTTGATGTTCAGGGACACCCCGATGATCTCCCCGAGTCAGTCGCAGAGCAGCTGTTATGGTGCGAGTTTGTTCCGCCATTCATGCAGCTGACCTCTTCTTATTCTCATCCTCTCAGGCATGAAAAACTTTAAATGCCATATTTACCAGGTCTCCTAGAGGGGTCTGGGGACCATCTTCAGCCTTTTTAAGCTTGTGCCTGATGTCAGGAGCCAACTGAGTTATAAAATGCATGACCAGGAGAGAGGAACCTAACACTGAAGCTGGGTCAATCTTAGTAAAAGCCTCTAGGGTTTCCTTGAGGTGCTTGAGGAATTCTGATGGGTTTTCATCAGGCCTCTGGGTAATTTCTCTAAGCTTATCATAATTGATGGCCTTTTGGGCAGTTGAGTTCATACCTGCTAACAAGTAGTGAACCATGCGATCTTGGCATGCCCCACCCTCAGGAGATTTATAATCCCACAGGGGTTCCTGTAGAGGAACAGCCTCCCTGCGCATAGGTTCCCGTTCATCTTTGGCATGGGCCTCATTGGCACAGTGCTGTGCCGCCGCCGTTACATGGTCATATTCTTCTGGGGTTAGAGTTGATTGGAGGACTACATGTACATCGTGCCAGGTGAGCTTGTAACCTCGAGTGAGATATTTAAATTGTTTAGCCAACATTACGGGGTTGAAGGAGAAGGACTCTAATTGCTGTTCTACTTGGGACAAGTCTTCCAGGGAAAAGGGAACATGAACCTGCACTACCCCTTCAGCCCCTGCCACTTCTCTCAGAGGAGCCATCACATGAGCCCGAGACTGCTGTGACTTAGAGCGGGTTACGGGAGGGCTAGACTATTTGGGCGCTAGCCATGGTGAGTAGGACGGTGGTGGGTTTGAAGGAGGGGACAGAGGAGGTGACACTGGCAATGGGGGATATGATCTGGGAATTGATGTGGAACTTGAAGGCAGGGGACCAGGATATGGGGGAGTTTTATCCATTTTTTCCGAAGTGGAGTTGGCACCTGTGGAGCAAGATGGTGGCACGACTAGAAGAGAAGGGGAACAAGATGGCAGAGAGACTGGAAGAGAAGGGGAACAAGATGGTGGAGAGACCGGAAGAGTAGGGGAACAAGATGATGGAGAGAGAGAGAGGAGGAGGGGTGAGGACATGAACATTGAGGAAGGGAGCTGGCCCCCACGGTGGGCCAGGAGGAGTGGGAACGGGGGTAGCTGAGATCTTCCGCCGAGTCCATCAGAGAAGAGCCTCCCAGTAATAGGAGGGGTAGGGATCGCTGGTCTTTGGCGGAGGCCTAGGCTAACAAAACTTGGGAAGGAGTACACTTAACACACAGATCTGGGCTGGTGCACAGAGTCCAAAAAGCCTGCACGTATGGGATTTCATCCCACTTTCCGCTCCAGTGGCAATAATTAAGTCGGTGAGGAGGCCAAAATCGAAAGTTCCCTCAGGGGGCCCGTGAGATTGGTTGTCCAAGGGATACTGAGGCCAGGCCTGAGAACAAAGGAAGACTAGCTTCCCTTTGCGAACTTCCTGGGACAAATATAGAGTAGCCAAATTAGAAATGAGACACTGCAACGGGGTCTGAGCCTCTGCTTTTTTTTTTTTTTAGATAATATTATATGGATAAATATTTTTAATATGCTTTCTAGAAATTATGTAAAATTCCTAAAATCTGAGATGTCCTTAGTCATAATTCTAGTTATCTTAAAATATTGTAGTCACAGAAATAATCAAATTTCCTTCTCAATTACATTATAATGAACTCTAATTAGGCCTTTAACCATGCCATTTTGAACTCTTTTCATTTATAGACAGTTCTACTTTTACTTGGATGCTTTTATAAAAGTATTCCTGCAAAAATGCTTCAGATTAGAAGAAATTCTTCAACAAGATTCTAGAATACAGGTGTCTGATAACTCTGAGATCATAAAACTGACCTGGGTAAAAATTTCTTTTCCTTTTTTTTTTTTTTTTTTTAGAGGGCATCTCTCATATTTATTGATCAAATGGTTGTTAACAACAATAAAATTCTGTATAGGGGACTCAATGCACAATCATTAATCAACCCCAAGCCTAATTCTCAACAGTCTCCAATCTTCTGAAGCATAATGAACAAGTTCTTACAAGGTGAACAGTGCAACGGCAATCATATCACAGAAACTTTCGGTTTTGATCACGCATCATGAACTATAAACAATCAAGTCAGATATGATTATTCGTTTGATCTTTATACTTGATTTATATGTGAATCCCACATTTCTCCCTTATTATTATTATTGTTTGTTTTTTTAATAAAATGCTGAAGTGGTAGGTAGATGCAAGATAAAGGTAGAAAATATAAATTAGTGCTGTAAGAGGGCAAATGTAGATGATCAGGTCTGTGCCTATAGACTAAGTATTAATCCCAGCTAGAGAAGGGCAACAAAATATCCACAGATGCAGATTTCTCTCAAAACAGGGGGGGTGAGGTTCTAAGCCTCACCTCTGTTGATCCCCAATTTCTCTCCTGATGGCCCCCCTTTGACTGTGCCTGTCTTAGGTTGTTCCTCCCTTGAGGAATCTTACCTGTCTGGCTAACCAGTCATCTTCCGGGGCCATACAGGGAAATGTAAAGTTGGTAAGTGAGAGAGAAGCAATATTCTTTGAAAAGGTTAGCTTTTTACTTCTTTGCAGATTTATGCCCTGTGGCTTCTATGCCCAGCATTTGTCTTGAGGTATATTTACCACTTGGAAGAATTATGATACTCGTTAATTTTCAATATGAGGCACGAATTCTACTAAAGGGTTGTAATTAGGAAGGAAGAAGAAAAGCTATAGAAGTAGCAGACAGAAGAAAACATGGGAAGATTATTTCTTTGACATATCTTCTTGTAGAGTAACATAAGCATGTATAGGTTTTAAACTACTAATTAAATTGTGTACACACATTAACATAATAGGAATACAGCTACATAACAAAAGCAGACCTACAATTACCAGCCATATCCAGTGAAACCAAGAAAACCAGTTAGGTACCCCAGGTATTTGTGAAAAGTTATCAATGATATGATGGATATTGTCTAACTGAATTTGAATAGTTTGAGAAAAATCAGGCAAATTAAAACAACACATTGCTGGGAACTGTTCACATCCCATATGTTCTTTTAACAGTAGATAGTCTTAGTCGCACAATTTTGGAGCACTGCAACTTGCACTTCTCCTAATTCTTGGCTGAGTTCCAACAGTATAGATCCAGTCAAATTTGTTGTTTTACTGTATGCACAGGCCAGCTTAGATATCTCCTTCTTCATTCCAATGGCAAGTCCAGGAACTGGTGGGATGAATGCAGCTACAACTGCAACAGCGCCAGGATCTTTGTTGAAGTTTTTTGATGATCATCTTCTGGAATGGCTCTTCCAGAGGATGTTGATGTTGGAAGTTCTTCTTCATATCGCATCTTAATTCGTTTTCTGGGTAGCCAAATTAGGCTTTGATCCTCTGTATAAACACAAACAAACCCTTTGCCCACACTTTGATATGACCTTTATACCATTGTGAAGAACCTATTGGAGATCACCACATAGGAACTGCTTTTTTTTTTTTTTTTTTGGAGAGAGGAATATTATCAGAAAAATGTACTTCCATAGCTGAACATCTGACACCCTTTAAAAGATCAAAATTAAGGATATGTAAAGCATGCATTAATTGTTGATTTGCAGTTAGTTTTATCCTATCAGGGAGTAATCCCTCTTTTCTTTCTCTCTCTTTTTTTTTTGTTATCATTAATCTACAATTACATGAATTACTCCACAGATTGATGGAGTAATTACTCCACAGATGAGTGAAATCATTTGGTATTTCTCTTTCTCCGCTTGGCTTATTTCACTGAGCATAATACCCTCTAGCTCCATCCATGTTGCTGCAAATGGTAGGATTTGTTTTCTTCTTATGGCTGAATAATATTCCATTGTGTATATGTACCACCTCTTCTTTATCCATTCATCTACTGATGGACAATTAGGTTGCTTCCAATTCTTGGCTATTATACATCGTGCTGCAATAAACATAGGGGTGCATCTGTCTTTTTCAAACTGGAGTGCTGCATTCTTAGGGTAAATTCCTAGGAGTGGAATTCCTGGGTCAAATGGTAAGTCTATTTTGAGCATTTTGAGGAACGTCCATACTGCTTTCCACAATGGTTGAACTAATTTACATTCCCACCAGCAGTGTAGGAGGGTTCCCCGTTCTCCACAACCTCGCCAACATTTGTTGTTGTTTGTCTTTTGGATGGTAGCCATCCTTACTGGTGTGAGGTGATATCTCATTGTGGTTTTAATTTGCATTTGTCTGATAACTAGTGATGTGGAGCATCTTTTCATGTGTCTGTTGGCCATTTGAATTTCTTTTTTTTTTAGATAATTATTTTTTATTGAAGGGTAGTTGACGCACAGTATTACATTACATTAGTTTCAAGTGTACAACACAGTGATAAAACATTTATATACATAATTCTAGGTTCCAGCTATCACCCTACCAAGCTGTTACACTAGCTTGACTATATTCCTTATGCTATACATTACATCCCGGTTACTTATTTTACCATTGGAAGTCTGTCCTTTTTTTTTTTTTTTTTTTTGTGAGGGCATCTCTCATATTTACTGATCAAGTGGTTGTTAACGACATTAAAATTCTGTATAGGAGAGTCAATGCTCAGTGCACAATCATTAATCCACCCCAAGCCTAATTTTCGTCAGTCTCCAATCTTCTGAGGCATAACAAACAAGTTCTTACATGGAGAACAAATTCTTACATAATGAATAAGTTACATAGTGAACAGTACAAGGGCAGTCATCACAGAAACTTTCGGTTTTGCTCATGCATTATGAACTATAAACAGTCAGTTCAAATATGAATACTCATTTGGTTTTTATACTTGATTTATATGTGGATACCACATTTCTCTCTTTATTATTATTCTTTTTAATAAAATGCTGAAGTGGTAGGTAGATACAAGATAAAGGTAGAAAACATAGTTTAGTGTTGTAAGAGAGCAAATGTAGATGATCAGGTGTGTGCCTGTAGACTATGTGTTAATCCAAGCTAGACAAGGGCAATAAAACATCCACGTATGCAGAAGATTTCTCTCAGAACGGGGGGGTGAGGTTCTAAGCCTCACCTCTGTTGATCCCCAATTTCTCACCTGATGACCCCCCTGCGACTGTGCCTGTCTTAGGTTGTTCCTCCCTTGAGGAATCTTACCCGTCTCTGGCTAACCAGTCATCTTCCGGGGCCATACAGGGAAATGTAAAGTTGGTAAGTGAGAGAGAAGCCTTATTGTTTGAAATGGTTAGCTTTTTATTTCTTTGCATATTTATGCCCTGTAGCTTCTATGCCCAGCATTTGTCTTGAGGTATCTTTACCACTTGGAAGAATTATGATACTCGGTAAATTTGATATGAGGCACGAATTCTATTTAAGGGTTGTAATTAGGAAGGAAGAAGAAAAGCTATAGAAGTAGCAGGCGGAAGAAAACATGGGAAGATTGATTATTTCTTTGACATATCTTCTTGTAGAGTAACTTCAGCATGTATAGGTTTTAAGCTACTACTTAAATTGTGCACACACATTAACATAATAGGAGTATAGTTACATAACCAAAGCATATCTGTAATTACCAGCCATCTCCAGTGAAACCAAGAAAACCAGTTAGGCACCTTAGGCATTTGTGAAAACTTATCTATGATATGGTGGATATTGTCCAACTGAACTTGAACAGTCTGAGAGAAATCAGACAAATTAAAACAACCCATTCCTGGGGAATGTTCACATCCCTTATGTTCTTTTAACAGTAAATAGTCTGTAGTTGTAAGATTTTGGAGCGCTACAATTTGCACTTCTCCTAATTCTTGGTTGAGTTCCAACAGTATAGATCCAGTCAAATTTGTTGTTTTACTGTATGCACAGGCCAGCTTAGATATCTCCTTCATTCCCATGGCAAGTCCAGGAGCTGGTGGGATGACTGCATCCACAGCTGCAGCAGTGCGTGGATCCTTGTCGGGGCCTTTTGATGATCATCTTCTGGCATGAGTCTTCCCGAGAGTGCTGATGTTGGAAGTTCTTTTTCATATCGTATGTTAGTTCATTTTTGGGGTAGCCCAATTAGGCTTTGATCCTCTGTATAAACACAAACAGACCCTTTGCCTACACTTTTATATGCCCTTTATACCCTTGTGTAGAACTCATTGGAGGTTACCACCCAGGAACTGCCCTTTTGTTTTGTTTTGTTTTGTTTTTGGTATCACTAATCTACACTTACATGACGAATATTATGTTTACTAGGCTCTCCCCTATACCAGGTCTCCCCTATAAAACCCTTTACAGTCACTGTCCATCAGCATAGCAAAATGTTGTAGAATCACTACTTGCCTTCTCTGAGTTGTACAGCCCTCCCTTTTCTCCTACCCCCCCATGCATGTTAATCTTAATACCCCCCTACTTCTGCCCCCCCATTATCCCTCCCTACCAACCCATCCTCCCCAGTCCCTTTCCCTTTGGTACCTGTTAGTCCATTCTTGACTTCTGTGATTCTGGTGCTGTTTTGTTCCTTCAGTTTTTCCTTTGTTCTTATATTCCACAGATGAGTGAAATCATTTGGTATTTCTCTTTCTCTGCTTGGCTTGTTTCACTGAGCATAATACCCTCCAGCTCCATCCATGTTGCTGCAAATGGTAGGATTTGCCCTCTTCTTATGGCTGAGTAGTATTCCATTGTGTAAATGTACCACATCTTCTTTATCCATTCATCTATCGATGGACATTTAGGTTGCTTCCAATTCTTGGCTATTGTAAATAGTGCTGCGATAAACATAGGGGTGCACTGATCTTTCTCATACTTGATTGCTGCATTCTTAGGGTAAATTCCTAGGAGTGCAATTCCTGGGTCAAATGGTAAGTCTGTTTTGAGCATTTTGATGTACCTCCATACTGCTTTCCACAATGGTTGAACTAACTTACATTCCCACCAGCAGTGTAGGAGGGTTCCCCTTTCTCCACAGCCTTGCCAACATTTGTTGTTGTTTGTCTTTTGGATGGCCGCCATCCTTACTGGTGCGAGGTGATGCCTCATTGTAGTTTTAATTTGCATTTCTCTGATAATTAGCGATGTGGAGCATCTTTTCATGTGTCTGTTGGCCATCTGTATTTCTTTTTTGGAGAACTGTCTGTTCAGTTCCTCTGCCCATTTTTTAATTATGTTATTTATTTTTTGTTTGTTGAGGCATGTGAGCTCTTTATATATTCCGGACGTCAAGCCTTTATCGGATGTGTCATTTTCAAATATATTCTCCCATACTGTAGGGATCCTTTTTCTTCTATTGATGGTGTCTTTTGCTGTACAGAAGCTTTTCAGCTTAATATAGTCCCACTTACTCATTTTTGCTGTTGTTTTCCTTGCCCGGGGAGATATGTTCAAGAAGAGGTCACTCATGTTTATGTCTAAGAGCTTTTTGCCTATGTTTTCTTCCAAGAGTTTAATGGTTTCATGGCTTACATTCAGGTCTTTGATCCATTTCGAATTTAGTTTTGTGTATGGGGTTAGACAATGGTCCAGTTTCATTCTCTTAAGTGTAGCTGTTCAGTTTTGCCAGCACCATCTGTTGAAGAGGCTGTCATAACCCCATTGTATGTCCATGGCTCCTTTATCAAATATTAATTGACCATATATGTTTGGGTTAATATCTGGAGTCTCTAATCTGTTCCACTGGTCTGTGCCTCTGTTCTTGTGCCAGTACCAAATTGTCTTGATTACTATGGCTTTGTAATAGAGCTTGAAGTTGGGGAGAGAGATCCCCCCCGCTTTATTCTTCTTTCTCAGGATTGAATTGGCTATTCGAAGTCTTTGGTGTTTCCATATGAATTTTTGAACTATTCCAGTTCGTGGAAGAATGTTGCTGGTAATTTGATAGGGATTGCATCAAATCTGTATATTGCTTTGGGCAGGATGGCCATTTTGATATTAATTCTTCCTAGCCAAGAACATGGGATGAGTTTCCATTTGTTAGTGTCCCTTTTAATTTCTCTTAAGAGTGTCTTGTAGATTTCAGGGTATAGGTCTTTCACTTCTTTGCTTAGGTTTATTCCTAGGTATTTTATTCTTTTTGATGCAATTGTGAATGGAGTTGTTTTCCTGACTTCTCTTTCAATCGGTTCATTGTTAGTGTATAGGAAAGCCACAGATTTCTGTGTATTATTTTTGTATCCTGCAACTTTGTTGTATTCCATTATCCGTTCTAGTAGTTTTGGAGTGGAGTCTTTAGAGTTTGTGTACAATATCATATCATCTGCAAATAGTGACAGTTTAACTTCTTCTTTACCAATCTGAATTCCTTGTATTTCTTTGTTTTGTCTAATTGCCGTGGCTAGGACCTCCAATACTATGTTGTATAACACTGGGGAGAGTGGGTATCCCTGCCTTGTTCCCGATCTCAGAGGAAAAGCTTTCAGCTTCTCACTGTTCAGTATGATGTTGGCTGTGTGTTTATCATATATGGCCTTTATTATGTTGAGGTACTTGCCCTCTATACCCATTTTGTTGAGAGTTTTTATTATGAATGGATGTTGAATTTTGTCAAATGCTTTTTCAGCATCTATGGAGATGATTATGTGGTTTTTGTCCTTCTTTTTGTTGATGTGGTGGATGATGATGGATTTTCGAATGTTGCACCATCCTTGCATCCCTGGGATGAATCCCACTTGGTCATGGTGTATGATCCTTTTGGTATATTTTTTAATTCGTTTTGCTAATATTTTATTGAGGTTTTTTGCATCTACATTCATCAGGGATATTGGTCTGTAGTTTTGTTTTTTGGTGGGGTCTTTGCCGGTTTTCATATTAGGGTGATGTTGGCTTCATAGAATGAGTTTGAGAGTATTCCCTCCTCTTCTATTTTTTTGGAAAACTTTAAGGAGAATGGGTATTATGTCTTCTCTGTCTGTCTGATAAAATTCCGAGGTAAATCCATCTGGCCCAGGGGTTTTGTTCTTGGGTAGTTTTTTGATTACCGTTTCAATTTCTTTGCTCATAATTGGTTTGTTTAACTTTTGTGTTTCTTCCTTGGTCAGTCTTGGAAGGTTGTATTTTTCTAGGAAGTTGTCCATTTCTTCTAGGTTTTCCAGCTTGTTAGTATATATTTTCATAGTAGTCTTTAATAATTATTTGTATTTCTGTGGAGTCTCATGATTTTTCCATTCTCATTTCTGATTCTGTTAATGTGTGTTGATTCTCTTTTTCTCTTAATAAGTTTGGCTAGACGCTTATCTATTTTGTTTATTTTCTCAAAGAACCAGCTCTTGGTTTCATTGATTTTTTCTATTGTTTTATTCTTCTCAATTTTGTTTATTTCTTCTCTGATCTTTATTATGTCCCTCCTTCTGCTGACTTTAGGCCTCATTTGTTCTTATTTTTCCATTTCGATAATTGTGATGTTTGACTACTCTCTTGGGATTGTTCTTCCTTCTTCAAGTGTGCCTGGATCGCTATATACTTTCCTCTTAAGACTGCTTTTGCTGCGTCCCACAGAAGTTGGGGCTTTGTGTTGTTGTTGTCATTTGTTTCCATATACTCCTTGATCTCTATTTTAATTTGTTCATTGATCCATTGATTATTTAGGAGCATGTTGTTAAGCCTCCATGTGTTTGTGAGCCTTTTTGTTTTCTTTGTAGTATTTATTTCTCGTTTTATACCTTTGTGGTCTGAAAAGTTGCTTGGTGGAATGTCAATCTTTTGGAATTCACTGAGGCTCCTTTTGTGAGTTAGTATGTGGTGTATTCTGAAGAATGTTCCATGTGCACTTGAAAAGAATGTATATCCTGTTGCTTTTGGATGTAGAGTTCTATAGATACCTATTAGGTCCATCTGTTCTAGTGTGTTGTTCAGTGCCTTTGTGTCCTTACTTATTTTCTGCCTAGTGGATCTATGCTTTTTTGTGAGTGGCATGTTGACGTCTCCTAAAATGAATGCATTGCATTCTATTTCCCCCTTTAGTTCTTTTAGTATTTGTTTCAAATATGCTGGTGCTCCTGTGTTGGGTGCATATATATTTAGAATGGTTATATCCTCTTGTTGGACTGAGCCCTTTATCATTATGTAATGTCCTTCTTTATCTCTTGTGACTTTCTTTGTTTTGAAGTCTATTTTGTCTGATATTAGTATTGTAACCCCTGCTTTCTTCTCTCTGTTGTTTGCCTGAAATATGTTTTTCCATCCCTTGACTTTTAGTCTGTGCATGTCTTTGGGTTTGAGGTGAGTTTCTTGTAAGCAGCATATAGATGGGTCTTGCTTTTTTTTATCCATTTGATTACTCTGTGTCTTTTGATTGGTGCATTCAGTCCATTTACATTTAGGGTGACTATAGAAAGATATGTACTTATTGCCATTGCAGGCTTTAGATTCGTGTTTACCAGAGGTTCAAGGTTAGCTTCTTTAGTGTCTTACTGCCTAACTTAGCTCGCTTATTGAGCTGTTATATACACTGTCTGGAGATTCTTTTCTTCTCTCCCTTCTTATTCCTCCTCCTCCATTCTTTATATGTTGGTTGTTTTATTCTGTGCTCTTTCGTGTTTCCTTTAACTGCTTTTAGTGGGTAGTTGATTTAATTTTTTCCTTTAGTTAATATTTAGTTTGTCTGCTTTCTTTGCTGTCATTTTATTTTCTCTGGTGACATCTGTTTAGTGTTATGAGTGCTCCCATCTAGAACAGTCCCTCTAAAATACCCTGTAGAGGTGGTTTGTGGGAGGCAAATTCCCTCAGCTTTTGCTTGTCATTGAATTGTTTAATTCCTCCTTCATATTTCAGTGATAATCGTGCTGGATACAGTATCCTTCGTTCAAGGCCCTTCTGTTTCATCGCATTGAATATATCATGCCATTGTCTTCTGGCCTGTAAGTTTTCTGTTGAGAAGTCTGATGATAGCCTGATGGGTTTTCCTTTATAGGTGACCTTTTTCTCTCTAGCTGCCTTTAGAACTCTTTCCTTGTCCTTGATCTTTGGCATTTTAATTATTATGTGTCTTGGTGTTTTCCTCCTTGGGTCCTTTCGGTTTGGAGTTCTGTGTATTTCCATGGTCTGTTGGATTATTTCCTCCCTCAGTTTGGGGAAGTTTTCAGCGAGTAGTTCTTCAAAGACACTTTCTATCCCTTTTTCTCTCTCTTCTTCTTCTGGTACCCCTGTAATACGAATATTGTTTCTTTTGGGTTGGTCACACAGTTCTCTTAATATTGTTTCATTCCTGGAGATCCTTTTATCTCTCTCTGTGTCAGCTTCTATGCGTTCCTGTTCTCTGGTTTCTATTCCGTCAATGGCCTCTTGCATCTTATCCATTCTGGTTATAAATTCTTCCACAGTTTGTTTCACTTCTGTAATCTCCTTCTAGATGTCTGTAATCTCCCTCCGAATGTCTGTAATCTCCCTCCGGACTTCATCCCTTAGCTCTTGTATATTTCTCTGCATCTCCAGCAGTATGTTTATGATTTTTATTTTGAATTATTTTTCACGAAGACTGGTTAGGTCTGTCTCCTTCTCAGGTGTTATCTCTGTTATCTTGGTCTGCCTGTAATTTTGCCTTTTCATAGCGATAGAGATCGTTTGCAGAGCTGGCACGAGTAATGGCTTGAAGAACTTCCCTTGTTGGTTAGTGGACTTCCTCTCCTGGGAGAACAGCGACCTCTAGTGGCTTGTGCTGGGCACCTGCACGCAGACAGGGCTTCTGATTCTTGCCTGGCCACTATGGAGTTTATCTCTGCTATTGCTGTGGGTGTGGCCTGCCTCGGGCTGCTCCTCCGATATGGTGGAGCCGTGTTGGAGGGGGCACGGCCGGGAGGCTGTTTATCTCTGTGAGGAGCCTCTGTGCTCCCTACTGCCCAGGGGGTTAGAGTGTCCAGAATTCCCCAGATTCTCTGCTTTTAGACTAAGTGTCCCAGGATGCTTCGGTCCGGTTCTGGGGTCCCTGTCTCTTTAAGACTTCCAAAAAGCACTTGCTTTTCTTTGTCTGCAGGGCACTCAGTGCGGGGACCCGCTCACAGGTCTTACTGTCCTGCTTCCCTAGTATCCAGGACCCCACGCATGCACTGTGTCTGCGCTCTGGTGCGGATGGCTAGGGCTGGCTATTTAGCAGTCCTGGGCTCCCTCTCCCTCCCACTCCGACTCCTCTCCTCCCTCCCGGAGCTGGAATGTGGGCCACTTGGGTCCCACTGGGCCGGGGCTTATATCTTACCCTCTTCCCGAGGCACTGGGTTCTCACAGGTGTGGATGTGGTCTGGATGTTGTCCTGTGTCTTCTGGTCTCTCTTTTAGGAAGAGTTGTCTTTGTTGTATTTTCAAAAATGTATGTGGTTTTGGGAGGAGATTTCTGCTGCTCTACTCATGCTGCCATCTTGGCTCCACCCCTGGGCCTCTGCTTTTGAGGGCTGGTTCCCCATGTCTGCGTCACTCCCCAACTAATTCCACTGAGAGGAGCGCCCAGCATCCCATGTGCACCAAGTCAGGGGAGACGTCCTGGGAGCCGGGGTTAGGGATGTCTCCCACACCGCATGGCCAGGAGCGGGCTGGATGCCCACAGATGTCCTGGGGCCTGGGGTAGGGTCGTCTCCTGTACCGCATGGCCAGGGGCGGGGCGGATGCCCACAGAGGGTAGCCTCGATGCCCAAGGGGCCAGATGCCCCAACCTGGACATAGCTACGATTTTGAATGGACCAGGTGAAATGGAGTTAGGAAGGGAAACAGACCGGGGGAAACTGAGGGACTCACCGGAAAATAGTCCACGCAGCGGAGAGCAGGCTGAGGTCCTGGGTTGGGGAAGGAGGGGGAGGGTTACCGGTGGCCGGCCAGGGCCCCGCACTCACGCTCCTTCTCAGGTTTCAGCACCAAATGTAAGATCAATTCCAACCAAAATAAGCAGGCGACAAGAGGCAATAAAGGGCCAGGCAGTTTATTTGAGCGCAGTCCCAGGCGAGGTTCACCAGTGTACATAAATGGAGGCTGGAGAAGTCATGCCCAGTAGGGCAGGCAGCAAGTTTTTAAAGAAGGTAGGGGGAGGGAGAGCAAAGGTATACAGTGGCGTGAGGATTGGCTCTCCTAGGGTATGTGGGGGTCTCTCACTGGCCTTTAGACAGGCACTGGAAAGCTACCACCATTCCTCCAGCTTGGGGGAGGGCTGTAGTTAGGAACTTCTGGAATGTTGTCCGATCAGACCCTGGAATGTTGTCAGACTGGAACCTGTTGGTCTCTTTGCCTTGTTTGGTGAGATCTGAGCCTGTCCAGCAGACTTGCCCCTTCTCCCCCATGCCTCCAGCCTTACAATGCTGAAAGAAGCCAGACAAAGAGTAAATTCTGTATAATTTCCAGATAGGGATCTATAGTGATAGCGCATTGGGTTTCTTAGTGATGGGAGATTGAGGAGGGGTCTCAGAGGGATCACAGAGGAATACAAGGACACTTCCAGGGAGTAATGGGTTTGTTCACTTTATTGTTGTGATGGTTTTACAGTTATAAAAGTATGTCAAAACTTATTAACTCTTATACTTCTGATATATTATTTATTATTAGTTATTCCTCAATTAGACTGTTTTTAATGTGGAAATATGCACCACCCAAATGAGAATGGGTGACAGCCCATTCAGAGCTTGTCATAATATGGGAGTCAGCCACCATCACTGTGTTTGTCAGAGACTCAAAAGCAGGTAGACCAGTGGGAAGCTCTGTAGTGGACAAAAGGGAAAGCTTCAGTCATGGCCTGATTATGGGTGCTTAGCAAGGGCCTAACTACAAGTAGGGGCATCCTTTGTGATTAGTTAGGGGTACTATTTGGCTTTCTCTGGTTGTCCTAAGTTGAAAACAGGGACAAAAATTAGGGAAGCTATTAGTTATTAATCAAGTCTTGTCTGTTCGGGGCCAAATTTTACAGGGGTTGTTTGGCTTCCTAAACTAGTTGGTTGAGATAGTCTGAGTTCCTTAACTGGTTACTATAGATAGTAGGCTGGTTTCTTGGGCTAGGTAGTGGAGCTGTCAGGTTAGCTTACTGAGCTGGTTACTGCCTTTTATGGGTCAGAGCTCTGCTTTTATATATGTAATCTGTTCATTGTCCTTGAGTCTTTTAGATTCTTATGAAAAGAATCAGATTCAATGAGAAAGGCAAGCCACAAACTGGGAGAATATATTTGCAGTATATATGTAACAAAGTACTTACATCCACTATATATGTATTTTTAATAACTCCTATACATTCAGTAAGAAAAAGGCAACCTAGTTTTTAAAATGAGCAAAAGGCTTGAACTAGCACTTTGTGAAAGAGGATATCCAAATGGCTAATAAACATATGAAAAGATGATAGTAGGGGAAATGCAGCCATCATTTAATCATTAATCCTTTAATGCAGATTAAATGAGCACTGCCACATCCCTACCAGGATGGCTAAAATTAAAGAATTAGCAGTACCAAGTGGTGGTATTGATGTGGAGCAGCTGGAACTTTCATACACTGCTGGTAGGAATGTAAAATTGGTACAGATTCTGGAAAACTGTTTGTAAGTGTCTGTTAAAGCTAAACCTATGTATTCTCTATGAGTCAACATCAACACTCCTGGCTTTATGTCTGATAGCAATGAGTATTTTACATCCACCAAAACACTCATATAGGAATATGATAGCTAAAAACGGGATACAGCCCAAATGTTTATCAACAGTAGTTTCCTCATCCATACATAATCCTCTGGAAAACTGGAATACTGTATAGTTCCAAACCTTCCAAACCCACTTTTCACTTTGTTGCTTATACCTCTTATTTCATCAACTTCTCTCCCTAAATGCTTTCTTCTCACACCAGCCCCATCTAAAACCATTTCAACCTGGTAGAGAATTTTGATGTGCTTCATGAAATCTATGAACCCCTGAATATATCCAAATGTTTCTATATATGTGCATTTTGCTGGAGAAAGAGCTTGTCTTATCAAATTCTAAAGAGGGGTCCATAAACCCCTAAAAGTTAAACTGACTTGGTGATCTTTTGAAGGAATGTAAATTAAGCTCATTTTATGCTTGAACAAGAGTTTGTCTTATTAAAACTTAGTCCTCAATAAAACATTTCTTAGTACATAAATTATATTTAAAGCTCAGTTTCAGATTCAGGTAAAATGGCTTATCCTCATCCATTTTTTAGGTCCCTAGATGTAGCTCTTTGTGTGGAATTTATTTTCCTCAAAAGATAATGTCTTAGTATTTTTCACTTTAGTATCTTTAGTTAGGGGAAATTTTTTTCCCCTCCCACATGACTATTCATATAGCTAGTAGACAGTACCATTTCTATATACTTTGATGTAGCAATCCCTTTTAAAAGATAGTGATCACATTTTTCAATACTTTTTTTCCCCTTTGTTTTAGATTCTTATAGGCAATGGAAACTGATCTCAATTCCCAGGACAGAAAGGACTTGGACAAGTTCATTAAATTTTTTGCCCTCAAGGTAATATATCCATTCTCTTGAGCCTAGAACTGTTAGAAATAACTTCCATACTTCTCCCGTTTTGGAAATACAGCATAACAGCTTGCAGCTTGCCCATTTTAAGGGATTCTTCTGTCGTAAACCAAACTGTGAAGTTTGGGGGCGGGACTGGGGGTATAACTAAAAAGTAGCTTCCAATTTTCCACAGCTACGTGTTAAAAAAAAAATTTTTTTTTGCCATCCTGTTTGCAGAAATGTCAAGCTATTATGCCAGGTTATTGGCACAGTATGTTCCCTTAGGGTGGGAACAAAAGACTGTACTAGAATGGACAGCATTTTTGGCATCTTTATCTAAGCATCAACTAACTCTGAAATGTCTGACTTTGATTCATTGTTCCCTCTGGGTAAATGAGGAATTAAAACTGAATTTTGAATGCTTTAGAAGTTATATTTTTGTTAATCTGAAAATCATTTCCATCTCTATCACTCCTTCCTCTCAACCATTGCTATGTAAGAATAACCCATGCAGTAGATTTTGGTTGTAAAATTAGTTGGAAGATTTTTGCCATATGGGCCAAATGATATGAATAATCGTGGAATCATTGGTTTAAATTTACTATGATTATATAAGTGTATAGCAGTGCATATTTAAATGGTTGGACTTGTTCCTTTATGAAAGTCAGAGCCACCATGTGCAAATTTCCTTCTGCCATGTGAGAATATTACAGATTCCGAGCCTCAAACTATAATTCATCTAAGTGGCTGACATTGTGCCCTCAGGAATATTTACAGTATTATTTTTGTGTAGTATTATTTCTAGCTGTTATTTAACATTTTAAATTCTACCCTTTACTAAAGTATAGTTAAGATGATTGCCATCTTTTTAACCCTACATTGAGAGGGTTTTAGTTCTTATTGAGAGCCAAATCAATTTCTTAAAGAGTTTTCATCTTTTTTTGTCTGTTTCTTTTAGACTGTCCAAGTGATTGTCCAGGCTCGACTTGGTGAGAAGATTTGTACTCGTTCATCTTCATCCCCAACGGGTTCAGATTGGGTAAAATTCCTATTCTTTGCTAAGGGGTATACTGTGGTATTTATCACAAGGAATCACAGTGCAGTAATAAGGAATACTATTTATAGTATTACTAAATCATAACATTAAAATATCTAATTCCATTTGATCTGTTCACTTTAGAAAGTTATTTTCTTCATTGAATATTAGTCTTGAATTAATTTGGTCCTTGGCTTTCTGCTGTGGTAGGTGAAAAACTTAGAAGACAAAAATATCTTAACTTATCTTTGTATCAGGTCTTTAGCTTTTTTTCAATTGAAGTATCATTGATATACAATCTTTTATTGGTTTCAAATATACAACACAGTGGTTCAATAGTTACTGTATTATTAAATCCTCAGCCCCTCTAGTGTGGTTACTATCTGTCAACATAGAAAGATGTTCAGAATCATTGACTATATTTTCTCCATGCTGTACAACCATCCCAGTTACCAACTTATATTGTGATTGAGAATTACTGTGCCCCTTTATCCCCCTCCCCCTCCCTCCCTACCCACCCCAGCCCCTCCCCCATGATAACCGCTAGTCACTTCTCAGTGTCTGTGAGTCTACTGCTGTTTTGTTCATTCTGATTTGCTTTGATTTTATATTCTATAAATAAGTGCAATCATATGGTATTTGTCTTTCTTTGCCTGGCATATTTCACTTATTTCACTGAACATGATACCGTCTAGATCCATCCATATTATTGCAAATGGTCATTAGCTTTTTCAACCTGAGTTTTGGGGATTTGCTGCAGGATATCTCTTGTGGGGAAGGGAGAAGTAAATGAATGAATGTCTAATCAGTCAAAGCAATACCTGTATTACCCAACATAAAGTCTTACCACTTTGTTTCTGTAATGTTCCTTGTATTTAGTACAAAGTGTCTTTTGTTTTCTAGTTCAATTTAGCAATCAAAGACATCCCAGAGGTTACCCATGAAGCAAAGAAGGCACTGGCAGGGCAGCTGCCTGCTTTTGGGAGATCTATGTGTGTGGAGATTTCACTCAAGACTTCTGAGGTAAGGTTATGGCCAGGATAGGGATAATGTCTTAACTTGGCTGTCAAAGCTCTTCATACTCTGTGGTTTCAATTCATCCTTATTTCTGCCCCTTCCTCTATGAATGTATCATTCCCCAAGGAGGTCTTGGTTTTTGTACTTATTTTTCCAACCACTTAGAAAGGCTGTTTTCCCTCATCTTCATGTATATCTGTACATGATATGTTTCTACTCATTCTTCAAGACTCATGTGCTCTAAAAAATCTCCCCTATCTAGGAGGAGAGTTAAATACTCTCTTTACACTTCCCCTGTGCTTTGTTTATACTTGTTTCTAGAGTATAATTTGCTGTATTGTGATTTTTTAATGTGTTTTGCTCATTTTATTCTACATTAGGATTGAGACAGATACATTAGTTGTATGTTTATTAATCTATTTCCATCACAAGATTGTGAGGCTGCGTGGCATAATAAAAGGCAGAGGAGTTTGGCACTACCCATGCCCAAGTTCAGATCCCACCTGCATGACTTAGGCCCAGTTACTTAACCCCACCCTCACCAACACCTCCAAACTAACATGACACTTCTCAGGCTTGTAGGGCTGTGCTATTTCTTACTTGATCCTTGTTTGTAAAGTGCCTAATATAACATATACTAGGCAATTATTGTATATTCCTGTTCATACTTGCCACTTTTATTCTTGAGGTCAGCAACTATGCCACATATTGTTTATCTTTGTAGCTCTTAAAATCGTTTTTGAAGTGAGGCAGGTTAAACATAAATAATTATCTCTGTGCCTAGCACAGTGCCTGGGATGGCAAGTAGTAGGCTCTCAATGAATTTTGTTGAATGAATATCAGTACTTATTCCATGGGAACCTTAGTATCAAGTAAAACAAAACTTTCTATCCTTCTTTATTGAATTCTTAGTTTATACTGTGAATTATTTTCTTTAGTGATCCATTGGGAGTCCTAGAGGAATCTCTAGAAGAACTCTTTCCTTGTCCAGGCATCTGTGAAATCTGAATATGAACTGTTTTGATTGTCCTCAGAGAAACCATATCAACTTGTCTTGGATACTTCCTACTATCCAAGTCATCCCTTGGTTTTGGGGGGAGGGAGGATTCAAAACTCATCATGTCATTTAAAAATGGCAGTATGATGAGAAGAATGTATATTAAGGATACTTATTTAAATTTTATTTAGAAAAAATAAAAATTCTCTATTCCACAGATTAATGTAAAGCTTATTACCAAACCTAAAAGAATAGTCCTTTTCCATTCTGGGAAAAAGATGGCGGTGTAAGAAGGCAAGAATAGTCCTCTTCCAACTGACTAGTAAAAATCTAACTTGTGTTCAGAAGTATGTGACTCTCTTCATTAAGTGACATGCAGGAGTATTACAGAGTTGAGGGATTCTGGTTTTAGCCTTTTCTTTTTCTTACACGTCCATTAGACTAAGTGTTAATAACACAGAGACTGAACAGTTTAGCTAAAGACATCAGATAGCTAAAAAGGTTTTTAAGTAAGGAGCTTGCTAAGGTATTCCTTAACTGTAGGTGTCACCTATAAATGTGTCCTGTAGAATTGGAGTAAAAGGCTCTCTACATCATTTGAAGTGTCAGCCTTTCTGAAGAGCAATTGGGATATATATAGCAAAAATCTTACTAGATGCATGAATATTCTTTGGTCTAACAGTTGTAATTCTGGAAATTGGCCTTAAGAAATTAATCCAGGGTGTCTGCAAGGTTTTAGTCTCAAGGTTGTTTATCACAGTGTTGTTTGTAGTATGAAAAATTAGAAATAACCTGTATATCCAAGTATGGGGGTACTGATTCAATCAAATGGTGGTCATATGGTGGAATACTATGCAATCATTAAAAATAGAACTTTTAATTATAAAGAAATTCCATATTGTATTTATTAATAAAAAAGCAAGTGATAAAATAGTATGTATCATGTGATCTTACCTTTATTTAGAAAAGTGACTGGATTATAAATTGGTATCTGTTTCTTTTTGCTTACTTATACTCACTAATATTTTTATAGTGACTGTGTAGTGCTTTGTGATAAGAAAAAAGAAGATACTAAAAAAAACAACTGAAATATCTTTCAATTGTCCCATCAACAGGGAGATTCCATGGAGCTAGAAATTTGGTGTCTTGAAATGAATGAAAAGTAAGTGCTCTTTTTTATTGTTGTTGGTTGTGGTTGCTGAGGATAAAGCAGATGATGTCATGTGAAAAACAGGGCTTTGTTATCAGTAATGGAGGATATTCTGAACACTTAACAAAACCAATAGGTCTTTGCTACAATTTGCTTCATGCTTGGCTTCCAGCCCCAGGCATAGAGATGACCTTCACAGGGAGTGTCAGTCCAGAGAGACTCAGACACTCAGGGAAAGGAGCAGAGAGAAAGCTGAAAGGATTTGTTGTTTTCCCGGAGTACAGATAGTTCTCTGATTAAATCCCTTGAGAGCCCTTATAATATGACTACTCTATTTTGTCTGTTTTCTGGTTGCAAACATTCAATAAGATTTCCCCTTGCTATGCCTTTTTACACACTGTTGATCATGGATTAGAAATGCACATTATTTCCTGCCTCCATTTTCTTCTTTCAAGGTAGATTGGCCTACTTTCTGCCTGAAACTTCAGTTTTCAAGAGTATATAGGAAAATTGAGGAAATAGCAACACATCAAAAGAAAAATCTTAGTAATAAGTATGTGTAATATGGGTGTTATTTTTCTTTGTTAAATAGAAAATAATCACTAGGTTATAGTCCAAACTTCAGTACCAGACAGCATTTTCCCCAGATTTCTTATTAGATGTATAGAGGTAGACAGCTCATAAGGTAGTTATATTGAAATTATGCTTACACCTTCAGTAATATAATGCAATATTGAATTAATGTTTTTTAAGTGTTTTGCTTTATTTCTTGGAAAGATAAATGCTTCTCAGCTAGAAAAAATATATATTGGGTACCTTTTGGGCCCATTTGCCTGTGGTTAGTACATGAGAAAGTAAAACTTTGGCTTATCCAACAATCTTGACAAACTGACAAAGAACTCTAATTACACCCTTAGTTCAGAACATGTTTTTACCATAAACTTAGTCTTATACAATTCCAGTGCCTAATTTGTCACCATAGTTGTTGACTGTAATACTCTGTGAATGGTGTATTTGGACTGCTCAGCAGATGATACTCTATCAGAATTTATGAATAATGCTAACAAATTAATCTCAGTTGCTGGATTGAACATAACTAATCTCTCTATATATCCATTGCATTTCTGTTCTTTCTTTTACATTAGTTGAATAGGAGAATGCTGATAGTGTCTGTGTGCTCCTCAGGTGTGATAAAGAAATAAAAGTTTCTTACACGGTATACAACAGACTGTCATTGCTGTTGAAGTCTCTCCTTGCTATAACTAGAGTGACACCGGCTTACAGACTCTCCAGAAAACAAGGTCATGAATATGTCATATTGTACAGGTAAACAGCATAGCTGCTCACCTTCTTGATTCACTCATCAACTTCATCACTTTACACATTGTCTGATTGGCATTCAAGTGTTCTGTGATTAACTTTTAGACAGATGGTTGGATAGTTGATGCCATGGTTTTACTGTGATTGTCTCTCTATCCTCTCTTAGGAACCTCAGCTTTCCAAAACTACCACTTCTTGGTCCTTTTGTCTCTGCACAGTCATGATTCCTGTGGAATGAGTTTTTAAGTTCTACTGATAGACATCTCAAAGCTGGAAAAGCTGTTTTTAAAAACAGGCTATCCTGGGAATATTACATTGCCTTCTGTATTCCAGAATTAAATTAAAACTTTTTATCTGACAAACTGCTAATTCAGTTTGTTTTTAATTAGTTGTCTGTGGATTTAAGGAACTTTGAGTATTTTCCTTGGAGTATTTCACCTCAACACACATTTGAGTGCCTTTTTAATGTGGGCATTCTGCTAGGCCCAACAAAGAACTGTACAGAGGCCCTGTCCTATAAGTGTTTCTAATCTAGTGGAGGACACTGTGGTACATGTATAATGATGATAAAAAGCAGCATATGAAAACTGCATAGCAGTATCAGGAAAAAAGTATTGGGAGAATACAGGAAGGAAAGTTTGTTTTGGGTGGGAGAAACAAAACAGGCTTCATGGAGAAAGGGACCTTCAAGCTGGACTTTGAGGCAGAGAGAATTTCAACTGGTAGAAGTGAGAGAGAATGATCATTCCAGGTGGGGAGTCCAACAGATGGTGCAGCACAGAAGTGGGGTGTGGGGTGTGAACTGTAATCAGTATCATCAGAGGACCAGTGGTGATACAGAGGATGTGTAGGACAGTGGGAGAACAGAGCGTGGAAAACTCGGAGTTCCCAAATCATCCAAGACTATCTTCTTTCATACTAGTAATGAGCCACTAGTCTTTGGCTTATAATCATAGAGGTAATTTTGAAAAGAATTAGGACAGAAGGACTAAGAATTAGAAACTTAACTAATTCTGTTGAAACAACCTACTACCTGAGAATAGTTATAAAGTCATTCTTTATCTTTCTTAGCAATAATCTAGCAATAATCCTACCCATGTTTATTTTTCCAAAACTTTAATACATTTTGGTTATCTTCTCTGTAGTCTTTCCAGGTTTCAAGTTGAGTATTCTGTTTGAAAATTACTAGACTTTTATTCAGCTGTAACAGAAAAATTACTTTCAAACTCTGACCTCTCATTTGTCTATGCTAAGTCCCCTTTGTTCTTTTGTAAGTAGCCATACTAGTCTACTAGTCATCAGCTTCGTTAACTAGGACTTAGTCCTTTTCATATCAGTGTTTGAAGTCTTCCTTTGTCTATGTCTCTGGAGTAATACAAAATTTATTGCTCACTGTTTATCACTTAGGAGTGCTTTTGGATGCAGATAACTGATTTAACCCATAGAGAAGTGAGTGATCTCAGAGGTAGATTTGGCTCTTTTTTTTTTCTTTTTTTACTGGTTTAATGGTTAGCATAGCCTTATACCATTGAAGAATAGCCTTGTCTTTTTTTTTTAAGCTGTTGTATCATTTTTTTCCTGAACCTGTAGGTAGATCTGACCGTGTCACTATAGACTTACATTGTTATATAAAAACTCATTCTGAATTTGTTGTTCATCAAGACTGAATTAAAGTTGTATTGTGAAGAAAACCTCTGTGAAGAAAATTTTATATAGTTTTCTGTGAAGAATACTTTGGCTTAGTGCCCAAATGGCATAAAAAGTATAACCAAGAAATTGTCTAAATAATTATATTATTTTTAAAAGCACTGTACTGGTATTCAAATGAGCAGTCCACTGATTAAGTGTCACCTCTTTATTAGAGGGTACTTAGCAAAATCTCTCTTGACAACACTTTCTAAACATCATTGCTATATTACTATATGGCAGGAGTAAGCAAACTATGGCCAGCAGACCATTGACTTGTTTTAATAAAGTACTTTGAGAACACATCTACCCCAGTCGTTTACGTATCATCAGTAACTTTTGCAGTATAGCAGCATAGCTGAGTAGTTACCTCAGACTATACAGCTTGCAAGGCTAAAATATATACTATTTGATCCTTTTAGCAAAAGTTTGCTGACCCCTGCTTTATGATGTCTGTCACATTGGTGCATGTGTTTCAGATACCTATACACATTTCTTTTCTCCCATACCAAACTATAATCTGTGAGACCTAGGATTCACATTTATCCAGAATCTCATCCCTAACTTATCCGTATCTCATTCCTAACACCTAACCATATAGGGCTTTGTACATTGTTAGAGCTTAGTTTTTATCGAACAAAACCATGTATGTGTTTAATTTTTAACAATATTACTTGAAAAATACAAAAATACATTTTAAGTATTTTATACTTCAGACTTTTAGCTAATCTTCCCAAGGAGATTCATGGAAAGGTTCTACTGTGTTTATATTTTTAGAGTAGCCTTACCTAATTAACCTATGTAGAAAAGATTTTCTGATTTATTAACCAATTTATTTTGGAATGATGTCACAAGTACAGAGAGGTCCTCTTAATTGAAGATCATGCTTCAAAATCTTCCATTGCATATTTGAAAGTTGCTGAGAGAGTAGGTCTGGGAGTTCTCACACAAGAAAAAAAATTCTGTAATTTTGTATGGTGATTGATGTTAACTAGAGTTACTGTAGTGGTCATTTCACAATATGTACAAATATTGATTCCCTATATTGTACACCTGAAACTAATGTTGTATGTCAACTATATCTAAAAAAAAATCTAGTACCTCCTAAGAGTAGTTGCAGATCTAGTTGTCAATTTATTTTATTGTATGCTTTATTTCCCAGTAGGTATGCTTGAAAAAAACATTACAGGAACAGGAAGAAGAAACTTTAAATAGCAGTTTCCACATAATGACTATTTTCCTCATTTCTTAACCAATCCTCTTCATATACATCCCCATGCCTACAGCTTAATCAAAGTAGTAGCATTATTGGTCCATTAGGAGAATTGTTGTTGTAGATAAGAAAAGAAGGGTTTGTTTTGTTTATTTTGTTTCTAGATGTTTCGCCAGAGAGGCCCTTAGAGTAAAGAGGTAACAGTTGTTTTTCTTTCTTTCCTACAGGATATATTTTGGGGAAGTTCAGCTGAATGGCTTAGGAGAAGGTGTGTATCAAGGTTGAAAAACATTTGTAGTGTTAAGAGCTCTCCTGACTTCAGAGATGGGCTTGTATGCTGCCTATAATAATATGAAGCTTGTGATTTTAATGTGTGTGTTACAAGTAAGAAAAAGACAGGTAGGTGGCCCACAGAGCTGCTAGGAGTGACTGAATAATTTCTCCCAAAGTTTCAGTAACCTAGAATTTTTCTTTTTTTTTTTTTAATTTATTAAAGTATCATTGATATACAAGCTTACAATGCTTTCATATAAACAACCCAGTTGTTTCAACATTTACACATATTATCAAGTCCTCACCCCCTCTATTGTGGTGATAGTATGTCAGCGTAGTAAGATGTTATAGAGTCATTACTTGTCTTTTCTGTGCTGAACTGCCTTCCCCGTGACCTGCCCATATTGTGATTGCAAATTATAGTGTTCCGTAATCCCCTTTTCCCTCCCTCCCCATCCACCCTCCTCAACCCCTTTCCTTTTGGTAACCACTAGTCCCTTCTTGGAGTCTGTGAGTCTGCTGCTGTTTTGTTCCTACAGTTCTGCTTTATTGTTATACTCCAGAAATGGGTGAAATCATTTAGTACTTATCTTTCTCCACCTGGCTTATTTCACTGAGCATAATACCCTCTAGCTCCTTCCATGTTGCTCTAAATTGTAGGATTTGTATTTTCTTCTTATGGCTGAATAATATTCCATTGTGTATATGTACCACATCTTCTTTATCCATTCATCTATTGATGGACAGTTAGGTTGTTTCCATATCTTGGCTATTGTAAATAGTGCAGTGATAAACATAGGAGTGATGCATATGTGTTTTTGAATCATGGTTCTTGTTTTCTTTGGGTAAATTCCTAGGAGTGGAATTACTGAGTCAAATGATATTTCTTATTTAGTTTTTTTGAGGAACCTGCGCACTGCTTTCCACAGCAGTTGTACCAATTTACATTCCCACCAACAGTGTAGGAGGGTTCCCCTTTCTCCATATCCTTGCCAGCATTTGTTGTTGCTTGTCTTTTGGAATTTGAGTATCCTAACTGGTGTGAGGGGATATCTCATTGTGGTTTTAATTTGCATTTCCTTGATAATTAGTGATGTGGAGCATCTTTTCGTGTGTCTGTTGGCCATCCATATTTCTTCTTTCGCGAAGTGTCTGTTCAGATCCTCTGCCGATTTTTTAATCGGGTTATTTGTTTTTTGGTTGTTGAGGCATGTGAGTTCTTTATATATTTTTTATGTTAACCCCTTATCAGATAAATTGTTTATGAATATATTCTCCCATACTCTAGGTTGCCTTTTTGTTCAGCTGATGGTGTCCCTTGCTGTGCAGAAGCTTTTTAGTTTGATGTAGTCCCACTTGCTTGTTTTTAATTTTGTTTCCCTTGCCTGAGGAGATATGTTTAGGAAAGAGTTGCTCATGTTTATATCCAAGAGATTTTTACCTGTGTTTTTTCTAAGAGTTTTATGGTTTCATGACTTACATTCAGGTCTTTGATCCATTTCAAGTTTACTTTTGTATATGGAGTTAGACAATAAGCCAGTTTCATTCTCTTACGTGTAGTTGTCCAGTTTTCCCAGCACCAGTTGTTGAAGAGGCTGTCACTTCCCCATTGTATATTCATGGCTCCTTTATCATATATTAATTGACCTTATATGTGTGGGTTTATATCTGGACTCTCTATTCTGTTCCATTGATCTATGGGTCTGTTCATGTGCCAGTACCAAATTGTTTTGATTACTGTGTAACCTTGCATTTTTCTTATTTATACAATTACCTGTTTTCCTAATTTTCTACAATGAACATCTTAAATGTCTTTGATGAGCATCAACAATTTTGAAAAATTGGAAATTAAGAACACCAAGAAAGCTTTAGTTGGAAGTACCCCTGGCTTTTTTCCCTAGCTCTGGAGTGGCAGCATGGGTGGGGATGCAGTTCCTTCATAAATTGAGATGTTTATATGACAGACTCCTAGTGCCCTGTTACTGATTCATTCGGCGTTTAACACATCTGGGCTCAGTTGGTTAGGACTTACTCAAGCTTTAGGACTTAGTCATTTTACCTCTTTGAAGATAGTTTTATCTGGAAATAGAATACTGTTTTCCTTGCCAATATTAGGTCAGTGAGAATAATTTGAAGGAAAAAATTTATCGCTATGCACATATACATGCATGTGAAATCGAGGCTGCAGCATTTCAGGTGCTAAGTGGGGTAATGCCAGGGATTGTACAGTAGGCTGAATGATTCAGGAAGAGACAGACAGGGTAGGCAGTGTCAGTATTCTGGGGAAAAAAGTGAATTATTTATCTCTTCTAGGTTTCCAGACAGTTCGTGTTGGGACAGTGGGCACCCCTATGGGCACCATCACTCTTTCTTGTGCTTACAGAATTAACTTGGCCTTCATGTCCACCAGGTGAGCAAAGATACTTGGTATCTAAGAGAACTCTTCCAAAGATTGTGAAGTTTTTCTCCCCCTAAGTGAAGTTTTTCTTCCCCTGGATTCTATAGCTAAGCCTGCAATTCACCTTGGCTATTGCTGATACCCATCCCCTTCTGAAGAATAAAATTGAGAGAGCCCAGTTTCCAGACTGGAGAATCTGAGTGTCGCAGAGCTACCAATGTAGAGTTGGTGGTTTATATTTAGGGATGTAGTAGTTAAGGTTTAGATGGTTCCTGCCGGTAGATACAATGTGAGGAGTCCTCTGAGGACTTCAGGGGGGTGGCAAGGCATTCTAACAAATATTGCACTCTGATTATTGCATTACAGGCAATTTGAGAGGACCCCACCTATCATGGGGATTATCATTGATCACTTTGTGGACCGTCCCTATCCCAGCTCCTCGCTTATGCACCCCTGCAATTACAGGTGAGGAATATGAGCAGCACTTTCCCAAACTGCAGCTAGGCAGAAGCATCCATCTTACACAGGCACATAGATCACCTTTACTAGCATTCTCCAGTGGGCGGGGGAACTGATATAGACCCCACAGGGTGAGAAACGGAGTGGCTGGTGTCTCTTCTTGTTGCTGCCTATAAGGTACACCAAGATTTGGGGTATAAAGAGTGTCTCAGAAAATTCTTGAACATTTTGGACCTTGACAGTAGCAATTTGACTTTTGATTTGACTTTACTTAGAGACTAAAATGGCAATAATCGGTCCTTTGCAAATGAAATGGTTTTCAGGTCACCATTGGCACAGTTCAGTTATACATCAGAATCCAGTGTCTCCAGGCCTACGTCCCAGAAAACAGATTTCTCCAGAGGTTAGAATATGTGTGTCTCAGGACAGATACTGTCTTCATGTGAGGGACTGGTGAACATTCGTCTTTGGAATCTAGACGTTGTTTCACTGCATCCCTATGGCTAACAATTCTTTGGCCCCAACAGTAGCCAGAATAATACTCTCAAATGGTATGTCAGGTAAGATGTTTGGGTTTAAAAAGAGCCATTGTCAACCCCTAGATGTTGGTCTTTGGGAATGTTTGAAATTACCAAGGACTCAATACTTTTCTTGACATTATGAACTCTGCCTGAAACAGTTCTTTTCACAAGTTGCATCCTTATTTAACCTTCCTTTGTATCCTTTCTGAAACTGACTGCTGTCACCATAAAATACACAATTTCTTTTTCTGTTACTATAGAGCTGCTGGTGAGGACACTGGAGTAACATATCCTTCTGTGGAAGATTCTCAAGAAGTGTGTACCACTTCTTTTTCCACCTCCCCTCCATCCCAGGTAGGGGGAAACAGGTTCTGGGGTGGCAGTATGGTGTCAAAAATTGGTCTTATGGAATGGTGTCAGAATTTAAATACAGTCTCTTTTGGTGGTGGTGGTGATTATTTTAAGGGGGTTATTTTGAGGGGTGAGGGATAGCCTTCTTATCCAGCAGGTAATATTGCAGTGTTTTTAGTCTGTAACCATTCTTTTTTTTTTTGAGTTTGGGAGGGTAACAGGATATTTCTTCTTTATTAAATACCTTCTGTGAGATACCACTTACATACACCAAGATGTACACATTTTAAGTGTATTAATTACTACATATTATCAAATAAATACACCCATTTAATATATCCATTTAATGACCAATACAATCAAGACAAACATTTGCATCACCAAAAATTTGTGTCCCACACCCAACCCTGGGCCTAAGCAACCACTGATTTCTTTTCTGTCTCTATAAGTTAGTTTTGACTTCTCCAAAATTTCACACAAAGGCAATCATATATACTGTATTGTGTCTGGATTCTTTTTCTAAGCGTAATACTATTGAAATTCGGCCAGACTGTTGTATATAACCATAGTGATTACCCTCTAATTTGTTTATTTATTTATTTTATTTATTTTATTTTTTATTTTTTTCATTTTGGTATCATTAATCTACAATTACATGAAAGGCATTATGTTTACTAGGCTCCCCCCTTCACCAAGTCCCCCCAACATACCCCTTCACAGTCACTATCCATCAGCGTAGTAAGATACTGTAAAATCACTACTTCTCTGTGTTGCACAGCCCTCCCTGTGCCCCCCACACTATACTTGCTAATCATAATGCCCCCTTTCTTTTTTCCCCCCCATTATCCCTCCCTTCCCACCTATTCTTCCCAGTCCCTTTCCCTTTGGTAACTGTTAGTCCATTCTTGAGTTCAGTGATTCTGCTGCTGTTTTGTTCTTTCAGTTTTCCTTTTTTCTTATACTACACATATGAGTGAAATCATTTGGTACTTGTCTTTCTCCGCCTCGCTTATTTCACTGAGCATAATACCCTCTAGCTCCATCCATGTTGTTGCAAATGGTAGCATCTGTTTTTTTCTTATAGCTGAGTAATATTCCATTGTCTATATGTACCACATCTTCTTTATCCATTCATCTACTAATGGACACTTAGGTTGCTTCCATATCTTGGCTATTGTAAATAGTGCAGCGATAAACATAGGGGTGCATCTGTCTTTTTCAAACTGGAGTGCTGCATTCTTAGGGTAAATTCCTAGGAGTGGAATTCCTGGGTCAAATGGCATTTCTATTTTGAGCATTTTGAGGAATGTCCATACTGCTTTCCACAATGGTTGAACTAATTTACATTCCCACCAGCAGTGTAGGAGGGTTCCCCTTTCTCCATAACCTCGCCAACATTTGTTGTTGTTTGTCTTTTGGATGGTAGCCATCCTTACTGGTGTGAGGTGATATCTCATTGTGGTTTTAATTTGCATTTCTCTGATGACAAGCTATGTGGAGCATCTTTTCATGTGTCTGTTGGCCATCTGAACTTCTTCTTTAGAGAACTGTCTATTCAGCTCCTCTACCCATTTTTTAATTGTATTATTTGCTTTTTGTTTGTTGAGGTGTGTGAGCTCTTTATATATTTTGGATGTCAACCCTTTATCAGATCTGTCATTTATGAATATATTCTCCCATACTGTAGGATACCTTTTTGTTCTATTCATGGTGTCCTTTGCTGCACAGAAGCTTTTCAGCTTGATATAGTCTCATTTGTTCATTTTTGCTTTTGTTTCCCTTGCCTGGGGAGATATGTTCAAGAAGAGGTCACTCATGTTTATGTCTAAGAGATTTTTGCCTATGTTTTTTTCTAAGAGTTTTATGGTTTCATGACTTACGTTTAAGTCTTTGATCCATTTCGAATTTACTTTTGTGTATGGGGTTAGACAGTGATCCAGTTTCATTCTCTTACATGTAGTCATCCAGTTTTGCCAGCACCATCTGTTAAAGAGACTGTCATTTCCCCAATGTATGTCCATGGCTCCTTTATCGAATATTAGTTGACCATGTATGTTTGGGTTAATGTTTGGAGTCTCTATCCTGTTCCATTGGTCTGTGGCTCTGTTCTTGTGCCAGTACCAAATTGTCTTGATTACTGTGGCTTTGTAGTAGAGCTTGAAGTTGGGGAGCAAGATACCCCCAATTTATTCTTCCTTCTCAGGATTGCTTTCGCTGTTCGGGGTCTTTGGTGTTTCCATATGAATTTTTGAACTATTTGTTCCAGTTTATTGAAGAATGCTTTTGGTAATTTGATAGGGATTGCATCAAATTTGTATATTGTTTTGGGCAAGATTTCTTCCTAGCCAAGAGCATGGGATGAGTTTCCATTTGTTAGTGACCTCTTTAATTTCTCTTAAGAGTGTCCTATAGTTTCAGGATATAGGTCTTTCACTTCCTTGGTTAGGTTTATTCCTAGGTATTTTATTCTTTTTGATGCTATTGTGAATGGAATTGTTTTCCTGATTTCTCTTTCTATTAGTTCATTGTTAGTGTATAGGAAAGCCACAGATTTCTGTGTGTTAATTTTGTATCCTGCAACTTTGCTGAATTCTGATATCAGTTCTAGTAATTTTGAGTGGCGTCTTTAGGGTTTTTAATGTACAATATCATGTCATCTGTAAATAGTGACAATTTAACTTCTTCTTTACCAATCTGGATTCCTTGTATTTCTTTGTTTTGTCTGATTGCCATGGCTAGGACCTCCAGTACTATGTTGAATAACAGTGGGGAGAGTGGGCATCGCTGTCTTGTTCCCGATCTCAGAGGAAAAGCTTTCAGCTTCTCACTGTTCAGTATGATATTGGCTGTGGGTTTATGATATATGGCCTTTATTATGTTGAGGTACTTGCCCTGTATGCCCATTTTGTTGAGAGTTTTTATCATGAATGGATGTTGAATTTTGTCGAATGCTTTTTCAGCATCTATGGAGATGATCATGTGATTTTTGTCTTTCTTTTTCTTAATGTGGTGGATGATGTTGATGGATTTTCGAATGTTGTACCATCCTTGCATCCCTGGGATGAATCCCACTTGGTCATGGTGTATGATCCTTTTGATGTATTTTTGAATTCGGTTTGCTAATATTTTGTAAAGTATTTTTGCATCTACCTTCATCAGGGATATAGGTCTGTAGTTTTCTTTTTTGGTGGGGTCTTTGCTTGGTTTTGGTATTAGGGTGATGTTGGCTTCATAGAATGAGTTTGGGAGTATTCCCTCCTCTTCTATTTTTTGGAAACTTTAAGGAGAATGGGTATTATGTCTTCTCTGTATGTCTGATAAAATTCCGCGGTAAATCCATCTGGCCCGGGGGTTTTGTTCTTGGGTATTTTTTTGATTACCGCTTCAATTTCATTGCTGGTAATTGGTCTGTTTAGATGTTCTGTTTCTTTCTGGATCAGTCTTGGAAGGTTGTATTTTTCTAGAAAGTTGTCCATTTCTCCTAGGTTTTCCAGCTTGTTAGCATATAGGTTTTCATAGTATTCTCTAATAATTCTTTGTATTTCTGTGGGGTCCGTTGTGATTTTTCCTTTCTCGTTTCTGATTCTGTTGATGTGTGTTGATTTCTCTTTTTCTCTTAATAAGTCTGGCTAGAGGCTTATCTATTTTGTTTATTCTCTCCAAGAACCAGCTTTTGGTTTCATTGATTTTTTCTATTGTTTTATTCTTCTCAATTTTATTTATTTCTTCTCTGATCTTTATTATGTCCCTTCTTCTACTGACCTTAGGCCTCATTTGTTCTTCTTTTTCCAGTTTCGATAATTGTGACTTTAGACTATTCATTTGGGATTGTTCTTCCTTCTTTAAATATGCCTGGATTGTTATATACTTTCCTCTTAAGACTGCTTTTGCTGCGTCCAACAGTAGTTGGGGCTTTGTGTTGTTATTGTCATTTGTTTCCATATATTGCTGGATCTCCATTTTAATTTGGTTGTTGATCCATTGATTATTTAAGAGCATGTTGTTAAGCCTCCATGTGTTTGTGAGCCTTTTTGCTTTCTTTGTACAATTTATTTCTAGTTTTATACCTTTGTGGTCTGAAAAGTTGGTTGGTAGGATTTCAAACTTTTGGAATTTACTGAGGCTCTTTTTGTGGCCTAGTATGTGGTCTATTCTGGAGAATGTTCCATGTGCACTTGAGAAGAATGTGTATCCTGTTGCTTTTGGATGTAGAGTTTTATAGATGTCTATTAGGTCCATCTGTTCTAGTGTGTTGTTTAGTGCCTCTGTGTCCTTACTTATTTTCTGTCTGGTGGATCTGTCCTTTGGAGTGAGTGGTGTGTTGAAGTGTCCCAAAATGAATGCATGGCATTCTATTTCCTCCTTTAATTCTGTTAGTATTTGTTTCACATATGTTGGTGCTCCTGTATTGGGTGCATATATATTTATAATGGTTATATCCTCTTGTTGGACTGAGCCCTTTATCATTATGTAATGTCCTTCTTTATCTCTTGTGACTTTCTTTGTTTTGAAGTCTATTTTGTCTGATACTAGTACTGCAACACCTGCTTTTTTCTTGCTGTTGTTTGCATGAAATATCTTTTTCCATCCCTCGATTTTTAACCTGTGCATGTCTTTGGGTTTGAGGTGAGTCTCTTGTAAGCAGCATATAGATGGGTCTTGCTTTTTTATCCATTTGATTACTCTGTGTCTTTTGATTGGTGCATTCAGTCCAGTTTCATTTAGGGTGATTATTGAAGGATATGTACTTATTGCCATTGCAGGCTTTAAGTTTGTGGTTACCAAAGGTTCAAGGTTAGCTTCTTTACTATCTTACTGTCTAATTTAACTTGGTATTGAGCTATTATAAACACTGTCTGATGATTCTTTATTTCTCTCCCTTCTTATTCCTCCTCCTCCATTCTTCATATGTTGGGTGTTTTGTTCTGTGCTCTTTTTAGGAGTGTTCCCATCTAGAGCAGTCCCTCTAAGATACCCTGTAGAGGTGTTTTGTGGGAAGCAAATTCCCTCAACTTTTGTTTGTCTGGGAATTGTTTAATCCCTCCTTTAAATTTAAATGATAATCATGCTGGATACAGTATTCTTGGTTCAAGGCCCTCTGTTTCATTGCATTAAATATATCATGCCATTCTCTTCTGGCCTGTAAGGTTTCTGTTGAGAAGTCTGATGATAGCCTGATGGGTTTTCCTTTGTAGGTGACCTTTTTTTTCTCTCTGGCTGCCTTTAGTACTCTGTCCTTTTCTTTGATCTTTGCCATTTTAATTATTATGTGTCTTGGTGTTGCCCTCCTTGGGTCCCTTGTCATGGGAGTTCTCTGTGTTTCTGTGGTCTGAGAGGCCATTTCATTTCCAAGTTTGGGGAAGTTTTCAGCAATTATTTCTTCAAAGACACTTTCTATCCCCTTTCTCTCTTCTACTTCTTCTGGTACTCCTATGATGTGAATATTGTTCCTTTTGGATTGGTCACACAGTTCTCTTAATTTCTTTCATTCCTGGAGATCCTTTTATCTCTCTCTGCATCAGCTTCTCTGCATTACTGTTCTCTGATTTCTAGTCCATTAATGGTCTCTTGCATCTCATCCATTCTGCTTTGAAGTCCTTCCAGAGATTGTTTTATTTCTGTATTCTCCCTCCTTAGTTCTTGCATATTTCTCTGCAAGTCCATCAGCATGGTTATGACCTTTGTTTTGAATTCTTTTTCAGGAAGATTGGTTAAATATACCTCTCCAGATTCCTTCTCAGGAGAGGATGGGGAAGGTGTCTGGGTTAGCCTGGTCTGGATCAAATTTTTTTGCCTTTTCATGTTGATATATTCAGTGTTGAGCTATTGACTCATCTGTCAGCTGGGAAGCCAAGACCTTTTCCACTTGCTCCTGATCTTTCTTTACTGGGACAACAGCGACCCCTAGCGGCTTGTGTAGGGCAATTGTGCGTAGACTGGGTCTGTTTCTTGCCCAGCGCTATGGAGGAAGCTCCCTTGCTGTGGGCATGGCCAGCCTGAGGCTGCTGCTCTGCTATGGCTGGACACCGGAGTGGGAACATACGGGGGAGGGGGGCCATTTATCGCCGTGAGGGGTCTCAGAGCTGCTGCCCAGGGGGTTAGGGTGCCCGATGTTCCCCAGGATTCCCAGCTGCTGGGCTAAGTGTCCCGGGATGCTTCCATCCAGCTGTGGGGTCCCTGTCCCTTTAAGACTTTCAGAAAGCACTGGCTTTTCTTTGTCCCAGGGGCGCCAACTGCAGGGACCCGCTCACAGGTCCTACTGTCCTGTTTCCCTAGTATCCAGCACCCCACACCTGGGTGCAGATGGCTAGGGCTGGCTATTTAGCAGTCCTGGGCTCTCTCTCCCTCCCTGCTCTGACTCCTCTCCTCCCGCCGGGAGCTGGGGTGAGGGGCGCTCGGGTCCTGCCAGGCCAGGGCTTGTATATTACCCCCTTAGCCAGGTGCTGGGTTCTCACCGGTGTGGATGTGGTCTGGCTGTTGTCCTGTATCTTCTGGTCTCTCTTTTAGGGATAGTTGTATTTGTTGTATTTTCAAAAATATATATGTTTTTGGGAGGAGATTCCCACTGTCCTACTCACGCTGCCATCTTGGCTCCACTCTCCTGTAACCATTCTTAACCCACAAGATTATATGTCACCTTTACCTCTTGGGAGCATCTTAAAATTCCCTAGAAAATCAGTCACAGAATTCCAGTTGCTTTCTGATACCAGAGAGGTACTCTAACCTACACTTGTTGATTTGGTTGCTACTTCTCTTTTAAAGTTGTGAATAAGGTTCCTAATAATGAGAAAGCACAAAAGAAGCAAATAATTTTTCAGCAAAAAATGATAGTAAGAAACTAGCAGTATGGTTTTTCTTAATAGTTGACAGAGATTTCTGCCTATCTGCATTCCCTATCTGAACATTTTTAACCATTATCTGTTCTGCTTGAGTCCATCGTCAGTGTCAAACTCAATTTACATAAAACACAGGTTCCAAACAGTGTTCTCATCTTCTCAAGAGGAAGTACCTGTGTGGCCTTGTTGTGTCTATATACCTATAGTGTCTATGGTACAGAGGCGGCTTCAAGTAAGGAGTCATTTTTGCCAGCTGACTGAATTTTAGGACACATTTCTTCCCTGCCACCCTAAGACATTCATCTTCTACCTCATTGTCTGCAGACCCTGGCTCTACCTGCCTGTCATCTCTATAATTCTACTCCTCTTTGACTTTTACATTAGACAGTTTCTTCCAGACCTAACTCAGTTCTACTTTCCTTTAAATCTGCTTTCCCTAGATTATCTCTTTTCAGTATCTATTTTGGGGAACCAACAAATCAATTAGCTATCTATAAATGTTAATTTAATTTTCTGTGTTTTTTTCATTAAGAAAGAATTTAAATTTATTCCATCCTGGGTTGTCAAGTGATACTGGATCAAAATCATGATTCTAATAAAAGGCAGAAGACAGGCACAAAAGCTAACTTAATGTGTATGAAAGACAAACATTACAAAATGCATGCATTACTACTATTTCTATTCTCTCAGTTGAGAGTTAAAAAGGTTCTTGTTGTAAAGTTACCTAGATAGTTTGGTTTGTGGGTGGTGTGGTAACAGATATTTCTCTCTCCCTATTAATATATGTAGACATGATAAACATAACATATGTATGTTAGCATTGCTCAGGGAGAGGGAATAGCTTCTGGTATGCTTACTAACATAAATACTGGCCAAAAAAGAGGGAAAAGCCCACTTTCTTACTATGAACATTAGTGGAAGTAGATTATTTTTTAGATAATCAAAATGTGAATATGTCAAGCTTAATGTTCATTGCTTTTTTATTTTGTTTTATAAGTGGTAAATTCATAAACAGTAAGGCTGGGAATTAGGAGATATGAGAGATGGTGAACAGGGCCTTAACAAATCATGTGTCTTTTTTTCTGATACAATGGAAATTTGCCCTGATCCCAAAAGTAAAGGGAAGCTATAAGTAGTTTCTGCACCTAATGTGTGCACAGAATTCTGTTGACCTGTATAAGGAGCACCTGTCATTTCATGTATAGTTGACTATTGTGTCTTGTCACAGTTTAAAAGTAGATCACGCCAAGATCTTATCAATACTGAGCACCCCATGGGTGAGTCCTGTCACTACTTGTGTGAGTACCTCTAATCAAGGCTGGTGCAGTTTGGTACAGAAATAGTCACTTTGAACCTTGATGGTAGAACAAAAAGGGAAAGTCCAGCAGGTCTCCTCATTCCTGTAAATATTGAAAGAGTTTCTTCCTTGATTTAACCTAGGGAGTTGCATAATTGTTCAACTTGCATTTCAGCTTTTGCTAGAGTCCAGTAAATACATGTTACTGTGATGTTTGTTTTGTTAACAAAATTAGGATCATTGTATCATTTGGGCACAAAGTTGAGTCAAGAAATTGTTGTGACTGTGAATCTGCAAGTGTGACTTAAGGTCCTAATTCTAAGCATCAATTAGCTCATTGGTGAGACTTAAAGATGGAACAAGAACCAAAATAATCATTATGCCCATAATTATGCCATAATTATCTTAGAGTGACACACACACACACACACACACACACACACACACACACACACAAACACACACACACACACACACACACACACACACCCTTCCTCCTCCCTGGGATGATGTGGTGACTTGTGCAGCTGGGTACCTGAGCATTTTAAAGTTCCAGATGTCAACTGTTTAAACCTGTCCTTGCAGCTCTGCGGTCCTCCCAGCCTCTTTTGACTAAAGACAGACTAGTGCCTGGTTTACGTTTCTGTTTTGCTAAGTCATGCCAGCTTGACTCAGCTTTGTTTTCCACCTGCTCATCAAGGAGAGAGGTGTGCAGTGGAGCACCCTGGGATAGACATCTCTTCAGAGCCTTCCAAGCTGTCCTTTTGGGAAGGCAGTCACGCAGCTTTCTCCTTGCTTCACTCCTGACTTCCACTGTGTGCATTTCCGCCTCTATTGCTGCTACCCCTACTGGAGTTTTTTTCACTTCTTTCTTAAGTCCCTTTACTTTTTTCTTCTCTTGTTTCTTTTGTCTCTGTATCTGTGCACAGTGTGTATTTACTGTCACAAAGGCACATTTTCAGACCCCTACTCCTGTGGTGACAGACACCCTGAGGGTCCCCATGGCAGGACTGGCCTTTTCCCATCAAGTGAGTCCATACTGGGAAGAAGGGGATATAATCATATGGCATCTTTTTATTTTAAAATTGTATATAAAGTACAAGAGGTATATGGGTTATTTTAAGGCATGGTAATTGATTTTTAACAGGACATAGCCTTAGCACAGCAGCCCAAAATAGAATTTTTCATTTGCCCGTCCTCCTACCATTAATCTGAAAAATACATGGAGTTATTTATATCTTATTTTCAAATAAACAATCCAAGAGTGGTACTTTTTCTTTTTCAGTATAAAAAGGTACCCTCCCATACCCAGTGGTGATGGAGGGTGTGATTAGAGAAGATGCATTGTGTTTCAAAGGGACCTCAAGGATGAAGGAGAAAATAGGATGACCTGGGAAAAACTGATGACTTTGGCTCCCAGTACTGCCTAGGCTTGTGCTCTACAGATCTGCTGGACTGAAAACCAAAGTAGTTAGCTGAGCCCCTGGGAGAAGAGGGAGCAAAGAACTCATTTGAGGCCTTTTGGAAGGCTGCAGAGCTGGGAATCTCAATCCCACTGCAAAGAAGTCTCTATTTTCTTATCCAAAAAATTAGAATCTGGTCTGTCTGTGACTCTTACATCAGACCCCCGCCCATGAAGATTGGGCTGGGATCCTTTCCTTACCTCTCTGCTGATCTTGAGCATTAGTCTTTTCTAGAATTGTCCATTTTTCCCTCCTCTGTTCTTCTGTCCCTCTTTGTTTTTCTCTTGCTTAGCTCTCAAGCTCTCGTCTTTCCTATCAGCTTGCTGCCCTGGGAGTTGGATCAGCTGACCTGGCTTATCCAGTAGCGTTTGCTGCTGGCTTAAATGCTACACACCCTTACCAGGTATCTTTAAAGATGGGGAAGACCCTGGGGTTCCTCTGCTGCCTCCCCTGCTCTGAGGCAGTCTAGGGGCCTCTTGAGACATCTGTGGCATTCTAAGTGTCTGAAGCAAAACTCTTCTGTAACTCTGGAGGACTAAGAAGACTGCAAGGAAAGGGCCTCTTACACTTCAGAAAGGAAAGGAGAACTTCCCAAGAGTTTTCTCCCTTTCTGTCCTTTCCTCTCTGTAGTCATTACCCTGCATGTCCCCCATTAACTGAGTCCCAGAGGATAAAGAGTCAAGGTTCCCCGACCACTTGGTGGCAGCATTGGTGACGAAAAAGCTCTCAAGTAGATACCAGCATGCTAAGCTGTGAGCTTCCCCTCCTGCCTGACACTGCCATGACTCTATATTTTTCCATTTCCCCCAAAGCTAATGGTTCCTGGGAAGGAAGGTGGGGTGCCCCTTGCTCCCAACCAGCCTACCCATGGTGCCCAGGCTGACCAGGAGAGATTGGCAACCTACATCCTTTCTGACGGGGCCCATTGTGCTGCCACACCTTCCAGCAGGTGAGTTCCTGTCTTGGCTCTGCTGCTGCTCAGGTCACTTGTGCTTATTTGGTATTAGTAAGAGTAGCTTCCAGCATTGGCTGCGGCTTGTCATTTGTGCCCAAAATGCAGAATTTGTAAAGTTCCTGGTAAGAATCTTACAGGCAGCTGGTATGTAAGGAAGCTGACCCCTGGCTTCTGACTAACAGCAAACAGCAGGAGCTTCGCTCCTATCACCCTCATCCCATGAGGGTTTTTTTTCAGATGTTTGTAGTTGGTCCTCAGTGTTTTCTGAGGGCCAGAACAGGGTATTTACCATAATCCTGAAGTCAGGCCACAGTGTATCTGTAGTGGTAGTTAATGATTGATTTTCTTTTTCTGCTATGTTAGCACTTCGTGGAGATTCTTCAAAACAACTATTTTTCCTCATTAAAAAATTTAATAATCTTTGTCTATTCTGATTACAGAAGTGATACATTCTATAAATTTCAAATTATAAAGACATTGACTAGGTGAAAAAGAAAGTCTTCATAATCCCATCCTGCAAAAGTCACTACTGTTACTTCCTTTTAAAAAACGAGAGGTTCTCAGAAGAGTCATTAAGTAATTTACCTAAGAGCATTTAGTTCACACCATGGCCGGGCACAAGCCTCCGTGCTCAGCCTGCAAAGAAAGCTGTGGTCACTCTTTCCTTTACACTTGGGTTCTCCCATGGGAAGCTGAGCTGTCTTGACCTGACCTGCCCTCCCTTGACTGGAAGGCCCCAGAGATAATGACGTTGATTCCCCTACCACATCCTAAATGAACTTTCAGGTAATAGAAATTCTTAGGAGTTTTTGTTTCATTCCCACAGTGGAGTGGTGGAAGGGGAATTGTTTGCAAAGGTCTTTTTTTGCCATCTGTCAGGAAAAATTATTTTCATTCTCAGCTTCCCATCCTCTTATCCCTCCCCTGTTAGATAATCAAAGGAAAGTCCTGTTAGTCATTTTATACCATAATTCTCTGAGTCTTGACTCCTGGGGCATGTCCAGGAGTAGCCAACAGAGGACACTGTGTAGGGGCTTCTTAAATACAGGTCTTCAGAGCTCAGGTCTTTCTCTGTGCTGAGTCTCCCTGCTGGCTGGAGTACAGAGCACTTGGCCCACACAGTCCTCCTCCCCAACTTGAGCCCCTGCTTTTGGCCAGAGGACCTTTCTTGTCCTTGCTGCTTGCAGGGCTGTGACTACTGGTCTGGCAGCCACAGTAAGCACAACTTGTTTCTGCTGCTGGGAGCCCCGCTATCATCCAGGGCTTGGCATCACTCCGGAGGGCTGGACAGGTAGGGAGTGGGAGCAGCCAAATGGAATGTGTCATTGAGAGACCTTGCTGAACAGGAGGATGACTGGGGGTAGGAAGGGGGAGGAAACATGATGGGAAGCAGAGAGGACCTCAAGCCAGGCGATTGGCCATGGTAGGAAAAGCTCTGGCTATCTAAAGAGTTGAATTGGGCTTCTAACATGGAATAATGGCAATGTCCCTTGTGAGGTTAGGCTTAACAGTGTTCTGTAAACTGTATAGTCTTATGGTGTTTGTATGTAACAACAACAAAAAAGATGAAGAAAAGCTAAAATCTTGAGCCTGGCTATGTAATAGATTAATGTGAAAATTGCAGTTTCTGAGAGCTGCTTGCTTGCTTATGTGTATGATCACTATATGCATGGTAACTGATACTTATCATTGGTATTCCAGATTGAATTATATATAAGCTTTACACAGTTGTAACACTAAGTTTTGTTTACATATACATAACTTTTAGTTGTTCCAGGAAATGCAGTCCTCTGCTGTCAACTCAAAGGGTGGGTAATAGTGGCAGAGCCACACCAAATATTGCCAATTCCCACATTGGGGGACCAGGGCAACTCCTGCCCTAGGCTGCAGCCCTGCAGGACAGTGGATATGGGGAATCAAGAAGACTCTGCTGTGGTTTCAGAATGAATATCAACATTACCTTTCTTCTCCAGTGAGGATACTGAAACTGTATCAAACAGCAGTGAGGGACGGGCTTCCCCCCACGATGTCTTGGAGACCATCTTTGTCCGAAAAGTGGGAGCTTTTGTCAACAAACCCATCAGCCAGGTGATTTCCTGCTGTTGCCATCTGTGAAAATGTCTGAGCCTGTAGAAGGAGGCCTTCCAGTTAGGGCTGTTCACCTGGGATCTGTAGAACCACAGAAACTGCATGCAAAGTGTGTGTGTGTGAATTTTTTGTGAAGAAGGTTAGTAACCTTTGACACCCCTCCAGAAAAAGTGAACTATTGTTCTATGATTATTTAAGCTTCCCATAGGAGAGGAAGATTAGTTGGTCACCATGTAGTACAGACACATTTCACTGAAGTATCATTCCCTCAACCTAACTTGAAATAGGAAGTTCATCCTCAGATTGCCATTGAAGGACAGTTGTTACTGAATTACTATGGGTGCAGCTGCCAAAGTTGAACTCCAAGGGTCCTGAGGAGCCCTAACCTGTTTATGCTGTGGGTGTGTGATGGGAGGGCAGGACATGGGGGGGCGTCTCCAACAAGACAGGAATCTGAGGGTTGGTGTGGTCAGCCTGGGTGTGTAAACTTGCTGGACCTCTAGGCTCTGGGGAAGCATGTAAGCTGAGCGAGGTGTGGCACTAATACACTCCTGTGTCTCCTCAGGTGACTCTGACCAGTTTGGACATACCCTTTGCCATGTTTGCTCCCAAGAATTTAGAGCTGGAGGATGCCGATCCCATGGTGAGTCCACCATTGACTAAAGTTTCTGGAGAAGGAGGTGCCATAATCATCATCCTTCTGGGAGAGACACTGCTCCTTATGGACCATTAGCACACTGCGTAGTTTTGGATTTACAGCCAGCATTGGGTCCCTTAGAGAGTCCTTGAAGGTTAACAGTAACTTGTGCCCAGTGCACCGAAGCAGCCCTTACCTCTGCCTTATTCTGAAACAGGTGAATCCTCCAGATTCCCCAGAGACTGAATCTCCTCTCCAGGGCAGCCTGCTCTCTGATGGTTCCAGCGGTGGCGGCAGTGGCAATGCCCATGACGATTTTGTTATGATCGACTTCGTAAGTTGCCATCACTTCGCTACCCCAGGGGAAATAAACCTAGAAGCAGCCCTTGCACTTGACCGGGACTTCCTGTACAGGGTATAGACGAGGGATGGGACAGGTGGGCATTTTATGTGGGGAACCTGCCCTTATACCCTGCTTGGGGAGACATTTGGAGGCCGGTGAACAATAAGGCATTTTGTGCCATGTCTTTGGTTGAACTCATCATGAAGTTCCACTTTATTTGGGGGTTTTCCAGGGGTAGCCACATAGGTGCCATTCATGCCTGATTGGATAGCCCTTCGCTAAGGTAAGGAGTTTGAAGGAAGGAAACATCAACCTAGCCAGGAGAGAGGAATGTTCTCACCAGCATTAGAGTTCAACTGCCCAGAAAAGAAAGGTGTAAAGATCCCTTTCCTTAAGATAAGCCTGGAGGAACCTTTCCTTTGATAATTACTGGAAGGAAAGAGGGTTGTTCATAGGTCATCTCCCCTGATACTCCTCTGTGGTCCAAGGTAAGCTAAACTGAGTCTCTCTTGTTTTTGAAGAAACCAGCTTTTTCTAAAGATGACATTCTTCCAATGGACTTGGGGACCTTCTACCGTGAATTTCAGAACCCCCCTCAGCTGAGCAGCCTGTCCATAGATATCGGGGCACAGTCCATGGCTGAGGACTTGGTATGGAAACTCCATCCCCTACAACACCTCATCCTCCGGCCTCCTGTCCCCCATTGATGGTCATTCTTGGCCCATAGGCCTAGAAATATCTTCCTGTTACTCTCCCCTCACTCCCACACCTCCCATCTTCCCTGTAACAGGAAAGAAATACTTTTAGACCAGTATCTTTTGATCACCCTTGAGATTCACATTGTGTCTGGCAGTCATTATCTTGAATTTGCTCGCATTCACTTCCTTTTTTTCTCTGCACCATCTCAGCCTTACGCACCCCTGTTCAGTGCTGGATGTCTTCTTGCCAATACCATTAAGTCAGACTGCTTCAACAGCTCTAGCAGTCAGCTCTTTAGCTTACCTGGCAGATGCCAACAGGGCAGAAGAGACATAAGGTCCTGAGTTTCAGTGTTCTTGCCCTTCCCGCAGAGAGCTTCCTCCTTCAGCTAGAGGTTCTCACGTTTAGCCAGATGTCTCGATACTGAGTATAATTTCCACGTCTCCACTGAGGGTACTTCTTATTTCCTGCCTCCAAAGGATAGAGGAGCACCCTGCATTGCCACAAACCCAATATGTCAGCGTCCCTCTGCATAAGGCCCCCATGGCACAAAATGTCAGGGTCCCTCTGCCTGAAATAGAATATCACCTCATATATCGAAATTGGAGGAATGGCTCGGGGAATGGGAGTAACTACCTTTGATTTGCTTTGAACAGAAAAGCATGCCCAGTAATAATAACAATACAGTAATAATGTCATTATTGTTAACATTGAAGCTCTCTAGGGGCCAAGCATTTTTCTATGTACTTTACATGCAACAACCCTAAGAGGTAGGTTTTCTCATCTCAGTTTATAAATGAGAAAACCAGGACTGTGAACAATAACTTGCCTCTGGTCACACCAAGATGGCAAAACAAAGCTTTGATCCCAGGGAGTCTGGATTCTGATTGTAGGTTTTTAACCACTGACTTCCCAGCCTCTCATTTGAAATGTTCTTAGGAAGAACTGGAGTCTGAAGACTCTTAAAGTGATCCTGCAGCCAGCACTAGCTGGTTGCCCAGCCTCCCAAACCTGCCCTGCCTGTCAGGTGTGTCTGGGCCACTTCATAGGCTCTGTGGCAGGAGAGGGCCTTGTGCCTCTCAGGAGGTCTACAGTGATGGCTGAGCTGCTCAGGCGCAAATTCATCACTGCAGGCAGCCACGTGATATTAGGGTCTAATTTTTACTAATGGTTGATACTTGAGGGCAGTAGAGTGTAACTCCTCATGGGTCTGTTTCCTTCTCTTTTTTATTGTTCTCTCAACCCCATCTAACCAAGCCAGTCCTCTCTAGTATAGAGGCAGCTTCCTAGGCCTCACCATAGCCCTGCTGGGTCAGAATCTCTTGGGAATGTGGGTGGGACTACCTTGTTCAATGTGCCCTCGGGATACTGATGCCAGGGCAGGGTGAGAAGATAGCTTTTGTAAACTCTTCTTAATTTGTAGTGCTCTAAACCTACTGCTTTATTCTGTATCAGTCTAATCTATGCCAAAGATATTTCACAGTGAATTCCTGTGTTATCCTATTGTGTGTGGTCTTTTCCTTTCTCATTGAATGTGGTCTACTTGGATTCCCTATGCTGTTTGGTCAACCCCACTAGCTCCCTCAAAGCCCTGCTGGTCATAAGCCTGCTGCCCAATGCCTGCTCAGCTGCCCTCAGTTCTCCTGCTTTCCCAGCCCAGCACTGCTGGGCCAGGCTCTTTGCCATGTTCCCTCCTTCAGCCCAGGGTGACTGCGCTAGCTGCCTCTTCAGGACCCTACCTGAATAAGCAGCTTTTCTCTCCCCTCCTGGTACAGGACTCACTACCAGAGAAGCTGGCTGTGCACGAGAAGAATGTCCAAGAATTTGATGCCTTTGTAGAAACCCTGCAGTAAAAGTTGATGTCCTTGAGTACCAGCAGCATCCCCTTCTTGTGATCCCAGGAGACAGAGCCTCCCACTCATCAGCTGCTTCCATCCCTCATCCTCCTCCATGCCAGGTGGAAGAGAGGCTGATTTCCCCCATGGGATCCGTAAGTCCCTGCTCTTTCACCTGCTGCAGATTCCATGGCAGCACTCAAGCCCAGTAATAGCATTTGAGAGGACTCACCCTCTGGCCTTGGAAATGGGAAAACCCTTTATAACAAGAGGGCCTTCAGCAGGGCCATCTGCTCACACCATCTGGCAGCAACTACCCCACAAAGGCTGTCACCCCATTCCTTTTGGCTCCTCCTGCAGCTGGCCCTTGCAAGCTGGCCCTTCCAAGGTCCACCATTCTCCTAGCCCCACCCCTTATCAGAGCGCCTGGGCAGCCCTGGTGGCTGCCTTTGCTCAGCATCTCCTCTATGTGCAAACAGAATCCTGTGTCTCTAGGAGTGTATCACTGAGTCACAGCAAAGATTCTCTTCTCTCTCCTTCCTCCCTCTGTTGCTGCTCCTTGGTAATATAGAACACAGTAAATATTTATTACTTTCAGAGAAATCACATATTTTATAGAGAAAATATGTTTGAGGTTAGCTGTTTTCACTTGGAGATGGTAGAGAAGCTCTTCCTGAGGCAGGCCTCCACCTGTAGAGTTCCTTAGCTTCTGGGTTGCTGCTCTGAGGATCTTACTTCCCATATATATCAGGTGGGATCCAAGAATAAGGCTGGCTTAGGGCAACAGAACCTTCTAGAATCACACTGCATTTGAACTGACAATAGGCATTACCTTGGACACCAACATATTCATGGTGAGAGCCTTGAGTCTCTCACAGCTTCTGTAGAATTGACTGACTCCTTTCTGGCAGCCCAGGAAGTCTTGGATGCTAAAAGTGATGATTCCCCAGAGTTGTGCAACATATAGTACCCAGGGGGCATTGTATATGCCCCACTGAGGCCCTGGGGAAGACCAGACAGGCCTTTCCTTCTGGAATACTTGTTCCTGTTTCTTGGGGCTGGATTATGGGCTTTTTCCTCCTGCCTGTACCTGGCCACCACCTTCTTTTAATCCTAGGGTCTGTACCCTGCCCTAAGGTTTACTGTTGGATTGGTTCCTTGTTGAGAAACCAAAGCTGGGCATACAGTTAACTTAATTCTTCAGGTATTGTTGAGTAAGTCAAGTGCCTAGCCTCACCCACCTACCATCTGTCCCTCTCCCTAACAGGTAGTCCTGGCCAAGGAAATGTAGGCCTGCCCTACTCTTCCTGGGGCCCCTGGGGTATTCATTGGTAGCAGCTTCTCTGCCATGGAGCAGCTGGCCCTCAGTCTTTTTTTAGTAAATGCATGTTACGTTGTTCTCATCAAAAGGCTGCACTCTGAGGGCTGGAATGAGTTCTGATGCTGTCTCAGGTAGGCTGAGCCCTGCCCCTGTCCATGCATTCTGCTGCCACAAATGTTCCCAGCAGTGGTGTCCAACTGGCTCTATCTTTGGGCCAGAGCACAGTGATGGCCTGCTAATCCAATCCAGGTTTATTCCCAAGGCCCTAGCGCTGAAAAGGCCAAAAGCCCTATTAAGTTATTGATTGTTCTGTCCCTTTCTTTCCTACCCCAGTATCTCAGCCACTGTCCTCCTTCAAGGCCAAGTGTGGAAAGGCCTGTTAGCCATTGTTCTGTTTGCCTCCTAATTGTTGGCCTCTGCAGGCAGCAGCCTTTCTTCAGGACCCCATCAGTGAGAGACCAGGGAGGCTGAGCCCTGACTTTGAGCTGAGCCTGGTTGGAGCAGATAAACTGTTAAGGGCCGGCCCTTGCCCCTCCGCCCTGTACAATAAAAGGTATGGGCCCCAGACTGACTTCTACAGCACCCCCAGGACAGAGCTGGGACCAGTCATCTGTCTCCAGGTAGCAGGGTCCCTCCCCTTCTGCCTACCTACCTTGTTTGAAAATACTGAGCTATACTTTAATGTATTCATGAGATTTCCAATAAAATTTTTTCTGTACTGTACAGCCTCCTGTCCTGCAAGTTGTCTAAAATCCTAGCCCCATTCCCTCCCACTTCTGTGCAGGCCCTGGTCACTGACAAGCTCTGTGGAAGGGAAAACCTATGCCATGTGACATGCAGGAAGACTTGAGTCAGGCAGGCTTTTTAGAGTCTTGGGACTTGGCGTCTGCTCAGCTGTGCAACCTTGGGCTGGTCAGGAAACCTCTTAGAGCCTCAGTTTCCTTGGTAATGTTACTGTTTCAGTGGCTTGTAGTGAATTTTCAGAGATTAATGTGTATGAAGCAGACTTGCGTGTGAGGTGCACCCATAGTAAAATCAGAAAATGTAGGCCAGCAGCAGCAGCAGCTTTTTATTCCCCGCTGTGTTTCCAGAAGCTACACGAGTGGGGCTTTCCAAGCTGCTTAGGATCTGTTTGCTGATCTAGTGTAAGGGTTTGTGGCTGAGCAAACCAGACAAGGGAAAGGTGTAAAGTGAAGAAGCAGGAAGTCAAGGCCCCGCCCATGCAGATTTTAGCTGTCCTGATCTGGTAGACAGCCCCGAGCCAGGGCACTGGCATGGTCTCTGAGGAGCCCTGAAGATTAGAAAAGCCCTGCAGGGATTATTTCTGCCTGGTTTCCTGGGAGCTTGTGTAGCAGTCATCCAACCCCTGGATCAAATGGTGGAAAGGCTGTCCCTAGTGTCCTCACCTGAACAGAACACTAAAAAGCAAAGTGTTCAGTTGCCCCATGTCTGATGATATCCTACCCCTTTAAAGCATCTCCTTATACTCTGCCCCCAGAGACCTGCTATTGCCTAGGCAAGGGTAGACTAGCTTTTGAGTCACTTGGTAGAGGCCCTATCAGGAGCCCAAGCCAAGTAAACAGCTCTCCCCATCTCTTGCACCCCGCTCCTGTTGTTTCCCCAGGCCATTGCCCCCCATGTTCTGAAGAGTCACCCAGCTCAAAGCTGAGCAGAGACAGTGAGAGAAGCTGCCTTCTGCTACAGCTACCTAGAGGAGGGGCCACAGTAGTGTGATGGGACTAGCTTCCTGGAGCTCAGTGCCTGTTCACAACCACCATTTTCACACTGCCTGATCCTGCCACTTTGGGCTTGGCCTGGCTCCCCCAGCCCATGCAAGCAATGAGGAGACAAAAGAACAGACCACTATAGGGAATGTAAGCTGGTTCAACCATTGTGGAAAGCAATATGGAGGTTCCATAGAAATACCATTTGACCCTGGAATCCCACTCCTTGGAATATACCCAAAGAATACAACTTCTCAGATTGAAAAAGACATATGCACCCCTATGTTCATCGCAGCACTTTTTACAATAGCCAGGATATGGAAGCAACCTAAGTGTCCATCGCAAATGAATGGATAAAGAAGATGTGGTACATATACACAATGGAATACTATTCATCCATAAGACAGAAACAAATCCTACCATTTGCAACAACATGGATGGAGCTGGAGGACATTATGCTCAGTGAAATAAGCCAGGCGGAGAAAGACAAGTGCCAAATGATTTCCCTCATTTGTGGGATATAACAATGAAGCAAAAATGAAGGAACAAAATGGCAGCAGACTCAGAGACTCCAAGAATGAACTATGTGGGAGGGCAGATGGGGAGGGAGGGAGAAGGGGACTGAGGGGAATTATGTTTAGTACACATGGTGTGGGGGATCACGGGGAGAACAGTGTATCACAGAGAAGGGACAGTGGATCTCTGGCAACTTGCTACACTGATGGACAGTGACTGCATTGGGGTATGGGTGGGGACTTGGTAATATGGGTAAATGTAGTAACCACATTGTTTTTTCATGTGAAACCTTCATGAGTGTATAACAATCATACCTGAATTAAAAAAAAAAAACGAACAGGCCACCATAGACTCCTGATTGCAATTAGCAGGCAGGCAGCAAACAGCTGGAACTTGACGTTGACCACTATGTCATGAAATCCTGGCTTGCCCTCCCAGTGACAAACCATTTCTTTTTTAATTGTGGTAAAGACATAAATTTTACCGTCTTAACCTTTAAAGCAAAGCAAAACATGCTCAAACGAAAGCAAAACTGGATCTTTCATATCTTCCATGTGACTAGGTGGCAGGTGAAAATTGCTGAAGCTCTCAGGCCGAGGAGAGCAGAATGGTTGGGAGATGAGGGTTCTAATCCTGGCTGCTACTCTGACTTCATTCATCTGAGAATGCTGATCATTCTAGTTACCACTGGGCACTCACTCTGTGTTATGTACTGCATGCAGTGCATTTCTCCGTGGGTCAGAAACAAAGTCTGAGGTGGGGCAATATATAACTATTACCAGTTAGAGCTGGTGGTGAATGATGGAACTAGAATTCAACCCCTGGTCTGACTCTAAAGCCTATACTGTTGTCCTCCACAGTCCGCTGTTTTGGGGAGAGAAGAGGCCCTGGTCATAGGATACAGCACTTGGTGGCCAGTCGGAATGCTGTAGGTACAAAACATGGAGGGTGACTGTTCATACTCCAAAGCCTGGTGGATGGTCAGAAAGCTGACTTCATACCCACTCACAAGGGAACAAAATGGGGAAGAGTGGGGGCAGATGGACCGGGGAGGGCACTTCCTGAGGCACCCCCATCTGCTCTTCGTCTGCAACCATACTCCCCCATTCTGAACCTTCATGCCCACTTTAACAGCCAGATAGGCAGTTTTCCATCTCCATTTTTATTGAAATACAAAAAGTGCAAAGGTGAAATAACATGATTGGTGCCAAAGAAGTCATTAAGTGTGAATGTGAATACTTGAGACACAGTACAAGCCCCACCCACCCCCAGGTACAGACCAGTGGGGGAGGGGACAGGAGAAAGACCAGATAGATCCACAAGGCTCCCCAGTAAATGGGGCTGTGAGCAACACCTGATACACAAAGGAGGCGGGAAGCACAGGCTCAAGCCTGGGCTAGAGTCACATGACTGATGGGGAATCAGCAGCCACTCCAAGCCCAGGGAGTTCTGACCTGCTAGTTCTGAGGAGAGAGCCCAGGGAGGTCAGGGCCCAGGCCGTACCTGGCTTGCAGATGGCCTGGGCTACTGTGCAGGTACGTCCCTACTGCCAGGGGACAGGCTGCAGGAAGAGTTCTCTGCGGCTCACCAGGAAAGAGGAATTCTAAGGGACATAGCTGGAGTGAGAGCTCAGTCATACCCAGGGTCCAGCAGAGGGTCCTGTACTTGGGGGACTCACCTGACAGGCTGATCTACTTAGCAAAACCTCTGCCTGGCCCCTTCAGGAGTCCCCAGCTGGATGGATGAGCTACCACAGATCCTGAGGCACTGGGTCACTGCTGGCCAGAGCAGGGACCAGTGTGATTCTACAACAGACATGACTGCAAGAGTCTTAGGCTGAGGACATGTCTACGTGGGAAAGGAAGGGGAGGCAAGGCAGGGGGCTGAGACTGCTTGTCATTGGTCAGACCAGACACTAGAAGGCTCTCGGGTGTAGTGGAGTGTCTCAGATGGATGCTGGGATTCAGCCTGTCATCCAAGCTGCCAGTCCTGGCAGAACCAGGGGGTTAGGACACCCCAGGGCAGTACCACTGGGGAAAGGTTGGCCCAGGATGTGTAGATGATAAGGAGGCAAAAACAGGAAGCAGACTCCAGCCTGGTCATTCCTTAGGTCTGGGAACACCCAAAGCTGAGCCCTTGGGACAGGAGCAGGATGCTTGCACCCAGGCCTCCATCCAGATGACAGCCTTGGTAGGGCCAGCCAAGCCAGCAGAGCCTCTCATGCCCCAGCAGTCAGGAGGGGAGAACCAGCCCCAGCTACCAGCCCAGCTGGCAGCGATTTTGGCATCTGCGGTTGCTGGCGACAAAGGCAGGAGAAAGCAGGTGAGGCGTTGCTGGGGCCAATTCTTCCCCTGCAGGAAGGGCCAAGGCCAGCTCTGCAGAGCCTGGCAGGAGCCAAGGAGGCAGTGAGAAGTATAAGGCAAAGAAAAACATCTGGTTCCAGCAAGGCTTCCTGGGCCAGTGAGGTGGGTGGGGCACAGGGAAGGAGGGGCTGCTGGTTGGCTGGCTCCAGCTTCTGTTGCCCTAGGGCCTCATGGTCTCTTCCTGGGCAGGAGCCCCAGGCTCCTGAAAGGCTGAAGCCAGGAGAGTCCAAACTGGGGCTATCAGAGAAGGGGCTGGTGGAGCAGGGGTGGGCTCAGAGCCCCCTGGGGTCAGGGCTAGGGAACAACTCCCCTTGATGATCCAGGAGGAACTTGGTGAATGTGTTGATGGGATTAATGGCCTTGAGGGTGATGGCAGCATCCTTGGCCCACAGCAGGTTAGGGCCAAAGACGACAGCCAGGTTAGTGTTGGTCATCTTGTTCTGGTCAGAGCGGGCAGAAATCTATGGAGGGAAGCAGGGGGCTGCAGCAGGAAGCCACAAACCCTGCCTCCCACACCCAGCAATTAGCTACCCAGGAGCAGCAGGGGGGGCAGCTCCTCCTGCCTCCTCCATGCAAGCAGAAGAGGCTGAGGCAGAGTCTCACCTGTACCAGAAAAGCAGTGAGGAAACGAAGCACCTGATAGTTCTCCTCAGGCAGCATCTGGAATACCTGCAGTGTGGCCTCCACCCTCTGGCTCTCATCAATGTCTGTGAGGAATGGGGGCCCAGGTTACAGGAGCCCAGGGCTGGGCTGACAAGAGGCTAGGGGAGACCCCAACCAGAGTTACCTTGGAGGACAGGCCAAATCCACCTGCTCCAAGTCAAGCCTTGACCCCGACCCAGCAGAAGCAGCCCAGAGGTGGGGAGGGAAGAGAGAGGCACTCACTGAGGAAGCCCACAACATGCGGGTAGAGGTCAAAGGTGAGCAGGGGCTCAGGAAGCTCCCGGAGGAAGGTCTTGAGGATGACTGCTGGCAGATGCAACTCATTGTACTGGTCGAAGTTCACAGGCAGCCCTGGGGTAGGGACAGAGGTGGAAGGGTGGAGAGGAGCTGAGACCAGCCTGGTGGCCAGGAGCCCATCCAAAGGCCAAGCAGGCTCCACTGCCCAACTTCGCCCTCAGCCACTGCTCAAGCCCCCTCCTACCAGAGAGCCTCCTCTTGCACCTGCCTTCCCCTCTTCCTCTGTGACACGGGGACACAGGTTCAGGCCATCCAGGTGGAGTAGGGGCCTGCAGCACATTCTACAAGTATTCCTCACCTCCAGAGGAACCTGAACCTGGGACATGGGAGCCTAGCAAAGGAGGCAGCAGGCCTGGGACAGCCAGGCAGGAGTGAGATCCATGTAATACTAAATGCCACAGAAACCTCTGACAGGCACACACTGAGACCCTTGTTTATAGGGCAGCACAAGTCACAGAAGCCCCTCAACAGTCACACGTTTCTAGCTCCACCACACCACTCCCCCACCCACGATCTATGCCTGTGGGCCTGGGCATCCCCAGGCCACTTACCCATGTTGTACTTCTGCTGCACTTCCCGTACCACCTGGGTGTTGGCTGACCTCCGGAAAATCCCCTCAGTGGTGAGAGCTGGGAAACAGTGGGGCCTGATGAGTCTCAGAGCTCTGGGGCAATGTGCAGGCTCCCCAACCCATTCTCTGGCTTGGGGTTCCAGTCAGGGTCAGGCTGGGCGCTGATGCATGCAGGACCTCTCAGCCCTGGGGTCAGAGCTGACGGTCAGGTGCTCACCGTGGGCCTGTAGGTAGGCAACAGTCTCCCGAAGCACAAGCGGGATGGGCTGCTGCTCTGGGTTCTTCCCCTGGAGGCTGTGGGAACAAGGACAGCGAGCAGGTCTGCAGCCCTTGTCGATCCCCAGCCGCCAGGCCTTCATACCCTTTGCATACTCACTGCTGCAGTGAGACCCCAAACTGCTGGTTGGGCAGAGGAGGCCGAGGTGGCATGGGCTTGGGGGCTGTTGCTGGGCTCTTCTGTGTGGATTTGATGAAGTCATCGTACCTGGGGGCGCAGATGGGAGGGTCAGGCCCTCTACCCAACTCCGTAGTCACTATGGCAACCCTTGTTTGCTGGGCACTTACTGTGCTACTTCACATAGGTTACCTCATTCAATCTTTATAACAACCCTGCTTTGCATATGGGAAAGTGAAGACTTAAAGAGACCCGTCATGTACTTTTTAAGTGACAGAAGTGGGATTTGAACTGGCTTTCCCTGACCTTTTAACCATTACATTCATTTCTTGTTTACTCTGGAGTTTCAGAGCTTCCTCTCCCCTTGGCCAGCATGTTGTACCCCACAAACATGATAAATGTGTACACATGTGGCTGGTGGGTACACACAAGCCCTGCCCCCAGCCTCACTTGAGTACTTGGCGGGGGATCCCCAGTTGCTCCAGCTTCACATGCTCACTCAGCTCACTCAAGTAATTCACATAGAAGATCTTCTGCCCAAACTTGAAGCTGCCGACAAAAGAAAGGACATGGTTCAGGGCCCACTTCAGCAGGCCTTCAGGGTTCCCTCAGCAGCCCACCCAGATCAGACAGAGGCCTAGTCCCAAACTGGTCTGTCCCCAGGGTGCTGGTCTCCTCAGGCACCTGCTACACAGTTCAAGGGGAAGCATGGGGAGACTCTGGCCCCAGCCCCTTGCCCCATCAGCCTGCTCACCTAATGATGGGCTTGAAGAGTATGAGCAAGGTCTTAATGAACGTGGTGGGGTGCACAATGTACAGGGCCTTGATGTTCTTCTTGTACCTGCAGAGGCAGAACAAACAGGTGGGCATGGCAGCAGAGACACAGAGCTAGGTTCTTAATGTACAGTTTCTCATTTGACATGGCAAGCTTGAGAGGTGAGTGCCATTGTTGCCCCATTTTACAGATTAGGAAACAGAGGCTCAGAGAGATTAAGGAACAGGAAAAGTCACAGAATAAGTAGGTAGAGAAACTGGCATTTAAGCCCAGGCATTCTGACTTTAGAGTATTTTACCCAGGTGGGAGCACTTGCCTCCCCCAGGCATGGAATAAGCTCCTCACTGAGCAGAGGATAGCCCAGAACCTGGCTGAGCTGCTGCTGGTTCAGAGACACCAGCCCCAGGCCCCAAAGCCCACTCCCAGACCCCAACCCACTTGCGATCAAACTCCCGGTAGGCATCCCGGAGCCAGCCAAGGGAGGGCTTGTTCTCACTGGTTAGGCCATGATGCAAGTAGAGCAGCGTGTAGTCACTCTCCACATACTGGTCCAGGGTGTGCTTCAGGTACCTTCAGGAGAAAAGCCCTCTAAGTCTGCCCTGTACACAAGTGTGGCCCCATTAAGACAGAACCTGGCACCCTAGGAATATCCTGCTTATATCACACCCCTGCCTCAGAGCCCCTCTCCTGCGTGGGCTGTTCTGGCTGCATGGTCTGTCATTATGTTGTTGTGGAGGACAGTAGGTGGTCTGAGTGGAGGAATAATAGTAATCATATCAGCAACAGCTCTCTGTTTTGAGCACTGACTAGATGCCAGGAGACTAGGACTAACTGGAGCCCTCACATACCTGCAGTGAAAATGGGAGTGACACTGCCCCACCCCAACCCCCACAGGATTGCCCTGAGGCAATAAAAATGATAGTAGCCACTTATCAACATTAAGCTTTTAGTGTCTGCCAAGTACTTTGCACACATTATCTCATGCTTTCCTTAAACAATAGAGGCTGATATTATCACCTTCTTACAAGTGAGGGCAATGAAGATCAGAGAGGTCAAATACTTATCCAAGGTCACATAGCTGTGGTAGAGCCTGGAGATGAACTAACTCAAAAGTTTGTGTTGATGACTAAGCGGCAGCTTTGCCTTTTACACTCAGACTCCCAGTGCAGGATGTAAAGGGAGTCCCACGAGAGGGGATCAGGGTAGCCAGTGCAACTCCTTCCCTACTCAGTCACTGGACTTTTCATAGACCAAGGACCCACATCTCAAGTTCTCTGCACTCACAACACAATACCTACCACCCCAACATAAACACACACACAGGCGTTCAGCCCATCTGAGGTGGAGAAATATGAAGGGAATGAACTCAAGGTAGAGGAGGCCAGTGGAAGGCCCTCGTTCTGGTTGGTCAACTGCTCCTAGGCCCAGCAGGAACATCACTCCAGGATGGGATGCTGGGTTTGCAGGAATGCTAAGGACTTCCAAGAGGAGGTAGGGAAGAAGAGAAGGAGCCTGGGGAAGTGCCTGAGGATTTGACTATGTATACAGACACAGCCAGACCTCACTCATGGAGGGCAATTTAAGTCATGGCCCGTGGTCCTGGGCTGGGCCCAGGTGAGGTGTCTAATGCCAGGTTGTACTGTGATTCTGATCATTACTACTATGTGGTAATTTACTCCTTATACACATTGAGTGCTTGCAGAGAACTGCCACATAAAAAGATAGCATCTTGGAACTCTAAAAGAGCAAAAACTGTAATGAAAATACACTCAACTTTTGATGAGTGTTATGAACTTTTGTAGGCCAATAAACTGATGTTATCTAAAGCTATAAAATTTTCATAATTTCTGGTACAGTAAATATGTCCAGATATTCATTCTAATGAAATAATCAGAGATGAACAGGAACATTTTTGCAGAAGGCTGTTCATTGCAGCCTGTATCACAATGGAAGAAGAAAACTGAGCAGCAAGCTAACTGTCCAACAACAGGGAATTGGTTAAATAAATCACAGAACATCTATAAATAGAATACCCCACAGGATGTTTCCGCAGCCAGACACAATCTGTGAAGTTAGATGTCTTAACAGTACCCAGAAGGATTAAAGATGGCAACAGGAGAGGTGAGACAGAGGCTTCCTCCTAAAACTGCATACAATAAGAAAATACAATTAATACGACTAATCCTGAGAGAGCAACAGGAAAGAGGGCTGTGCCAGACTGCATACACCTGGAGAAAACAGCAGACCTCACGGAACAGGGTAATGTACTAAAGCTGTGGCCCGATGGGACCCAAGCCCTTCCCCCACCCCACCTCACCAGCGGGAGTAAGAGAAACAGAGCAGGGAGGGAGTGGAGGCCCGGGACTGCTGAATACCTAACTCCGGAGATCTGCTCTGGGAGCACAAACCTACATTTCATGGTGCTTGCATGGTACTATTGTGATTATGGGGTTGGAAAGCTAAGACAGACAGAATTCCTAGAGAGACAGATTTCAGCTGCATGTGGAAAGCAGGGATCCACATCCAGCTGCTCTGGGACAAAAGAAAGGTGGGCAGTCTGAGAGACTTAACAGCAAGAGGGCTGCTAAAGGGGCAAGGATTGCACAGAGCTTACTGCTCAGGAGAAAGGACAGGTAGACAAAATTGTCCGAGTGTATTCTGCCCAGCAGGTTGGGAGCTTTCATGATCTTCAGGCACTCCAGCTCCCTGGCTGGCTACACAGCACCAAGGACCCCCTCCATGATAAGCAGCCTACTGCACCTTTCTCCCAGCCAGCCCCAAACTGGCTCACAAACCGGCAAACCCTACCCTGGCATTAGGCCAGCCAGAGGGAAGCCCCATGTACAGCAACAACATACGCAAAGCATAGAGGCTTATACCTGTGTGCTTGGCCCACTGGTACTGGCAGTGGAGGCAGGCATAGCAGCCGGGAAGCAGGAAACAGCTCTTTCCTCCCCCCAGGCACCAATACTGCTTCCCTGCGACCCCTGACACTGCCTCAAGGGCTGAGCAACTCCAGAGAGTAGAGTGTCTGGGCACTAGAGGGCACCATATACAAATATGAAACACCAAAGAAACCTCGTTCAAAGTAAAATTATGAATACAACACCTGAGAAAGATTCAAAAAACATCAACCTCATGAATCTTCCTGAAAGGGAGTTCAAAATAAAAATCATTTACATGCTCATGGAGGTACAGAAAAATATTCAAGAACTCAGGAATGAATTCCGGTCAGAGAACCAATCATTGAAGAGCACAATGGAAGGTATTAAAAGCAGATTAGATACAGTGGAGGAGAAGATACATGAAATAGAAATTAGAGAAGATGAATATAAAGAAGCAGAGACTCAGAAAGAAAAAAGGATCTCTAAGAATGAAAGAATATTGAGAGAACTGTGTGACCGATCCAAACGGAACAATATTTGCACTATAGGGGTACCAGAAGAAGAAGAACAGAGAAAAAGGGATAGAAAGTGTCCTTGAGGAGGTAATTGCTGAAAATTTCCCTAATCTGGGGAAGGAGATAGTCTCTCAGGCCATGGAGATCCACAGATCTCCCAACACAAGGGACCCAAGGAAGACAACACCAAGACATATAGTAATTAAAATGGCAAAGATCAAGGATAAGGACAGACTATTAAAAGTAGCCAGAGAGAAATAAGATCACATACAAAGGAAAGCTAATCAGGCTATCATCAGACTTCTCAGCAGAAACATTACAGGCCAGAAGGGAGTGGCATGATATACTTAATGCAATCAAGCAGAAGAGCCTCGAACCAAAATTACTTTATCCGGCAAGATTATCATTTAAATTTGAAGGAGGGATTAAACAATTTCCAAATAAGCAAAAGCTGAGAGAATTTACCTCCCAGAAACCATCTCTACAGTCTATTTTACAGGGACTGCTATAGATGGAAGTGTTCCTAAGGTTTAATACCTGTCACCAGAGGTAATAAAACCACAGTAAAGAGTGTAGAACTGTTAATTAGTAAGCAAATGCAAAATTAAATTAACTATCCCCAAAGTCAATCAAGGGATAGGCAAAGAATACAGAATATGATACCTAATATATAAAGAATAAAAGAGGAAGAAAAAGAAGGAGAAAAAAAGAACCTTTAGATTGTGTTTCTAATAGGATATTGAGTGAGTTAAGTTAGACTCTTAGATAGTAAGGAAGTTAACCTTGAACCTTTGGTAACTACAAATCTAAAGCCTGCAATGGCAATAAGTACATATCTATCGATAATTACACTAAATGTAAATGGACTGAATGCAACAATTAAAAGACACAGTCACTGAATGGATAAAAAAACAAGACCCATCTATATGCTCCCTACAAGACTCACTTTAAACCCAAAGACATACACAGACTAAAAGCAAAGGGATGGAAAAAGATACTTCATGCAACTCATAGTGAGAAAAAAGCAGGAGTTGCAGTACTAGTATCAGACAAAATACAAAATAGACTTCAAAACAATGTCACAAGAGACAAAGAAGGACATTACATAATGATTAAGAGGTCCATCCAACAAGAAGATATAACCATTATAGATATCTATGCTCCCAACACAGGAGCACCTACATATGCGAAACAAATACTAACAGAATTAAAAGGGAAAATAGAATGCAATGCATTCATTCTAGGAGACTTCAACACTCTACTCACTCTGCAGGACAGATCAACCAGACAAAAAATAAGTAAGGAGACAGAGGCACTAAACAGCACATTAGAACAGATGGACCTAACAGACATCTACAGAACTCTACACCCAAAAGAGAAGAATACACATTCTTCTCAAGTGTACATGGAACATTTTCAAGAATAGATCATATACTAGGCCACAAGAAGAGCCTTGGTAAATTCAAAAAGATTGCAATTGTACCAACCAGTTTCTCAGAACACAAAGGCAGGAAGCTAGAAATAAATTACTCAAAGAATATGAAAAATCCCACAAACACATGGAGGTTTCACAACATGCTCCTACATAACCAATAGATCAATGGCCAGATAAAAGCAGAGATCAAGCAATATATGGAGACAAATGACAACAATAATTCAACACTGCAAAATCTGTGGGATGCGGCCATGGCTGTGCTAAGAGGAAAGTATATTGCAATACAGGCCTACCTCAGGAAAGAAGAACAGTCCCATATGAACACTCTAAAATCACAATTAATGAAACTAGAAAAGGAAGGACAAATGAGGCCCAAAGTCAGGAGAAGCAGGGACATAATAAAGATTAGAGCAGAAACAAAATTGAGAAGAAGAAAGAATCAATGAAAGCAAGAGCTGGTTCTTTGAGAAAATCAACAAAATAGATAAACTCCTAGCCAGACTTATCAAGAAAAAAAGAGTCTACACACATAAACAGAATCAGAAATGAGAAAGGAAAAATCACTACAGATACCACAGAAATACAAAGAATTATGAGAGAATATCATGAAAAATTATATGCCAACAAACTGGATAACCTAGAAGGGACAACTTAGTAGAAAAATACAACCTTCCAAGGCTGACCCAGAAAGAAACAGAAAATCTGAACAGACCAAGTACCAGCAATGAAATTGAATTGGTAATCAAAAAACTACCTGAGAACAAAACCCCTGGAACAGATGGCTTCACTGCTCAATTTTATCAAATATTTAGTGAAGACCTAATACCCATCCTCCTTAAAGTTTTCCAAAGAGTAGAAGAGGGAATACTTTCAAATGCATTCTATTAGGCCAGCTTTATTCTAATACCAAAACCAGGCAAAGACACTACAAAAAAAGAAAATTACAGACCAATATCTCTGATGAACATAGATGTAAAAATACTCAACAAAATATTAGCAAACTGAATTAAAAAATACACCAAAAAGAGTATCCATCATGATCAAGTAGGATTTACTCCAGGGATGCAAGGATGGTACAATATTCGAAAATCCATCAACATCATCCACCACATCAACAAAAAGAAGGACAAAAACCACATGATCATCTCCATAGATGCCTGAAAAAGCATTCAACAAAATGAACATCCATTCATGATAAAAACTCTCAACAAAATGGGTATAGAGGGCAAGTACCTCAACATAATAAAGGCCATATATGACAAATCCACAACCAACATTATACTTAACAGTGAGAAGCTGAAAGCTTTTTCCTTTAAGATCGGGAACAAGACGAGGATGCTCACTCTCCCCACTCCTATTCAACATAGTTCTGGAGATCCTAGCCACAGCAATCAGACAACACAAAGAAATAAAAGGCATCAGATTGTCAAGGAAGAGGTTAAACTGTCCCTGTTTTCAGATGACATGATATTGTACATAAAAAACCCTAAAGAAACCACTCTAAAACTACTAATCTAATATCTGAATTCAGCAAATTTGCAGGATACAAAATTAATACACAGAAATCTGTTGCATTCCTATGCACTAATGATGAACTAGCAGAAAGAGAAATCAGGAAAAGAATTCCATTCACAGTTGCACCAAAAAGAATAAAATACCAAGAATAAACCTAACCAAGGAAATGAAAGACTTATACTCTGAAAAGTACAAGACACTCATGAGAGAAATTAAAGAATGTACCAATAAATGGAAGCACATCCTGTGCTCATGGATAGGAAGAATTAATATTGTCAAAATGGCCATCCTGCCTAAAGCAATCTACAGATTCAATGCAATTCCTATCAAAACACCAACACCATTCTTCAATGAACTAGAGCAAATCATTCTAAAATTCATATGGAACCACATAAGACCCCAAATAGCTAAAGCAATCCGGAGAAGGAAGAATAAAGCTGGGGGGATTATGCTCCCTAACTTCAAGCTCTACTACAAAGTCACAGTAATCAAGACAATTTGGTACTGGCACAAGAACAGACCCATAGACCAATGGAACAGACTAGAGAGCCGTGATATAAACCCAACAATATATGCTCAATCAATATACAACAAAGGAGCCATGGACATACAATGGAGAAATGACAGCCTTTCAACAAGTGGTGTTGGCAAAACTGGACAGCTACATGCAAGAGAATGAAACTGGATTATTGTTTAACCCCATACACAAAAGTAAACTCGAAATGGATCAAAAGACCTGAATGTAAGGCATGAAACCATAAAACTTAGAAGACAACATAGGCAAGAATCTCCTGAATATAAGCATGAGCAACTTCTTCCTGAACCCATCTCCTTGAGCAAGGGAAACAAAAGCAAATATGAACACACGGGACTACATCAAACTAAAAAATTTCTGTATGGCAAAGGACACCATCAACAGAATAAAAAGGCATCCTACAGTATGGGAGATATATTTATAAATGACATATCCAACAAGGGGTGAACATCCAAAATATATAAAGAACTTATATGTCTCAACACCCAAAAAGCAAATAACCTGATTAACAAATGGGCAGAGGATAAGAAGAGACAGTTCTCCAAAGAAGAAATTCAGATGGCCAACAGACACATGAAAAGATGCTCCACATCACTAACCATCAGGTAAATGCAAATTCAAACCACAATGAGGTATCACCTCACACCAGTAAGGATGGCCAGCATCGAAAAGACTAAGAACAACAAATGCTGGCGAGGATGCGGAGAAAGGGGAACCCTCCTACTCTGCTGGTGGGCATGTAAGCTAGTTCAACCATTGTGGAAAGCAATATGGAGGTTCCTCAAAAAACTAAAAATAGAAATACCATTTGACCTGGGAATCCCACTCCTTGGAATTTACCCAAAGAATACAACTTCTCAGACTCAAAAAGACATATGACCCCTATGTTTATTGCAGCACTTTTTACAGTAGCCAAATATGGAAGCTACCTAAGTGCCCATCAGTAGATGAATGGATAAAGAAGATGTGGTACATATACACAGTGGAATACACATATACACTATTCAACCATAAGAAAGAAACAAATTCTACCATTTACAATAACATGGGTGGAGCTGGAAGATATTATGCTCAGTGAAATAAGTCAGGTGGAGAAAGACAAGTGCCAAATGATTTCTCTCATTTGTGGAGTTAACAATGAAACAAAACTGAAGGAACAAAAGAGTAGCAGACTTACAGACTCTAAGAAGGACTAGTGGTTACCAAAGGGGAGGGGTGTGGGAGGGCAGGTGGGGAGGGTGGGCGAAGGGGATTGAGGGGTATTATATTTAGTACATATGGTGTGGGGGATCACAGGGAAAACAGTGTAGCACATATAAGGAAAACAGTGAATCTGTGGCATCTTACTACACTGATGGACAGTGACTGCATTGGGGTATGGGCGGGGAATCGATAACATGGGTAAATGTAGTAACCACATTGTTTTTTCATTTGAAATCTTCATAAGAGTGTATATCAATAATACCGTAATACAAAAAAAAAAAAAAAAAAACAGTACCCAGAGCACTACCCTTTGGGCAGAGACTAGACGAACAAATGGAGGTTGATATGTGTAGGTGACATGGGTGAATTCAGGTTTTGAAAATTCACCAAGGAATATACATAATTTGTTCACTTTTCTGTATATATATATATGCCAATAAAATGTCTTTTAAAGGATGTCCTTGAAGAATGTTTAATACTCAGACAGTAAAAATGTTATGTAAGGTAAAAAACACTATAGAATTCTGTATATGTTATAGGAAGTGAATACACTAAAATATTCACAGTGGTTTTCTCTTGAGTTGGTGGGCTTATGGGAGACTTTTTTTTACCATCTATGTATTTTTAGCCAGCTACATTTTTCTAAATTCTTGAAATTTGTAATACTTTAGAAATATATACAGTGGCATTTCATGTATATTGCCTTACTTAATGCCCATAACATTCCTGTGAGGTGTCCACAATTCTTATTAGGGCTCAGAAGTGACTTGCCCCCAAGCACACAGCTAGTAAGAGGTACAGCTAAAGTTTAATTAGTCTAACAAATCCATACCTCTAGCGTTTTCTATTTCAACACTCCCAGATCTGGCTGGACAGCCGGGAAAAGCCAAGTCTGAGATAATCTGACTGAACACAAGAGGCCAGGACTGACCCATGATGGAAGCACCTCCCTGCCAGGCTGGGTAGGGGTGGGGAGACCTCTCCAGGAAGGGGCGGAGGACAGACAGGCTGGATGGCAGAGGGCTTCTAAAGCTGGAGGAAGCCGCAGAGTGGGTAGAACCTCACTCAGCAACCTCTCCTGAAAATTGGGTGATTTCCCCTCTGCTTCTTCTGACTTCCTCCCACTTGGACTATTACCTGGGTAGGAGTCTGTCACCTGCCTTATACTGTGATACAACCACAGGGGAGGGTGTGTGACTCAGTCATCCTCAGGCCAAGCTGGCTGGACTACATGATGGGCCTGGACAGGAATCTGCCTGCCAGGCTGAGGATGGGTGGGAAGAGGGTTCAGGAGGCCAGAGAGAAGGAACTCACAGAAGGCTGAAGGATTCAGGCCTGGCTCTGGCTCACCAAGACTACAGATCCGGTGCTGAGGCCCTCTCCCCTTCTGCAGCTGCACCCTCAGTCTGCCCCAGGCCACTTCCCACCGCCTACACACACACAATCATTCAGGATCCCGAAGAGCTGCTATGGGCAGACATTTTCAATTTCAGAGTGCTGTAAACTGGTCAGGAGAGAAGTGCAAGATGGTAAAGGTACACATACTAGGAGCTTCAGAAGGAAGTCAGTTATGCTCTGCTTGTGTGGCTGTGGGACCAGTGTTGGCTCAGTAATGAATGCTTACTGGAACACAGTCTATCAAATGTCTGCTTTCAACCAGCCTTTGGACTTGCCTAGGAGATTTCTAGACCAACCAGAGCTACTACATATATTTGGTTCACAGAATCCAGATAGGTACAGAAATCACTGGCACCAAATTTGGCACAAAATAACACTAATTATTTGTATAAATGATGAAAAACTGCAACATTAGAAGTACCAGATCATTATAAAAATCAGCCCTCACATTTGGACAGTAGTTTACTTTCCAAAACATGTTCACAGCAGAATTTTACTCCTACAAGGAGGAGGGCTGTATTACTACCCACTATGCAAAGTAACTTGAACTAGAAGTCAGGTCTGGCTCCTACCCCAGTGTCCCCCAAAAGTAAAATAGCTCCCTTGGGAGATGAAGGGAGACACCAAGGAAGGTGGCTGGTCCCCCCACACAGCCCCCTAGCAGGCAAGGCCAGAGAGGAAACTGGTGTCAGACTAGACTGGGGTCTGGGCACAGGTCCCTCCACCTTCCCCACAGATACTCACCCCAGGAGCTTGCTGTGGTCCAGCTGGTGGCTTGGGGGCATTCGGCAAGCACTGAACACAATGATCTTCCGCCCGTATTTGTCATCTCCTAGGTGTAGACAAAGATGGAGCACAGTGGATGGAAGATGAGCTGAGTGGGGTGAGGAGCTGAAAGGTGCCAGGCCTAAAGACCTGCACCATCTTGTACAAGGGCCCAGAGTGGCCCATGCAGATATACCTCTGGGCAGCCACCTGCATTCAAGGGCATGACACCCAATAAAGAGGGATAACTGCTCTCAGAGTTACTGAGCTAGGGTATAAAAATATAACATGACTTTTTAAAAAATCACACAAGGTGAAAAATCACACCAAATGTCTATTAATGGATGAACGGATAAAAAATGTGGCATATTCATGCAATGGGATATTGTTCAGCCATAAAAAGGAATGAAGTATTGCTACAAGCTACACTATGAATGAACCCTGAAACATGCTAAGTGAAAGAGGCCAGACTCAAAAAGCTACATATTGTATGATTCCATTTATATGAATTATCTAGAATAGGTAAAATAGGTAAACACACAGAGACAGAAGGCAAATTAGTGGTTTCCAGGTGCTGGAAAGAAGGGAGAACAGGGAGTGACTGCTTATGGTTAGGGGTACAGTACAGGTACAGATGACATTTTGAACTAGAGAGGTGGTAGTGGCACAACTGTGAATGTACTAATACCGCCGAACTGTACACTTTAAAATGATTAATTTTATGTTATGTAACTTTCACCTTAGCTAAAAAAACAAAAGTCACACCCACCAAACCACTGTTATCTTGCCAGTCATCCTAAAGGTCCACATTTAATCCAGAAGCAACTGTTCTGAGCAGCATGTTTTGGATAACTTCTTGATTCTACCTTTACAGCAAGTCCAAGGAAACTGAGGAAATCAGTCTGATTACTTGACAGTCATATTTCATTTTTTACCACTAACAATACTTTCTGATTTTATTAGAATATTAACGACACTTGCTCTTCTCGACTTCTGGACATTTCTAAAAATCTTATCTTTTCTCATTAGGGATATTCTAAAAGAACATGGAGCTCAGAGGAGTCTGTAATCCTTTGGGGAAATGCTCATTTGTATGTAATCGCTCAGGGGTATTTGTCCCAAACTAGTCATTATTTGATCATCTAACCATCTGGCTTTGTCAAGAAGCTGGGGAGCAACTGAGACATATGCTACTATCCCCCAAGGTGAGATGCTCTTTCATCTTCTTTGCATGGATCAGGAACCCCAAAGGAGTTCCTCCTTGATGAGGACAAGGCTTGGTCCCCATTCCCCTACATTCCAATGACCTTCCCTTCATTTTTAACCTTGAACCTCTCCAAAGACACAAAACCACATTTGCCTAATCTCCATTGCTACAGAGGCAAATAAGAAAACCACCTACACAACTCACGCAATGCAATGAGTCTGTCTTCCATTACCTCTGAGGATAAGGATCCCCCATGCCTTGCTGAGGGTCTTTTCCATATTGAGTTAACTGTGATCTTGATGATTCTTCTTCATCAGTAAATTAACTCAAGAGTCAGTGCTTCTCCAAACTGGTTGCCAAGGCTCTGACCCTTTCTCTAGGGCTGGGCAAGGCTCAATGGAGAGGGTGAAGGAAGTTTCTGGAATGTGCACAGTACAGCCCCAGTCCCTCCTGGCTGCACTGCCCACTGTTTTTTGGCTTGATTTAGTGCCTTGTTCCCAGCAGTCTGACTACCATGTCCAGTCTCTGGATCAGCCCCCTCTATCCATCTCATCTCTACCCCAAACACTGCCTAGCCTCTGTTGGCCCTAAAATGTCTTAGCAAGGAACCCCCAAGAATTTCTTGGGTGAGGGTCTACAGACTGACCCACTAAGCCTAGAGAGAGGCTTTGTTCTCTCATCTTAAACTTCCCCAACTTCTAGCCTTGGAGAATTATAAACACCTATTTGCCTCCAACTTTTCAGCCTTGAATCCTCTCTTCCTCCTCAACTCCAGTCCAGATACACTCTCAGCCCCCAGTCCTGTAACTGCTCCTTGGCATGACTCACAGGCCCCTCTAGGCTCATACCATATACACCTCTCTCACAGAAGTGCTCACTGCCCAGTCCCATCAGGTGGCTCTGAGCCTCTGCTGCTTTCTCATGCCAGACAGAACTTCCTTTGACAACTCCGCTCCCTTCCTCTAGGCTAACTCCCCTGAAACCTTAAGGCTCACCCCAGGCAGTCTCCTCCAAGAAGCCTATGTCCTCTGTTCCTTCCCCCATGACTGCCACATGAACCATCACCCATCTTGTCATGACACTTGGGTTTTCCTGTATAATTCTTTCTGTGCCTGTCTCTTCTACTGGCTTGTGAGCAGCTCCAAGACAGGGACTGCATCTTGTCCATTTTTGAATCACTAGTGCTGGGCCAGAGCCCAGAACACAGCAGGTAGTCACTAAGGGTTGCCGGCCTTCACAGTCCCAGGCCAGCATTACACAGTATGCATGGTTCTATTTCTGAGCTTGCTCACCATGATATCTAGGTTACAAAACTGCTTTAGGCAGTGGGTTTCCCAGAGCCTGGGGCAGAATTTCTCCAGACTTAGAATCAGGAGGAGAAGATGCAGCTCCATCTAGCAGCAGGTCTATTTTGAAGGACCAGTGCCACCTGCCCTCTTTCATACCCTAGCTTAGCTCCTGAGGTGCTAGGTTCCTTCTAGGCCAGCCAGAGGTCCCTCCCAGGCTGTTTCCATGGTCTCATCAAATGACTCTTGCTCTGGCAGTGCCAATCCAAACTCCTCTCAGCAGTCAGCGAGGTACACACATTGGGGGCACACAATGCCAGAGGGGGCCTGAGCCAGCACTCAGGCCAGGGCATTGCTCATAGCTAGCCCCCTCTCCACCATGGACAAGACCCCTCCCTGTCCTACAGCTCCTTTCCCTGTCTGTGGGCTCTGGATCTGTCCCTATACAGCCCCTCCCCCCTGTCAAACCTTCCATAAATCCTTTGCTATTTCTGGCTCCCAGGTACCGCCAGCTCCCAGCATCCCGGAGTGGGGCTGCAATTAAGCTGGCCCCACCTAGCCTCCACCAAGAACCCCTCCTGATCCACAGCCCAGAAAGGCCAAGCACAGTCAGCCAGGAACACACCTACCTGGCTGGGCCCCCTCAGGCTCATCACACCCTAGGAAAACAGAAATACGTTGAAGCTCTGCTTGCAGGGGGTAGACGGGTCATACACAACATGGCAGGGGGCAGTCTCCTCTGCTCCACCTTGTGATTCGGCCACATGGGTGTGGGGGAGGATAGAGACTCCTTCACATCACACATCCCTAATGCCTCAAATAGGTTCACCTCTGGGAGTGAGGACAGAAAGTTCTGAACCCTCAGATGATTCTCCTGTGTCCAGGCCAGGAAAGATCTCTCAGCTTTGCTTCCATAGGGATGAGAAAGACCATACCTAAGGCTTCCAATCCACACCAGGGCAGACACCAGGAATACAAATGCCATGGAAACACCTTTGACATTAGGGACAACTCTTTCAATACCCCCATTCCTCTCTGAACCCAGCATTCGAGAGAGATGCAGCTCCCTACTGTTTTCCTATGGCCAGATACCTCCAGGGCCCCTCAGCCAGCACCACAATGTGCTATCTGGCTTCCCTTGCCAGCCCAATGCCTCAGACCAGGGCCATGCCTCACTCTTGCTTACAGCTGCCTGGCCTCACCAGTGAGGACAGACAACAATTAGGGAAAACATGAAGTATCTACAATTCCAATTTCCTCTTCTAGAAGTAGGACCCTAAGGACAGAAACCAGGTCATCAACATCCTTGCTACCTCCCCTGCTCCTCGCACCTGCTTATGAACAGGTGAGAGGAGGTTCACTGAGGCTGAGACCCAAGGGAGGCTGCACACCCATTCTCAGCAGGGTAGCACATCTGCTGGGACCTGATGCACCAGGGGGTCAGGTGGCCCTAGATTCTGGAAGGAGGCTCTGCCATTCCAAACGTCCTTGGAGGTAGCATTTCCCAGGAGGGCCTGGCACCTCCCTGTTCCCCAGTAACTGATGGGATGGAAAAGCTAACCTCAGGGCAAAGGGAAGGGAGATTAGCTACTGATTGTAAAGAACAGTGTCTGTGCTCAGGAGCCCAGGGTTAGGGGTCAGAACAGGAGGATGGAGTGAGTACCTGGCCTCTCCCCAGCCCTTCCTCTATGGCATGAGGGGCTGGCTTCCTTGAGCCAGGAGTGCAGACTGGGAGAAAAAGGTGTAATGCTGGGTGTGCTCACCTGCCACCTCTACAATCTGGTGCCGGGCGATGTCGTAGTAAGGGTCATCCCACTTCAGGTGTGTGACAGGTTCCGGGGAGCTGCTTTTGGAGTCATCTGAGGAACACAGTAAAGTCAGGAGGATAATCTGGGGGCTGGCACAGTGTTCCTGGCGATTCATGTTCTCTGGTCCTCCTCACAGTAAGGCTGATGCTCCCATCCCATTCTGGGGCTGGGTTGCCTGCCCCAATCCTGCCCTCCTGGGGTCTCCCTTCAGCAGGAAGGGGGGCTCCCCCTCTAAGGCACCTGTGGCTGCCTGAGATCCAACGGTGCCCACCTGATTTGGGAAAGTCAGGCATTTCATCTGAGGGCCAGTTCTTCTCATCAATGGAGGCTAGCTTCAGCTGGTTCAGAGCCTGGCTGGTGTCATCCAAGGTCAGGTCGTCCTGCAACTCTGAGAGAGGGTCCATGGCCAAGCCTGTCCCCCACAATCTCACCCCACAGAACCTGAAGAAAAACCTGGGGGTGGGGTAGTACCAGGTCAGCAACACCCTCTTTTCACCTGTAACTTCTACAGCACACCCTCCCATCCCCACTCTCCTCCCCCAAGCTCCCTTGTCCCTGTTCCTCAACATTTCTCATCCTTGCCAAGAGCCCCATGTAGCTTGGGCTCTCCCTAGTTCAGGCATGTTGCCAGAAAAGGCAGCTTGGACACAGGATGACACAGCTCAGCGCCTGCCCTCAGGCCCTCCAGATGGAGAGGGAAAAGCCTTGCCAGGCCCTGTGCTGCCCACTACCCAGCTGGGTCAATCATGCAATCCCGGCTGCAGAGGATTAGAGGTCCACGTCCTCTCCTCAGGGGTCACAGAACATAGATGCTTCCTAGGCCCCAGCAGTTAAGTAGAGATGTGGCAAGAGTCTAGGAAGTACAGGGATGCTACAAACCCCATCCTAAAAGAGATCAACTGAGGCCCTGGCTACTTCATCCCTTACTCCTGGCCCGGGGAAGAGGAGGTGGCCAGAGACCACAGGGCCCCAGGAAACAGGCCATGGCCAAGGTGCCCAGATGGAACTGCCCCAAGACAGGAGCCAGGAGCAGGGGTAGGAATCTGCCTGCCAGTCATAGCAGACCATCTACAGGCTCCTGAGGGCTTCCAAGCTCATTCTGTGGGTAGCTCCTGACACTAGTTCCATGGTGGGAAAGGACAAAAGACTGCTCCAGAGATTGGGGGGCCCAGACAGGGAAGGGGAAAGTCCATGACATCCAGAGCACTGAGATACAGGAGGCAAATAACAACAGCAATTACAGCAGGCTGGGAGAGAGCAGAACCGACTCTCAGACTGGGTTGGCCCAGATCAGGGGTATGGCCATAAGGATGGCTGCATGCAGCCTAGAGGTAGCATCTTCTGCCCTGGCCCTAACCAGACACTGATCCCTCTCCTATCACAAGCTCACCATAGGTGAGGGAGGAGAGTTTCAGTTTAACCCACTTGGTCCAGCCCCAGAGAAGAAGCTGCTCTAAGGCTGCTGCAATTCTGGAGCCCAAAAAATGACATATATGGTCAGAGAAACAGCAGGGCTGATGAGGAGTGCAGACAAGCCCCAGGGAGAAGAGGGGAGAACTGCCAGCCAGGATCCAGACCCCAAACACCTCTGAGCTCTGAAGGAACATGACAACCTCCTGCACACGTCACAGCCAAGGACACTGGGTGGTAAACTGGTTCCCTGTGCCAAGCAACAATCACCCTGTTACCAGGGCAACCACAATGATCCAGTGCTAAAAGCTGTTTCAAGCTCCTGAGCCAAAGCCAAGCAGCCGTAATAGATCAAAAAAAAAAAAAATCTTCCTCTTTCTCTCTTCTGGCCTTGTATACTACCCTTATGCACTACTATTGCCTGCCACCAAAATATAAGTCCCTTCCCATGAACACAGAGAAAAATGACCCTCTCTTACTTGGGAATGCATCTCAGGGAATGCAGCTCCCCCAATCCCTTTCAACCCTCCAATGCAGGCGACCCAGAATCCACTCCTGATTCCCCTAACACACTCCTTCCCCCATTCAACCAGGAGGAGGTGAGGGCTTCCAAAAGAGGACTCCCTGGGGAGCAGGGACAGAACTCAGCTGAAAGTAAACCCCTCTAGGTCTGAGCTTTCTCTCCATCCCTTCTCTTTGTCACAGCCCCAGCACAAGTGTTTCTTCCGCTCTGCCCACAGCTATCCCAGACAGGTCTTTCTGCATAGAGTGGGTGTTTGATGCAACGAAAAATGTATGGGATGAGGTATATGCAGAACTGGACTGTAGTCCTGCCTGAGCCAATGAATTCCAGAAATGCTGGGAAAGTCCCTTCCTTATCTAGGCCTAAATTTCTTCATCTATAGAAGTAAAGGATCCTTCCAAAATGCAATTCTGCAGTGTTCTAAAACAATTATGCTGAAGTGAACAGGACTAGAAGGAGCAGCTGGGAGCTGAAGTATGTGTGAGGAAGGGAGAGGGACACCCCCTAGAAAGGGAGCTGAACTTGATTGAACTCCACTTCTTTTCCAGTAATTTCTCTATTTTGTTAGTTTTTCCAAGACTGATGCCTCCCCCTCCATAACCTCCTTTTCCGGCATAAATAATCACAGTGTTTCCAGACTGGCCTCTCCACTGCCTCCAACCCATAGCTGTTGCCCCTGTGGGCCCAGCAGCTTAGCTTCCATTCAGTGGTAGGGTGAGGGAAGTTATTGTAGAGAAATTTTAACAAAAGTCGGGAAATGAAGTATCCTGGCTGCCTAAGACCCTAGTCACCTACAAGCCCTGCTCTATTCTGTCCAAAACACTCCTTACTCTGAGATTAATTTTTTCCTTCTCAGGAGGTAAAACAGCTACCTTTACAAAAATCTTTGAGAATCTCTTTAGGCAGAGGTTTTAATCTTTGAGAGTGCTGGACCTCTGATATTCTGAGGAAATTTGTGGACTTTTCCCTAAGGAAAATAAGCATGAAATCTTGCATATAATTTCAAGGGGCTCACAGGCCCTCTGAGAATCCCTGTTTAAGAACCTCTAACCTATTTGGCACATAGGTGCTCAGTCAATTGTTGAATTAATCTCCTCAATGGAGAAGGGAACTAACGTTTGTTAAGGCGATAGAGCACCATGAACTGGACACAAATTCTCTTTTAACTTCACAACAGCATCCATAAGTCTTGCACTACTAAGCCCATTTCACAGTTCGAGAAAAGTGAGGGCCAGAAAAACAAGCAAACATCTCGACATGGCAGAGTCCAAGATCTTAATCCATGCCTGTCTATACAGTGGTCACTTGGCTCATATCAATCCTCAACACTAAGTGACTGTCATTCATATGATTCTCAAGGTTCAGAAGAGGTGCCACAAAGGGGCAAAGTAAAGCCTCTCCTCTAATTTCCCCTATATAAGAACGGAAATAACTTGAAATCGCTTTGCTCTCCTAGCTGGGGCTCCAAAATTGCGAAAATGCAAATCCTGCAATACAACAGCAAGACATTCAACCACAGCCGCGTTTGCACAGAGCTCTATGGTTTACAAAACCCGGATTAGGTGCAATTATCCCATTTCAGAGATTAAGAAATAGAGATGAAAGCGTGGCCTAATAAGTGGCAGGGTAGAACACTTCCCCCAAATTTATTCTTAGCGCTTCGCCAGATCAGACCAGGGAGACTTCCCCATCCCAGGGGCTTGCTCGATGACAGCGATCTAACCTGAACCCTGCCCTGGGGTGGGCAAGAGGAAGGCAGCGAAAGGGGTGACGTCCTCTCACTGGAGATCAGGGAGTGGGACAGAATTTTTGCAGCGTTAAAGACTGACTCCCAGGCCCCATCCCACCCCTACTCCCTTCCTCGGATCCGCTCCGGATCCCTATCCGGACTCCATTCCTTCAGACGACCTGGCTATCCCTTCTCTTCCTTCCCCACCCCCACCCACCAGGAAGACCCCGCGCCCTGCAACTCACCGTGGTAGGGCACTGCTCTCGGCCACGCCTGTCAAAGCTCGGAAAACATCCGGCTCCGCGATAGAACTGGAACCACCCACTCCGGCTCTCCTCACTCCCCAGCCACTTGCGCCACACCTCCAACCCACTTCCGTCTTGCAACCAGGTCTAAACATGGCTTTTCCAGGAACCCCGCCCACTTTCTGCACATGCCCTTCCTGGGCGGAGAGCATAACTGTCCGACTTGTTCTCCCCCAAAAGGAGGTGGCTGGAACTATTAGTTCCGCTTTCCCATATAGTGGATTCCCTGGTGACATCCGGAATCCGTTTCTTATTGTTCTCGGACAGAGTTTTGCCTCATCAAGTACTCCTAAACTCGCGGTCCTGTGCACTACTGAAGTTTGATTCTTAGGATTCTTTCCTGAGAGGAAATTTGGAAGTCAACGGCTGTCTCCGGAGGGAGCCGAGAAGGCGAAGGTCACTTCCGGCGGGGGGAGAGAAGTCTTTTGTTTTTGTTTTTGTTTTTGTTTTATTTTTTTTCTTCCTGATCCGGGATGGAGGTGGCGGAGGAATTGCCCTTGGAAGAGGGGATCCTGCAGTTCGGTGACCGATCGTTGATGTCTCCGACCCTCGGCCCTGGGCTAGACAGACCTAACGTTCTCTGGTAAATTCTCTTCCCTCGGCGCTTTTCCTCCCGAGACCGGGGTCCTGTTCCGTTGCCGTTAAGAGTCTTCGGGGGCTTTTTAAGAGGTCTCGAACACCGTAAGAGGCTACAGATTCCTCAGACTCCTGAGGCCTAGCTGGACCTGCGGTTTCCTCGCGCACCTCTCCCCACAGGACGATCTCTGGGACCGCTCGCTCACTGTCTTCCTATGTCCCTGCAGCCCGCGAGCCGCGTCTGGGCCTGGACTCGGGATGGAGACCTGGAGAAGGCTGTACTTAGAGCCTCAGAGACTCCCCGCCCGGGCCGACCCAAGCCGTCCTCGCTCTAAAGAGCCTCCCCCGGGGCTTGGCCCTTGGCCCCTCTCTCGCCGAGGAACAGCGCTTGGGGATCTGGTGTGTCGGGGAGCCCCTGCAGCCGGGACTGCTCTGGAGGCCGCTGGAAGAGAAGGCTGTCTCTGAGCAGAAGGGCAAAGGAACGAAACCACGGCAGGAGAAGGTATTGAGGGGATAGGGAGTCCCCTCTCCGTGATTGAAAGGCAGAACCAGAGACCATTAAATTTTCAGGGGCTTCATCCTAGATCTGTCACAGGAGAGGTTGTATCTAGTTTTTTTTTTTTTCCACCTTGGTCCCCTCAAACACATGGACTTTCTTTTTTTTTTTTTTTTTCAGGGCATGTCACCAGGTCCATGGGGAGATGTGTGTGCTTGTGAGCAGAGTTCAGGCTGGACAAGGTAGGTTACAGGAGAGTACTTAGTGAAGATGCTCCTTTAAGGCTTTCTGTTCTGACATGGGATGGAACCAGAAACTGACTAATTCCCCACCCACTGATCTTTTGTAGTGAGTGTTCCAGAGGCATGGGATCCTTTAGGACTCAGATTGCCCAGGAACTGGGGTTTTCAGGCAGGGCCTCTTGAAGAGGTCTCCTGAGCTAGCTCTTACTCTGCTTTCCAGTTTGGCGCAGCGGGGCAGAATGGAGAGTGAGGGAAACGTGGCCCCTGTGTGGAACAGTGAGAGACTCTACCTGCAGGTGTATCAAGTTGTACCGCCAGGCTTTGAGCTGCTACTGTGGCCCCAGCCTCCCTCTCAAGGTCCGAGCCCCACCCAGCCCAGGCTAGAAGAGGCAGCCACGGCTCTAGTGACAGAAGTAGAGTCCACTATACAACAGGAAGTGGCCTCCCCTCGGGAAGATGCAGCAGAACCTTGGACAGGTATGTGTCACATAAATGCTGGCTTCCCAGATTAACATCAAAACAACCTATTGATGAGACAAAGCAAAGCTTATGGCTCAGGAAGGTAAGAGAGAATACTACAGAGTCTTGGCAGCTTTTCTGAGGGGTAAGGACAAAGCCTGGCTATTTAGTGAAATCTTGAAGTCTTGTATAAAGTGGATCTTTCAGTGTGGGATGGGAGTGGGGCTTGATTAGGATTGGGCAAGGATCATGACATAATAGTTTAGGATTTGTGAACACAGCAAGGCTAGAATTTTCAGGCAAGAGTGTTGTTCAAAGAGTCTTGGGGCATAAACTATCATTTGATGCTTTCTATTGAAGAGTGATGGAAGGATCATGACATCATAGTTTAGGATTTGTGGACACAGCAAGGCTAGAATTTTCAGGCAAGAGTGTTGTTCAAAGAGTCTTGGGGCATAAACTATCATTTGATGCTTTCTATTGAAGAGTGATGGGTCTTTTCCTTAAAATGAACAATACAGATATTGGTAACTTTTATGTTTCTGTGTAAGTTTCCTGAAATAGTAGGGTCATACTGATAAAGACAGCAAGCTATTGATAAGGTTTCCAGTTTCTTATGTTTCTTCTGTCTGGGGTGGGGATTGGGTTCCTTTATTCTCAAATGAGCTGAAGTGAGGAAATGATCTCAACTCACCCTAAGTGTGTACCAGTTGAGGGGAATAGGGGACTCTGGGATGGCCTCCTTCTAGGGATTATCCTGATGTCTTGGACACTCTGGTTCTTAGGAGTGCTTCCTCAGGAGGCACCTGAGATTAGACAGAAAGATAATCAAAGTCTGTGGCTCATGCTCCAGGGAAAAGATGAGTGTCATTGCTCCCACTGAAGTTCAGGGACTGAGTCATTCCTGCAATTTCCTGATGACACCTGCATTACCACCTGCTCCAATCTCTAACCCCAGCACCCATGCTTGCATTGCAGATCCTGGTCACCAGTCACCCTGCACCATGCAGGCAGAGCATATGATGAGCTCTGGACCTAAGCCCCACACCCAGGACCAACTTTCTAGGGAGAGCCAACCACTTGGCCCATTGCCTCAGGTTGGCAGTGTGGACAAAGAAGACCTACCCCAGACACATATGCCACCTGAACCTCAAAGCAGCTCCACTACCCAGCAGGACCTGGAGAGCAGTGAGGCCAGTTCCTTATCTTCTGCCAGCACTCCCCAGCTGCGTGCTTACCTGGTCAAGAAGTCATGTAGCCCCCGTGATCAATGCCTATCCAGAGCAAAGACCTCAGCACCCGGGCCCACCAGGCTGGTGAGCAGCTGCACCCTGGCCTCCCTGCATGCTTGCAGAGCTCTCCTGGCCCAGCAAAAAGAGCCCCAAAACAGGGGCGATGGTACTGGTGTGGGGAGTGTAGCAAGGCCTTCTTGCAGCTATGCCACTTGAAGAAGCACGCATTTGTAAACACAGGCCACAAGCCCTTCCTTTGCACTGAGTGTGGCAAAAGCCCACATGCTGGGACACTGTGGAGTGCGGCCCTTCCCCTGCCTGCAGTGCGACAGGGACTACAGCACCCGGCGAGACCTTAGAGAGCACCAGGTGGTACATTCAGGTGCTCGGCCCTTTACCTGTGACCAGTGTGGCAAGGCCTTTGCTCGTCGGCCCTCTCTGCGACTGCACCGCAAGCTGCCCCTGCCCCATGCCTGTGCCCTGTGTGTGGGCGGCTCCTGGCGAACCAGGGCTCCCTGCGGAACCACATGCGGCTGCACACAGGGGAGAAGCCCTTCCTGTGCCCACACTGGCTGGGCATTCTGCCAGCGGGGCAGCCTGCATGGGCACTTGAGGCTGCATATGGGGGAGTGCCCTTACCACTGCCCACACTGTGCTGACGCCTTTCCCCAGCTGCCTGAACTGCGGCGCCACCTCATCTCCCATACTGGGAAGGCCCACTTGTGCCCTGTGTGTGGGAAGGCCCTTTGAGACCCACACACGCTGCGTGCTCATGAGCGCCTGCACTCATGCAAGAGGCCCTTCCTGTGCCTACACACTGGCTACCAAGCTCCGGCGCCACCTCAAATCCCACCAGGCTGACAAGCCCTACCACTGCCCCACCTGTGGCATGGGCTACAGCCTCGCCCAGAGCCTGAAGCAACACCAGCTCAGTCACCAGCCTGGGGCACCCTCCTGTGGGCCACCCGCCACTGCTGAGCCCACTGTGGTGCTACTGCAGACAGCGTCAGAACTGCCAGGCACTGGCTCCCTGGCCCGGGACGCCTTCCAGGTCACCATTTCCGAGCACTAGGACAAGTGCTTTGTGCTGCCTGAGGAGCCAGGCCCCGCCCCCCACCTGGTGCTCCTCCATAAGGACACAGGCTTTAGTACCTGGGCAGAGGTGGTGGAGGTGGAGATGGGCACCTGACAGCCTCGCCTTTCCTGGAAGAGTTCTATGTGAAGACAAGTGTTCTCCAGTTGTCAAGTGTATGCATCTTTCTCGTATGGCACCCGATAGAGATCAGTCTACTGTGAGAAGCAGGTCATGGTCTCCCTCCTGCTTGTGGACTGTCAGATTGTTTCCCATGACTCAGGTAAACCTAGGCCTCAGATCTTACTGAACTTCAAGTAGAGCTTGTTCTGTCTCCATCCCCAGGACTCAGATGCTGCTTGATCAGACGCCGGGGGCAGGAAATCCAGACAGCAAGTGTGAGACAGCCGGCAACAGCTCACATGTGTCTGTCCCCAGGCTGTGGGTCATTGTAGCTGCAGTTCTCCCCACCTGCGTGCTGTGAATTTGCTTGTTCTGTACTGCAGGACACCTGGCTCCTTGGAGGTGGCTGGGTCTGCACCAGTCTGTGTACCTGCGCAAGGTCAGCCCCGTTTAGGGAAAGAGGAGTGTGATTTGTATTACTTGTGGACCTGGGCTGCCCTAGGTGTGGTGGGGCACAGCCATGAGCAAGATGGGCAGTGCCCTTCACAGAGCTCATGGTCTGCTAGGTCCAGAAAGCACGGGGTGGGAGCCCCAAGAGGCACACACCACTGCATGCTGGGTGGGACAGTCCAGCTTAGCCTGGGGCATCAGGGAAGGCATCCCCGAGGAATAGTTGATGATAAACACTCAGCCCTTATTGTGGACTTCATGTGAGATTATTTATATAACCCTCATAGCAATCCTGTGAGGTAGGTAGATTTTTCTTATTTAACAGATGAGGAAACTGAGGAACAGGATACTTTAGGTATCCTGCCCATGGTGACAAAACTAGGTGGGTGGCAGAGCTGAGATTCAGGCCCACACAGTCTGGCACTGGAGTAGGGCTCTTATCCTCGGCCCTCTGCCATCTTGCATCTCAGCTGCCACCTGATGGGTGGATGGACACGTAAGGGCGCAGGCAGGTGGGGGTGCTTGATGCTGCATGTGAAACGGCCCTGTGGTGAGAGCAGTGTGGCTGGAGTAACAGGGTGAGAGGCAGGGCCAGGGGATAGACCTTGCTTCAGGAGTTTGGACTTTTCTTCTCAGAACATTAAGGAGCTCTTTGAAGAGTTTTGAGCAGGAGAATGACATGATCAGCTTTGTGTTTGAGAGGCCACTGGAGGGTTTGGCAGGTGAAGTACAGTTGTGGGCAATAGCCTCCTGGCTGCTGAGGTGGCTGGGACTGGGGTGGTAGCCGTGGAAATGCAGAGAAACGGAATCATTCATCCAACTGGTATTTATCAAGCACTCTTAATGATAGTTTTAGGGAGCCAGCAGTAATGACAGTTTCTGCTCTCATGTAGTTGTGGTCTGGTGTGGCAAGACAGTGAACACATACATGTGAGCTGAGGAAAGCATTGTGGGGGAGAGGTTAAAATGAGAAGGGTGGTCAGGGAAGGCCTCTCATAACGTGACACAAGCAGAGACCTGCACTTCAGGGAGGAGTGAGCCCAGCCGATTTCTGCAGAAGGAGCTGGGTTCCAGGCAGAGCAAATGGTACTTGCAAAGCCCAGTGAGTTCCAGCAAGAGCAAGGAGCAGAGCAGCCACAGAGGGCCTGGTGGGGGTTGAGGGCAGGTGCATTGGTGCCGAGGGAAGGAGTTTGGGTGGATGTGTACTCTGGGAGGAGAAAATGACAATCCAAAGACCGAGTGAGTCACAGAGAGAAAGCTGATGCCTAGTTTCTGACTTAGCAAAATTAGGATTTGGGCTGGGAATGGGTTGAGTTTGGAGTGCCTGTGGGAGAGATCTCAAGCAGTCAGAAGGCACAGCTTGGGGAGAAAAGCCTTGCTTAGAGGGAGAATCAGGGAGACTCGGGGTCTCTGAACCTGGGGGAGGCCAAGTGAGCAGAGGGGAGGAGGCCAGGACCAAGACCCAGGAGCCCAGCCCTCCAGGTTCAGTGAGAGAGGGACAGCGCGGAAGGCTCCTTAGGAGATACTAAATAACCATCCAACAAAATAGGAAAACTTGCAGAATATGTCACAGAAACTGGTGGAGGAACGTTTCAATAAGGAAGGTGAGGGCAGCAGTGGCCATTGCTGTTGAGAGGATTGACATTTGGAGAAGTCACTGGGAGCTGAGTGAGAGCAGTTAGAAGCCAGATTGGATTGGTTTGAGGAGTGGGAGAGGCAGGAGACAGGAGGAACATACATCATTGTTCCATCCCTCTCTGTGCTACAAATAGGTGTTGTGACCTGTTTTACAGATGAAAATAAAATTCAGAGCAAGTAATTGGCCAAGACCACACAATCAGTAAGCTGCAGAAGGATGATTGATCTGTGGAGTGTTCTCTAGCTTCCCAGCACTTGATCACGATGTGAAAAGCAGTCACAGGTCTCCTTCTTTGCCCCTGAAATTAACCCAGCCACCCACCCAACCTGAATAGCTTCTTGGCAAAGTGTCATTCTGAGACTGTCCAAGGGGAGGGAGGACAGCAGGATCATGGTGATCTGTGGAGAGAGGCCAACCATCCAAAGCCTGAAAAGAAGCTGCCAATAGTTTTGAGTCAGCCAACGCTGTTTCTTGAAGCCTGCATGAAGCTCGGTAGGTCCTACGGTTTTCTAGCACCTGTTTCAGGCAGGGTCATTTCAACTCAAGTTACTGCTCAGCAGTCTATCCGGCATTGTATCCTAGGGTCATACTCATCGTTTGATACCAAACTGTGCAAGGAAGTGGGGATGCTTTGGGAGTGGGGAGGCCTGTCAACACCCCACAACCCTCAAGCCAGAACCTGGGATGCTCACACCCGCTTGCCGCATCCCTACACAATGGACCTTTTCTCTCCATTAAGACTCCCTAGTCATGCAGAACCAGGTTAGATCAAAGCCAACAAGTTCAAAAGCACCTGATTTGGAGCCCGTTCTGCCAGTACTTGTGGCTACTGTGAGAATGGGAGTTGGAGAATATCATCCAAACTCCTTACATTGCAGATGAGAAATGGAGGCCTGGAGAGGTCATTTGCCAACGTGTGAAACCAGTGAGCAGCAGAAGCAGTGCAGGCCTAATTTAATTCTCTTTCAGTTAGAATAAAATGCAGTGACTGTTAGACTGATTGCTGGAATGTTTTTTTAATTGAGAAAATATTTCCCCTGATTGCACAATAATTCTTGTTCATCAAAATGTTGAAAGTCCCTTTATTCCCTACTTCTTTCCTCTATCCCCTGACAGTCACTTTTATTTAAATTTTGGTATCATTAATCTACAGTTACATGATGAACATGTTTACTAGACTCCCCCCATCACCAAGTCCCCCCCACAAACCCCATTACAGTCACTGTCCATCAACGTAGTAAGATGCTGTAGAATCACTACTTGTCTTTGTGTTGTACAGCCCTCTCCGTGGCCCACCCCACATTATACATGCTAATCATAATGCCCCCTTTTTTCCCCCCCATTAATCCCTCCCTTCCCACCCATCCTCCCCAGTCCCTTTCCCTTTAGTAACTTAGTCCTTTCTTGGATTCTGTGATTCTGCTGCTGTTTTGTTCCTTCAGTTTTTCCTTTGTTCTTATACTCCACAGATAAGTGAAATCATTTGGTACTTGTCTTTCTCTGCCTGGCTTATTTCAGTGAGCATAATACCCTCTAGCTCCATCCATGTTGTTCCAAATGGTAGGATTTGTTTTCTTCTTATAGCTGAATAATATTCCATTGTGTATATGTACCACCTCTTCTTTATCCATTCATCTACTGATGGACACTTAGGTTGCTTCCATTTCTTGGCTGTTGTAAATAGTGCTGCGATAAACATAGGGATGCATCTGTCTTTTTCAAACTGGGCTGCTGCATTCTTAGGGCAAATTTCTAGAAGTGAAATTCCTGGGTCAAATGGTATTTATATTTTGAGCTTTTTGAGGAACCTCCATACTGCTTTCCACAATGGTTGAACTAATTTACATTCCCACCAGCAGTGTAGGAGGGTTCCCCTTTCTCCACAACCTTGCCAACATTTGTTGTTTGTCTTTTGGATGGTGGCGATCCTTACTGGTGTGAGGTTTTAATTTAAAACCTCATTGTGGTTTTAATTTGCATTTCTCTGATGACTAGCGATGTGGAGCATCTTTTCATGTGTCTGTTGGCCATCTGTATTTCTTTTTTGGAGAACTGTCTGTTCATTTCCTCTGCCCATTTTTTAATTGTATTATTTGCTTTTTGTTTGTTGAGGTGTGTGAGCTCTTTATATATTTTGGATGTCAACCCTTTATCAGATCCCCTGACAGTCACTTTTAACAATTGGATATATATAGTACTGAATTTGAATGCAGCTTCTTGCTATAGGGCAAAGTTGCTATGAAAATGTTAATGCCTTTTCACAGATGCAAGTTTAGTTACACAATGTCTGGCTGCTGATCCAAACATCAGAGAGTGCAGGAGATAAAGGATCTTTTTATCCTGGCTTGCAACCTTGATAGTTTAAAAAAATATTACAATAGAATGAAATTATTTGGGTCATGTTTAGGAAACTTTAGACAATACAAAGCATCATAGACTGTGAAGAGCTCCATCGCTAGACATGTTCAGGTGTGGATCATGGCTCTGCACTTGACTAGCTGCATAAACTCAGGCAAGTTATTTAGTTTTTCTGTGCCTCAGTTTCCTCATTATAAAATAGGGTTGTAGTACCTGCCTCATCAGTACTACATGCATGGCACATGTTGAGCAGTAATGCAGCTGAAAGATGAAGATGAAGGTACATGTTTCCCATAGGTACTGTTCATTTGGGGCAGGTTCATGCCACTCACACAGTAGTTTTGCTCTTTGGGTGCATGTCCTTTGGGTGTACTTTATCATACACTGAGGCTGTACTCTACCAGAATGTGAGGGTGAGGGTCATACAAGGAGAAGAGTGAGGACATGCGAGTCGGGGCTCTGGCCCTGGCCCTAGCCCTAGCTTTATCACTGACTCTGTACAACTTTGCTCAATTAGCTTCCCAACGCGGAGGCTGCATTTACACATAGTGACATGGGGAAATTAGACCAGATCAGTGATTCCCAAACTTGGCTCCACTGTGGAGCTCTTCTGCTAATTTTTTCCCTTCAATGGAATCCCATATTTTAAAAGGTTTTTATTAAGTAGAAACTGATGTACTCACATTTTAAAATCAAAATAGAGAACTGCTTATCAGATCAAGGAAGACAAAAGGTAAGTAACCACCTAAAAAAGACATAATTTCAGCCAAAAGGGAAATAGTTATTTTTGTCTTAAAGTAAATTTGTAAGTTTTTTTTGAGGGTTTAAAAATATTTGAGGTTTTTTGTTGTTGTTAAGGACGAGACCAATCTAGTACATGAACAAAGCCCTAGGCTTCAGAATATCTGGATTTAATATCTGATCTTTCCAGTTCTGAAATTCTGTTTATCAAAATGTAATATTACTGTTTTCAGTGATTAGAGAGCTTTGCTTTACAGTGTAACCTGGGCCTTACCCGTGATTCTCTTTGATGCCACCTTGTTGGGTAGAAATGCACCCCCTCATTAAGGCCTTTGCTTTAAGTGTGGAGGTATGTCTTTGTGGGCCCGGAAATGCCATGCCCAGGTGCATGGAACCTGCTGGGCCCCGAGAGTTCCAAGAACAGTCGTGGAGGCCTGGGTCCTTGGAGTGGACCCTGAAGCCTGAGGGTGTGCTGGGTCTGCTGGGGCCCTGCACCCATGGCGGTGCCACCCGGGTCTGGCAGGACTCTTGGATCCTTCCCGAGCCACTTTGACAGAAGGGATATTCTCCCTTTATCCTCTCCATATTAGAAAAGGTAGGTGCGATCTTACATTCACCCAAGAAAACATGGAGGCCATCCAGCTTAGAACCCACTTACTAATACTAGCCTCCATTAAGAAGGAATAAATTTTCACTTTTCATTGTGAAAATTTTGAAGCAAAATTTAAAAGAACAATGGAACACTCCCCTTACCACCTAGATTTAATAACTAATAACATTTTGCTGTACTTGTTTCATCTTTGTTGTCAGTTCTGTATACTGTGACTCAAAAGTTTAAAAAATACAAGTGTATGTCATATAACACCAAATTAATAATAATACTTTCATATCATTGAACACCTAATCTACCTTTAAATTTTCTTGTTTATAAAAAAAGTCTTAGAATTGATTTGTTCAAAAGTCTAAACTGATCATGGTAATCCTGTTCCTTTTGTGCATTACTTGTTAGGTCTCTCTTAGGTTTCTTTTATTCTAGACAGTCTCTCCCTCGCCACTTTTATTGCCATGTCATGAATTTGCCAGAGAAATTGGGGTCATTTGTCTTACTAGATGTCCTTCCTTTCTTGTGGTATTGTTTAACTTCTTTATCATCTGTATTTCCTGTAAACTGGTAATTAAAGATAGAAGTTTCTTTCAGTCCAGATTCACTATTTTAGAAAGAACCCTTCACAGGTAACGTTAAGTATTGTTGCATCATGTCATATAACAAGGGTATTATATTGAGTACTTACTATGTGGCAGCATCATGATCCTTTACAAACATTATGATGTGCTTTGCAGGGGTAGTTCAGTTTCTCCTTCATAACTAGAAACTTAATTCTGAATCCAGCTAGACCTGGCGGGGGAGACAAGGGATCTGTGGACTCCAAAGAAGTGCCACAAGTGAGAGCACAAAGGTGACAGGGTGTGAGAGCTGGGGAGTTCTCTACAGAGACATAATGGTGGGGACAAGATGAAACAAAACCAAATGTATCAGAATGGCCTAGAGTCTCTTGCTGGTCTTGCCATTCCTGGACCCACAGTGGCCCATGACTTCCACAATATTCATGCCATTTCTCCTTGCCAAAGAGCCCATGCTTGCCAACCAACCCATCAGTCTTAACCATGCAGAAGACAAACTGGGAGCCATTTGGATTGGATCCAGCATTTGTCCTGGGTCAGATGTCAGGACTCACATTCTTCAAAGTGAGATGCTCATCAAAGTTCCTCTGAATGGGCTTACCACTGGTACTGTGATGGTGTGTCAATTCATCACCCTGTCACATAAACCCAGGAATCAATCTGGACAGCAGGAACCCTTATAACAAAATCTCATCTTCCCAGTGCTGAGAGAACCAGGCTTTTCTGCTTTGGAAGACTGTCTGCAAAGAGCTTCTGGGAGACATGGCCCAAGACCTGCCTGTTAATGGCCATTTCTGTGCATGAGCATGCCAGGGACTCAGCAAGGCTGCAACTCCAAATCAGTGTGTCTGCAGAGAGGCCAGTGTGAACTTCTTGGAGGTTTTTAACAACATCCTTGTGAGGTGAATGTTGTTGTAATCTGAGTTTGCAGATGGGGAGACTGGGGACTGGCTTCCAAACCAGTGCTCTCTTCCATGCTGTGGTGCTTGTCTGGGCCTCAGGAGTTCTGAAAGCACAGGAACAAGTGAGCAGCCGGCAGGCCCCTAGCTCCCCAGAACCCTCAGGAGAAGAGGCGCCATGTGCCAGCTGCTTTGGCCTCCCTGCCAGCTGCCCCTCCTCTTGCCTCTTATCCCTCTCTCCAGGTGATTCAGCACTGGCTCAGCTGGTCAGCTCCTCAGGGAAAGGAGGATCACCTGCCTTGAAGCAGGTAGGGTGAAGCCACACCATTCTTCTCTCCACTTGTCAGGAGCCCTGCCCCCTTTGTACTCAGTATGTAATTTTTTAAGAAATTAGTGAGGTGAGATCTTTTCACCATTGCACTAAAAAAAAAGTAGGTTCATTGTCAATTAGAAAACAGGAACTACAAATTAAAACCACAATAAGACACCTACATATCCATCACAGCAGTTAACGTGAGTGATGGAGAACCTAGAGATTGGTGAGGATATGAGCAACTGGAACTCACACATTGTAGTGGGAGTGGAAGCTAGTTCAGCCAACCACTGAAGACAACTATTTGTCCGAGTGACTTAACCAGCAAATCCACGCCCGGGCATACACCCAACAGAAACCACTGCTTATCTACACCAGAGAATTTACACATGGATCACGGCAGCTCTAGTCATTATACCAAAACTGGAAACTAATCCAGATGCCCCTCATCATATGAGTGAATGAATAAAACAGGCTGTATTCATACAATGAGGTACTATGCAGCTTTAAAAGGAACTGGTACACACAACATGAGTGAATCTCAGAAACATGCTGAGTGAGAGGTCAGACTCAAATAGGTATAAGCTGTAGGTTTCCATTACATGAAGTTCAGAAACAGGCAGAACTGATCTACAGTGATGGTATTCAGTGGTTCGTCTAAGGGATGACGTGAAAGAGTCTGTTGGGGATGAGGATACACTCTCTCAGTCTGGTGGCAGTTACATGTGTGTATGTATAAAAATTTGAGCTAAACAGGATTTGTTCTAACATTACTGTAAATAAGTTAGACATCAATTAAAAGTGTATAGAAAAATAGGTATATATTTATATGTATGTATGTATTTATGTTTACATATACAAATATGTGAACTGGGCCACCCAGGAATTAAGCAGATTTGTGGGAGTCCTGGTCCCCAGTTCTCTGCTAACCATCTCTCTCGCCTGCTCTGCACTGGGCCCCTCCCCATGATGTTCCCAGACTGTATATGACTTCTTTTAGACCCCAAACTGCCAGGCCTGAAGGACAGCAAGGTAAGAACCTGTGCTCTCAGTGTTCCTGCTCTTTGTCCCTCTGTCCTAATTAGGGCCAGGACTAATATTTACCTAGTATGATGCAAACAGGAAATGCAGGAGGGATGAGAGCAGGGGTGGGGGATGGGCAGTGTAGGACCAGCAGCCACTCCAGGCCTGGCCCAGGGCAGATGGGCAGGGAGAGGGAGGGGCCTTGCCATGGAGACCTGAGGATTTGGGCTGGTCCTTGTTCTGGGTCAGGCAGCTTGTCCTGGGAGATGGAAGTAGACCAGAGGCCCAAGAGGCCCTGGAGCTGGCTCCTGCTCCCAGGCAACCACTACATTTAAACATACCTCCACAATTCCCAGACAGAAAAGGGGAAATAAGAGCCCTACATCAGTGCCTGAGAGGCTGGGGAGATGGTGCCGGCCTGCCCCCACTGTGTCCTGGGGCCGGTGGGCAGCTCTCACCTAGTCTTTGTTTTCTTGTATCTCTGTGTTGTGATTACACAAACCTCCCCATTGGTTTACACCAGTATATTTACTTATTATTAAGCACCTACTATAGTTCATGGACTTTACATTCATGATCTCCTTTAGTCCTCACAGCAAAGTACTATTCCCATTGTACAGATAAGGAATGGAGGCACACAGAGATTAAAGTAGCTGTCACCATGTGTTAGGGTTGGAAGGAGCCTCAGGAATATCATGTGGCCCTCCTGGCCCAAGCTGGCCTGTGTGTCAGGGCAGGAGGGGCTGGGTGAGGGCAGTTCACTGCTGTTCCCTTTGTGACTTCCTCCCAGACCATTCATTGTCCTCTAGGTGGACCTGTCCTTCCGGGTGGCAGGGGTGGACTATCTATCCACTTGTCTTCATGGCCCTGACCTGCTGACCTCTCCCTCTCCATTGATTTCTTCATGTTAGTTCAACATTAACCCAGAGGGGTCAGGATGAGCCCTCAGAGTCCTGGAGCTGACACACAATGGCGCACGTCCGAGGCCTGTGTCTACCTGGCTGCCTGGCCCTGGCCACCTTATTTAGCCTTGTGCACAGCCAGAATGGTAAGGGGAACACGGGATCTGGGACAGGCTGGCTGACTGGGATGTAGGTCCATGGGCTGGAGTCTTGACAGATGACAGTACTGGCCCCCAGACATCTTAGGGATGTCTTAGCTTAGGTGCCAGCTTAGGGAATGAGTTGGCGCTCAGGGTTGAACAGACGATGTGACTGCTCCTCTTTTGCAATATGGGGAGTGGGCTGGGGCAAACAATGAAAGGAGGGTTACTAGCAGGCTACTGTTAGCAGTCTTTGGGGCTCTGTGCCATCCCAGACATCTTTTGGAAGCCAGCAGCCTGATGGCCAAGACAGCCTGGCTCTCTGAGGCCACATTCCCACATCCCTCCTACCACAGTGTTCCTGGCCCCTCAGCAAGCACTATTGCTGCTCCAGCGGGTCCGACGTGCCAACAGTGGCTTCCTGGAGGAGGTGCGCAAGGGCAACCTGGAGCGAGAGTGCGTGGAGGAGCAGTGCAGCTACGAGGAGGCCTTCGAGGCCCTGGAGTCCCCCAGCGCCACGGTGAGGCCTGAGGCTCAGGGTGCCTCTGAGCAGGCCCAGCTCTAGGGCCACAGATGAGGGGAGTGAGGGACGCCACAGCTCTAACTGTTGATAACTGAATTTCATCTCTGTCCCATTTCACTGGGCTGCCAACATGAGCAATCTCATCCTTTCTCTGAGGTCCCAACGCCTGGGCTGTGTCAAGGTCCCAGGGTTTGGTGAGGCTCCAGGACCCCGGAGGCCTCCTCAGTCCTCAGACATCTGTCTACAATGGGCTCTCTGGAGCCCCTGCCCCACGTGGCCTCTCAGCTTCAGCTTTCCTGTTAGGTCTGTGTCACCCTTGGGTGTGGGACTCTGGAGAGGCCAAGAGCTCGGGGCCTTGGCCTGGTGTTCCAGAGCCAGAGCGGCCTTTCTGTTTCTTGGGCCTCTGCCTAGGCCCCATGCCCACTTGTCCACCCCACCCAAGGGAATCTCAGTCTTGGTTGGAGTGGGGAACCTCCCATCTCCTCAAATACTCTTGTTCCCAGTGGGCTTGGGCTTTGGGAAACAAAAGTAGGAAATTGCTGTGAACCTCCCCAGAGCCTGACCCCTGCGGGCCCAGGGTAAGGGACAGAGGAAAGTGTACACGGGAGACATGAAGTTTACTGAAAAACAAAACCAACAGGCCTTTGCCACAGCCTCATGCCAGCCCTTGTTTTTCAGGATGCATTCTGGGCCAAGTACACAGGTGAGCACTGGGGGGGTTTGCTCCGGGGAGGGAGTCCTGGGGCACAAGTTAGAGACTGTTCTACCCCAGAGGATCTTCTGGTCCATCCAGTCACCATCCCTCCATCCATGTCTCTTTCCTTCCTTCTATCCATCTGTCTGTTCATCTCTCTGTTTCTGGATGTCATCCCATCCACCCTTTATTTGAGCCCATCCTTTCCCTACCCCAACCCCAAAGGTGTTTCTGGATCTTTTCCAGCTTGCGAGTCGGTGAGGAAACCTCGAGAAAAGCTCACTGAGTGTCTGGAAGGTGAGGAACTGCTGTGGGATGGGGACAGGACACAAGGGGAATAACCTGGGAGGACAGTAGGGTGGGTTAGGAGTTGTGCCCTGCAGTGGCAACCTCTAGTATGTGACATTGTTTTGCTCCTGTGCTCAAGGTTGTATCTTTGTGCCTGTGTGCTCTGTACTCTGTACCTCCCAGTCAGTAAGCTGATTAATGTTGGAAGAACAAATGAATGAATGGATAATGAATTAATGTTTATGGCCTCATTCTCATATGAGCCCCTGCCCACATTGGTCGGCCTTCCCAGATCTCCAGGGTACAGATGATGTCACATTCATTTTCCAGAACCTTGAGTGGCTCCCCATTGCTCCAGAATAAAGCACAGGTATCTTAGCCTGGTGAACTTTGCAGGTTCTGGCCTTAACCTTCCCTTCTAGCCTTAGCTCCCATTGCACCATCAACCTGGACCCCCAGCTACCCTGACAGCAAGCACTTCTCTAAACATGCCAAGATGTTTCTACTTCCTGGCCTTTGTTTGCATTGTCTTCCTCCCCTGGAGCCACCATCACTGCCCACTGAAAATTTCCCTACCCTTAAAGGACCAGATAAATGCTACCACTTTGCTGGGCCTGTGGGAGCCTCCTCTCTCCTCCACAGCATTCTGACTACACAGGTAGCATGACAACATGGCTTCCTATGTGGGACTCTTTCATCACTGCCCATACTTTCATTTGTTAAATGACTTATTCAACAGACATTTCCCTGCTAGGTGCGAGGCACTATGTCAAGTGCTGGGGATTTTAAGGGGACCAAGGAACTAACAGTTTCATAGGAAATGTTATAGGAAAACAAAAATCCAAAACACCAAAGTGATTGCTGGAAAGTTCTGTTCCAGGTGCTACTGGAATGCTAGGAAAGGAGCCGGTAGTTTGCTGGCAGAATCAGGGACAGCTCCAAGAGAAATAGGGTTTTACCTGGATTTGCAGGTATTGACAAATAAACAAGAGCATTCCAAGGCAGAGAAAACAGTGTGTGCAGAGGCCTGAGGCACAGGGAACTAAAATAACAGAACTGTAGAGCAGGGCCAGATTCTTCAACCTGCTTGCCATGAGAAGCCACTGAATGGAGCTCCATGAGGGCAGGGGCCCACCTTGACTATGCCTGTCTTACTCATTGCTATGTCCTTAGTACCCGGCATGGTGCCTGTCAATGGCTGTCACATGGGCACTCAGGGCATATTTGGTGATTGCTGTTCAACAGATTGGAGAACTGGTTGCAGAGGAGGTGCTAAGTAAAGGCAGGCTAAGGGCCATGCACCAGAAGTGGCTTGGAGGGGATGGACAGAACTTTGCTAGGGCAGGGGGAGCAAAATCCTCAGGGTAAGAGGCCTGGACTGGAATCTCTGCAGGTAACTGTGCTGAAGGTCTGGGTACAAACTACCGAGGCAATGTGAGTTTCACCCGATCAGGCATCGAGTGCCAGCTATGGAGGAGTCGCTACCCACATAAACCTGAGTGAGTGTTGGGCAGGTCTCTTTGCCAGCCTGCTGAGCACAGGGGGCCTGGAGATATGGGCAGGGTTGAGGGATGGGCATGGTCTTATGCTGAGCAATTTCCTATTCTAGAATAAACTCCACCACTCACCCTGGGGCCGACCTACAGGAGAATTTCTGCCGCAACCCAGATGGCAGTACCACTGGGCCCTGGTGCTACACTACAAACCCCACTGTGCGGAGGGAAGAGTGCAGCATCTCTGTCTGTGGTAAGTTAGGGGCAACTGACAATCCATGGCCAAGGTCCAGGGGTCTTCATGGGGTCTGGCAGCCTGGGATGGCAACCAAGATCCTAGCTACCTTCAAGCCCTATAATCCAGGCTGTCTCCCTGCAAATAGGCTTTCCTTCCTGCTCAAGGCACCCTTCCCCCAATGAAGCCCTCCCTAGCCACTTCAGCCCAGGCACCCTTTTCTGGGCACCTCACAGCTAGCCTTACAGAGTCCAGCACTGCATGATTCTGCCACTACTCTTCCCTGTGATGTGCCAGCAGCCACAGTAGTGCTGCAAACCCCACAAAATCATGGCCAACTGCAAGAGCTTAGGGACATAACGCCAATAAGCAGTTATTTCTTATGTTCAGCTGTGCTCACTCGTGTGTCTGTGGGGTTCACTGACATAGGCTAGGTGGAGCTAGGCTTCTTGTGAGGGTTGGGTCACGGTCTGCTCCACATTGCTTATGCTAGGGCTGAGGCAGAATGCCACAATCTTCCCATGGTGAGGGCAGAAGTAAGAAATGGCAAGCAGAAACACACAACATGTTGTAAGACCAGGCTCAGAACTGGTAGTTAGCTCTGCCCGTGTTCCATTGGCCAGAGTGAGCCACATGGTCAAAGCCAAAATCAAGAGGTGGAGAAGTACACCTTTGCCTATAAAATCACAGGGCAAAGGATATGGATCCAGGCAGGGGTAAGGAATTAGTGCAGTAATCAGACTACCAAACATGACTGTTATTTGTCCTTGGTGCATCCCTGTGGGTCTCAGTGTCTCAGCCTGAGACTGGTCTTATGTAGCAGGTCACCAGCCATGGTAACAGCAAAAACATCTCCTATATACCAACCCTGCCCCTGCATACACACACACACACACACATTTGTGGCAGGCATGCTGAAATGGACCTACTGCCTGGGTAGACAAGACTGCAGACAGTCACTTCCAGTAGATCAGAGAGCCGAGGAGGTGAAACCTAGTTACTTTCTCTGGCTTGTGATCACCTATATTTTGTTTAAATCTCTCACCAACCCTGCAAGAACGGCATTAATAATCCCTTTATAGGCAAGCGGACTGAAGCTCAGAGAGTTTAAGTTGCTGGAGGTCATATAGGAAGGAGGAGCGAGGCAGGGATTAACATCCTATCTGTCTGGCTCCACATGTGGTCCCACACACTTTGTTCCCTGCTCCTCACCCACCAGGCCAGGGGGGCGTCACTGTGGAGCTGACTCCACGCGTGGGAGGCTCCCTAGTGAATCTGTCATCTCCGTCGAAGCAGTGCATCCCTGAGCGAGGCCAGCAGTACCAGGGCCGCCTGGCAGTGACTGCACTCGGGTCCCCCTGCCTGGCCTGGGCCAGCAGGCAGGTCAAGGCCCTGAGCAAGGACAAGGACTTCAGCCCCACAGTGCCTCTGGAGGAGAACTACTGCCGCAACCCAGACGGGGACGAGGAGGGCGCGTGGTGCTACGTGTCCGGGGAGCCTCTTGTCATGGAGTACTGCGACCTTGACTATTGCGGTGAGAGGGCCAGGCCGGGAACTGAGACAGAGGACAAAGCCTGGAGAGGCTACAAATCCTTCCCATATCTAAGGCTTGCCATGCACAGATTTAAGTGCCCTCATTACAGCCTTACATTCACCAGGTGGGGGTAGACCTAGCTCCATTTTACAGCTGAGTAAACTGAGGCCCGAGAAGTTAAGTTGCTTAAACCCAGGTGCACTTGTGCTCTTAACCTCAACACCAAATGGCCTCCAAGGCCTGTTGGAGGTTTGCGCAGGTCTAGTGGGTGGGTGAGAAATGGCTCGGCCCAGCCCCAGCCCCAGCCCCAGCCAATGCCTGGGTCCCTACAGAAGATCTAGTGGACGAGGAGGCAGGAGATAGGCCTGGTGAGGACCTGGACTCGGCCATTGAGGGTCGCACCTCCATCCAGGAGTTCCAGACCTTCTTCAATGAAAGGACTTTCGGCTCAGGGGAGGCAGGTGAGGTGGAGTGTGGGCAGGGTGCGGGGCGGTGGCGGCATAGGGCACCTCGCCTTACAGTTTGTTCTGCAGACTGTGGGCTGCGGCCTCTGTTTGAGAAGAAGTCGGTGGAGGACAAAACGGAACACGAGCTATTCGATTCCTATATCGATGGGCGCATTGTGGAGGGCTGGAACGCGGAGATCGGCTTAGCACCCTGGTGCGTCTGGGTGTCGCCTCCTCCACTGGGCTGCAGCATCTGCCTGCTCCTGCTCCCACCCCTAGGGCCTCCTCTCTTCCCTGCAGGCCTTGGCTTCTTAGGTTAAGATAGCAGAGGTCTACAGCTTATGGAACACTTACTGCAATCTTTTGAGATGGGGTTTATTACTTCTCATATTCAGAGGAGAAACTGGGGCTCAGAGAACCTAAGTGTCTTGTCTAAGTGACATTGTGAATGGGTTGCACAGCAGGACTTGAATCGAGTTCTTCTGACCCCAGAGCTGTGTATACTCTGGAGTGGAAGAAGGGTGTGTGTGTGTGTGTGTGTGTGTGTGTGTGTGTACTCTGGAGTGGAAGAAGGGTGTGTGTGTGTGTGTGTTAAGTGGAAGGCAGTCCCTTGGTGTCATATGGATGCCCCAGTGGAAGAAGGGTGTGTGTGTGTGTGTGTGTGTGTGTGTGTGTGTGTGTGTGTGTGTTAAGCAGAAGGCAGTCCCTTGGTGTCATATGGATGCCCCAGTCCCCAAGGGTGTCATATGGATGCCCCAGTGGAAGAAGGGTGTGTGTGTGTTTGTGTGTGTGTGTGTGTGTGTGTGTGTGTGTTAAGCAGAAGGCAGTCCCTTGGTGTCATATGGATGCCCCAGTGGAAGAAGGGTGTGTGTGTGTGTGTGTGTGTGTGTTAAGCAGAAGGCAGTCCCTTGGTGTCATATGGATGCCCCAGTCCCCAAGGGTGTCATATGGATGCCCCAGTGGAAGAAGGGTGTGTGTGTGTGTGTGTGTTAAGCGGAAGGCAGTCCCTTGGTGTCATATGGATGCCCCAGTCCCCAAGGGCAGCCAAATCAGTCTGGGGTCTGGGCCCAGCAGGCAGCTCTTTCCAGTTAATTCTTAAACCTGGGACTTTATACTTCTAGAGCTGGTGGAGGGGCAGACCCCCAGCTCATAATGCCTCCTGTGCCCCCTCCCAGGCAGGTGATGCTTTTCCGGAAGAGTCCCCAGGAGCTGCTGTGTGGGGCCAGCCTCATTAGTGACCGCTGGGTCCTCACTGCTGCCCACTGTCTCCTATACCCACCTTGGGACAAGAACTTCACTGAGAATGACCTTCTGGTGCGCATTGGCAAGCACTCTCGCACCAGGTATAGAACTGGGGACCGTGGTGCCTGGCAGGGGTCTGAGTCCTCCAGAGTGATCGTGAGGGGTGCTGGGGTATGTGGGAGATGGCTGTACATCTCCCACAATAGAAAACCCATCCATTTCTACTGTACAGTCCATTTGACCACACCTACTGAGGCTTGGAGCTAGGAACAGAGAAACTAACACCTCGTGGAGAGCTCCTTTCCAGGCCAGGCTGTGGCCCAGGTGTGACCTCTAACTAGAGGCTGTTTAGACCGAGGCCTACGGCTTACCTTCTCTCCTTATCTGCCTGGACTGTTTGACTCCAAAGCTCTGTGCAACTTCAGGCCAAGAAAAAAGCTGCCAGGGGGTCTGCCAAGGCAGGAGCCAGCCCTCTCCCTTCACTGCTGGCCCACTGTCACCCTGCCTCCCAGAGACAGAGGGCAGGCAGTTTCCTTCCCTAGGGAACCAGCCAACCTGCACTGGGTGGCCCACAGCTTCTCTGTCTCTCTTTTGGGGTCTGTACAGGTATGAGCGAAGCATTGAAAAGATCTCCATGCTGGAAAAGATCTACATCCATCCCAGGTACAACTGGAGGGAAAACCTGGACCGCGATATTGCCTTGCTGAAGCTCAAGAAGCCCATCACCTTCAGCAACTACATCCACCCTGTGTGCCTGCCTGACAAGGAGACAGTGTACAGGTAAGGCTCTGGGCCCCTGGCTGGGTTCTGGGCCTGACAAACCCTGAGTAGCCTTGTAGAAGTTCCTTCCTTTCCCAGGCCTCAGTGTCTTGGAGTGTACCCCAATGTTCTCTCTGTTCTGGTATTTTAGACTCAGGCCTCTAAGGGATGGTGTTGGGGCCAGGAAGCTCCTGGAGGTGTTGGTTCTCACTAGCTCCTTCTCCCTTCCCCAAAGACTGCTCCGGGATGGATACAAAGGGCGTGTGACAGGCTGGGGCAACCTGAAGGAAATGTGGACAACCAGCGTTGGTGAGGTGCAGCCCAGTGTCCTGCAGGTGGTGAACCTGCCCATTGTGGAGCAGCAGGTCTGCAAGGCCTCCACTCGGATCCGCATCACAGACAACATGTTCTGTGCTGGCAAGTGCCCTGGGAGCGGCAAGGCAGGAGGGAACAGACAGGCCTCCGGGTGGGGTTCTGAGACATTTTAAGAGCATGGGCCTGTTCAAGTCCTGGGTCCAATCACTTGCAGGCTATGTGGCTTTGGGGAAAGTTGCTTAACCCCTTGGAGGCTCAGTTTCTTTCTCTGTAAGATGAAGAAAAAAGCCTTTATCCCATGAGGTTGTGTGAGGATAGTGTACGTAAGATACTGTATATAAAGTGTTAGGCAGGCTGCTAGTTACTTGCTAAGTTGTCAATAGCCCGGATAGCCACACAAGGCTACAGGTACAGGCAAAGCCATTCATTCATTCAATTATTGAGCACCTACTATGATCCAGGGAGTATTCCCAGGTTTACAACAAGGACCCAAATGGACAATGGCTGTGTCCTCAGAGAGCTTCCTTCCTAGAGGGAAGGCGTGTCAATAAACAGATCTAGAAGAGCAATCCATGCTAAGAAGAAAAATGAAGCAGAGTAAGGGAGAGAGAGATGGAGACTGGGGTGATCATCTCAATAGAGTGGTTGGAGAAGGCTGGAGAAGGCTTCTCTGAGAAGAGACTAGCAATGAAGGAGTGAAGCAATCTACAGGAAGTATACTGCAGGCTGAGGGGCAGCCGGTGCAAAGACCCTGAGGTAGAAACATGCTGGGCAGGTTTGAGGAGCAGCAGGGAGCCCTGTGTGGCTAGAGTGCAGTAAATACAGGAAGGGCAGCAGATAAGGGGAAAGAGGTGGGCAGGCTGAGATCGACACTTCCTTTAGGGCTTGAAAGACTGTTTTTTTTGAGGTAGGAAGTTATTGGAAGGTTTGGGACAGGTGAATAAATAGTAAATTTTCTAACTTAATTTTTAAATTTTAGTGTTATTTCAGAGTCACAGAAAAGTTGCAAAACTAATACAAAGAATTCTTGTATAATGTTATCCAGATCCTGCCCCCAACTTCCGTTTATAAATACACACACACATACACATGTGCTGTTTGAGAACAAATTATACATATGACGTCTGTTTATCCATATACTTGAGTATTTCCAAAAAACAAGATGTCCTTATATAACCACAGTATAATGATTAAAATCAGGAAATTAACAATGATACAATACCGCTCTCTAATCTATAGACCTTATTAAAGTATTATCCAATTTTCCTACTTACTAATGGCTTTTATAACAAAAGAAAAAAATGTTTTTCTTATCCAGGATCCAAGATCACACATTGTATTTAGTATCACCCATTTTTTGTCTTCTATAACCTTGACATATTTGACAAGTATAGGCCAGTTATTCTGTAGATTGGTCCTCAACTTACTTTGTCTGTGTTTTTCTCATGAGCAGATTCAGGCTGAATGATGTTGTGTCCCTTTTAGTGTGTCCCATTAGCACACGTGATGTCACTTTTTCCCATAACTGGTCAGAGATTAATTTAGGCCTCTTGGTTAAGGTGGTGTCTGCATTGGCCAGGTTTTTCATTGTAAAGTTCTCTTTTTCTCTTTGTAATTAATAAATATCTTGTGGGGAGCAACTTTGATAGTGTCTATCCTGTTTATCATCAAATCCTTCTCTCGACTACAGTGGCTGCCAAATGGTGATTCTCTAATTCTGTTGTTCCTTCTACACTTTATTGTAAGGAACACCTTTCCTTTCTTTCATTCTATCAGTGTGGTCTCATGGGTCCTTACTTTATTCTAAGGGTTATAATTTGTTACTATTGTTATTTGATTTTCAAATTATCTCAGTTTAGGCTGGTGGGAGTCCCTTCAGCCTGGACTCTGTGACTTATGGAGCTGTCCCTGTTGTTCTCTGAGTACTTTCTTGCTTTTGGGACAGCAGGATGTTCCAGGGTCATCCCATTTTCCTTCTAGTGGAGAAAGGTATTTAAAAACCAGGGTCTGGGGCCAGGGATACACATTGTGATTGGGCTGTCATTGCTTCTAGGCCCTTTTAATAGTCAGAACTAGAAAATATAAATGCAAATACCAACCTCTGTACCTATTTTTGTTTCTTCTTATCCATCCATGTGTTTCTTTTTGTACATATGAGCAGACACATGTATGTTTTCTTATTTCTCCTTTCTTACACTCTGGGCAGCATACTATAGATATTCTTTTGTTCTTTGTTTTATTTTTCACTTAATGTATCCTGGAAATTCACACCATATTGTTTGTAGAGTTTTTCCTTATTCTTAAAAAAAAATGTTTATAGCCACATTATATTCCATTATATGGATGCATCATAGTTTATCCAACCATTTTCTGTGTATGGGCATTTAGATTGTTTCCAATATTTTGCAGTTGAACATCTTTTCATATGCTTAACAACCATTTTTATATTATTTTTTGTCAATTTCTATTCATGTGTTTTTGCCCATTTTTGTCCCTTTCCCATCAATCTTGAGTTCTTCATATGTTAGTAATATAAAGCATTTCTTTGTCATACACATTGCAGAAATTTCCTCCCAGTTTGTTAGTTTTTTAACCTTTATATATTTCTTGCCTTTCAGTTAAAATTGTCTTATATAGTCAAACTTATTAATGTTTCATTTTATTGCATCTGGATTCTGAGTCCTTATACCCAGATCATAGAGAAACTCATTCATGTTTTCTTTTAGTACTTGGTTTCATTTCTCTGTGTCACTTGTACTTTATTCTTGTATGTGATGCAAGGTATGGATCTAATATATCTTTTTTCAAATGGCTAACCAGCTGTTCCTACATCATTTATTAAAAATTCTATCTTTATAACCTGATCAAAAAATGGTTGGAGGATCTAAACAGACACTTGTGCAAAGAAGAAATTCAGATGGCCAACAGGCATGTGAAAAGATGCTCCACATTGCTAATTATCAGGGAAATGCAAATTAAAACCACATGGAGGTATCACCTCAGACCAGTTAGGATGGCCAACATCCAAAAGACAAAAAACAACAAATGCTGGTGAGGATGCGGAGAAAGGGGAACCCTCCTATACTGTTGTGGAAAGCAATATGGAGGTTCCTCAAAAAACTAAAAATTTAAATACCATTTGACCCAGGAATTCCACTCCTAGGAATTTACCTGAAGAAAACAAGATCCCAGATTCAAAAAGACAGATGCACCCCTATGTTTATCACAGCACTATTTACAATAGCCAAGATATGGAAGCAACCGAAGTGTCCATCAGTAAAGAATGGATAAAGAAGATGTGGTACATATACACAATGGAATATTATTCAACCATAAGAAGAAAACAGATCCTACCATTTGCAACAACATGGATGGAGCTAGAGGGTATTATGCTCAGTGAAATAAGCCAGGCGGAGAAAGACAAATACCAAATGATTTCCCTCATTTGTGGAGTATAATAATGAAGCAAAACTGAAGGAACAAAACAGCAGCAGACTCAGACTTCAAGAAGGGACTGGCGGTTACCAAAGGGAGGGGTTTGGGGAGGATGGGTGGTGGGGGCAGGTAGAAGAGGATTAAGGGGCATATAGAAGAGGATAAGGGGCACACAATATAGGTAGGTCACAGGGAAGGCAGTACAGCAGGAAGACAGGTAATGACTCTACAGCATTTTACTACACTTGATGGACTGTGATAGCACTGGGGTCAGGGGGCCACTTGATAATATGGGTGAATGTTGAAACCACAATGTTGCTCATGTGAAACCTTCATAAGATCAATGATACCTTGATTAAAAAAAAATTCTATCTTTGCCCCAGTGATATGAGATGTCACCTTCATCACATATTTAGTTTCTATGTATGTTTAAGTTAAGTCTGTTTCTATTCGAAGACATTCTGTTCTGTTCTCCTCTTCAGTTTTCTATTCTGTTTGAATTATAGAGGCTTCAGAGTCTATCTTAACATCTGGTAGGGCTTGTTGTCTCTTGCAGTTCTTCTTTTCGAGTCCTTTCCTGGCATTTCTTGCATGTTTGTTTTTCCATGTAAACTTCAGTATTAACTTGTTTAGCTCCATTAAAGTAAATTTGTAGGTGTTTTTATTGAGATTATGTTAAATTTATCAATTAATTTAGGGAGAAGACATCTTTTTGATGTTGAGTCATTCTATCCAAGGACAAGAAATGTCTTCCCATTAGGTTCAAGTCTGAGTGCTGCAATTATGATTTTTTTTCTCCTTGGCATCTTATTTTATAGATTTGTGTTTTTCTTGCTTGTTTCTCTTGAGCAAATTAGCTAGTGGTTGCAAAAACAAACAAAAGACACTTAGGAATTTCACTTGTTAATTAAGCCTATTTTTCAATACTGTACTTTATTAATTTCTGCTTTTAGCTCTCAAAATTTTTTCTTCCTTACGCTTCATTTGTTTTACTTTGCTGTTCTCAGTGTTTTGAGCTGACAATTTTGTTTATTTTGGATATTCATTTTTTATTAAGTAGGGTTATGCATTTTCCTCTGTCCATAAAAAACACTGTGTAGTGTTTTCATTATTATTATTTTTTAGAAATTCTGTGATTTCAGTCTGTACTCCTTTTTTACTCAAGTTTTTTAATAGGAGGTTTTTAAATTTCCAAATGGGGGGGCTCTTCTGTGTTTTGATTTTGTGAATAATTTTGCGTTTTTGCTGCATTATGATCCAACAGTATCTATAATATTTCTACTTTATGGAACTGATTTTTTTTGAGAGGGAGAGAGGTGTATTTCTATAAATTTTATATGTGTGCTGAAGGTGTGTAGGCATGTTTTCTATTATCCATGTGTACAGTCTGATATGTATCTGTAAATGTTACTTCTTACTTGTTATTTAGGTCATTTATATCCTTTTTATTTTCAGTTCATTGGATCTGTCTTGTAATGAGTTTGTGTTAAATTCTTTTATTAATATATTTTTATCTGTCTCCTTGCATTACTTAGAGTCTTTTACTTTATAAGAGTGGTTGCTGTGTTATTTGGTGCAGATATTCATAACTTATTTATTCATTTTGAATTGTGGTTTTAAGCATTTAAAAACGGTCCTTTCTTTAAATTATCTTCAGTTTCAGGATCATGATCCCTGTTTTCTTTTTGTTTCCATTCGCCTGATATACCTTTGCCCATGCTTTTAATTTTAGTTCTGTGAATCACTTTGTTTCTTAAAGTTTCTTGTATAAAGCATAGTAGCTAGCATCTTGCTTTGTGAGTCAAATTAAAAATATTTTTAATAAACAAGTTAAACCCATTCATATTCACTGATATGATTGAATTAGTATTAACTCTCATATTATTTTGTGCATTATGTTCATTTGTTGTGTTTTTACCCTGTGATGTTTTCTTTATTTAAAAAAATTTATAATATTTGTATATTTTATATGGTTTGCATTTTTGTCTTATGGATTATCTTTGGCCTTCCACCTGTTTGACATGCCCTTCATTCCTTATTTTCTTCTATAATATTTTATTTGTCTCTCATACCCACTGGCTACACAACAATCAGAGCATTTACTTTTCTCTTTCTCTTTCATATTTTTAGTTGCATTTTTTTTTTCTATTTGTTAGGACAGTCAGTCCTTTTGCTGAAGCATTTATTTCTTGGTTGGATGAAGCTTGTGCACTAACAGATTCTTCAAGAAGGGTTATGGGTATCGAATTCCCTGAGTTCTTTTTTTTTTTTTATTAAGGTATCATTGATATACACTCCCACAAAGATTTCACAAGAAAAACAATGTGGTTACTACATTCACCCTTATTATCGAGTCCCCCCAATACCCCATTGCAGCCACTGTCCATCAGTGTAGCAAGATGCCACAGAGTCCCTACTTGTCTTCTCTGTGCTACACTGTCTTCCCTGTGACCCCACACACACCATGTGTGCCAATCATAATACCCCTCAATCCCCTTCTCCCCACATCCACACCCGCCCTCCTCCACCCCTCCCCTTTGGCAACCACTACTCCCTTCTTGGAGTCTGTGAGTCTGCTGCTATTTTGTTCCTTCAGTTTTGCTTCGTTGTTATACTCCACAAATGAGGGAAATTGTTTGGTATCTGTCTGTCTTTGCCTGACTTATTTCACTGAGTATAATACCCTCTAGCTCCATCCATGTGTTGCAAATGGTAGGATTTGTTTTCTTCTTATGGCTGAGTAGTATTCCATTGTGTATATGTACCACATCTTGTTTATTCATTCATTTACTCATGGACACTTAGATTGCTTCCATATCTTGGCTATTGTAAATAGTGCTGTGATAAACATAGGGGTGCATATGTCTTTTTGAATCTGAGAAGTTGTTTTCTTTGGGTAAATTCCTAGGGGTGGAATTTCTGGGTCAAATGGTATTTCTACTTTTAGTTTTTTGAGGAACCTCCATATTGCTTTCCACAGTGGTTGAACTAGTTTACATTCCCCTTTCTCTGCATTCTCGCCAGCATTTCTTGTTCCTAGTGTTTTCGATGTTGGCCATCCTAACTGGTGTGATGTGATAGCTCATTGTGGTTTTAATTTGCATTTCCCTGATAATTAGCAATGTGGAGCATCTTTTTGCATGCCTGTTGGCCATCTGAATTTCTTCTTTGGAGAAGTATCTGTTCATATCCTCTGCCCATTTTTTAATAGGGTTATTTGTCTTTTGGGTGTTGAGGTGTGTGAGTTCTTTATATATTTTGGATGTTAACCCCTTGTTGGATATGTCATTTACAAATATATTCTCCCATACTGTAGGATGCCTTTTTGTTCTGCTGATGGTGTCCTTTGCTGTACAGAAGCTTTTTAGCTTGATGTAGTCCCATTTGTTGTTTTTTACTTTTGTTTCCCTTGCCTGAATGTTTTCTTCTAAGAGTTTTATGGTTTCATGACTTACATTCAGGTTTTTGATCCATTTCGAGTTTACTTTTGTGTATGGGGTTAGACAATAGTCCAGTTTCATTCTCTTGCATGTAGCTGTCCAGTTTTGCCAGCATCAATTGTTGAAGAGGCTGTTGTTTCCCCATGGCTCCTTTATCATATATTAATTGACCGTATATGCTTGGCTTTATATCTGGGCTCTCTAGTATGTTCCACTGGTCTGTGGGTCTGTTCTTGTGCCAGTACCAAATTGTCTTGATTACTGTGGCTTTGTAGTAGAGCTTGAAGTTGGGGAGCATAATCCCCCACCCACTTTATTCTTCCTTCTCAGGATTGCTTTGGCTACTTGGGGTCTTTTGTGGTTCCATATGAATTTTAGAAGTATTTGCTCTAGTTCTTTGAAGAATGCTTTTGGTATTTTGATAGGGATTGCATTGAATCTGTAGATTTCTTTAGGCAGGATGGCCATTCCTGAATTCTTATACGTTTATAAACTTTCTGTAGCCTTGACATCTGAAGGTCCGCTTGTTTGGATATAAGATCTGTGGTTCACATTTTCTTTCCTTGAATTTTTTGAAAATAGAGCTTTATTGTTGCTTGTTATATATGCTGTTTTCGAAAAGTCTGATGCCTGTGTAATTCTTGGGAACTTGTAAGGTATTTGGTCCTTTTGCTTGGAGGCCTTGAGGGTTTTTCCTTTATCTTTGAAGTACAATAGTTTTATTAGGCTATGTTTTAGAGTGTTTTAGGTCAGTTTTGCCAAGTACCTAGTACATCCATTCAATATGTATAATCTTTTATTTCTGTGAAGTTTTCCTCAATTACTTTTATAAATGTCAGTTCTGTTCCATTTTATTTTTCTTCTTAAGGGACTCAGATTTTTTCTTTGGTCTGAGTTCTATTTGAGCCACTTTCTGTTTTCCATTTCTTCCTATTGTTTTGCCCATTTATTTTTAATTTTTGAATTTCTGATTCTAGGTATTTTGTCACATGTCAAAAATTTGCTAGAGGAAATTAAATTCAGTTAGTTTTCTTCTGTTTCATGGTTGTATTTTGGCACAAAAATTTTTATTATCTGAGGTGTTTCTTATTTTTGTTTTCCTACTGTATATTTGGATTTATTTTTCACCTATTCATTTTGAATATTTGAGGTCATTTACAAAATTCCTAATTCACCCACTTCTTTTATCTAGTAGATTTTTTTCCATCCTCACCTTCACATAAGTTTGGTTAATTTATTAATTAACTTATTAACATTAGCTATACAATTAAGTATCTTAAATTGATTTGACATATGGGTGTCCTCTGTAATCTAGTTATGTTGAAGGTGGGTTTTTTTATGTAGCTTTTGTTGTTGTTCTTCATGTTGTTCTGTATTGCTTGTGAAAGACATATGGGGATATTTGAATAAGGGCAACTGCCAATATCCTCAGCTCCTTGTAAATCTAACATATTTAAGTCATTCTGCCTGTTGGGTGGTGAATGGATTGTAGGTGGGCAAAAGTAGAAATAGGGAAACTAGTAGTTCTGGGAAAGGTATGTGATGTGAACAGGGGCAGAAGTGGTCCGTGGCTGGACTTGGCATGTATGTTGAAGATAGAGTTGACAAGATTTGGTAAAGGATTGGCTGTGTGGGCCGAGGAAATGAGGAGTCAAGGATGACTAGAAGTCTAGTGGATCCCTACCAGTTGTCCATTTTGGAGGGGAGTGGCTACAGTCTGAGCTATGCTCCTGAGCACTGCTGTTCTCTATCAAGGTTACAAGCCCAATGAAGGGAAACGAGGTGATGCTTGTGAAGGTGACAGCGGGGGACCCTTTGTCATGAAGGTAAGTTTCTTTAAAGCCAAGAAAGAGCTGGTGGGTTGATCTTTGGCGGGGATTGGATAAGAAGGGACTCATTTTCAGAAATAGTTGCCTGACAGGGTAATATTGACACTACCTTGGGCTTGTCTCTTGGAAATCCTGTTTCTTCCCCAGAGCCCCTATAACAACCGCTGGTATCAACTGGGCATCGTCTCATGGGGTGAAGGCTGTGACAGGGATGGAAAATATGGCTTCTACACACATGTGTTCCGCCTGAAGAAGTGGATACAGAAGATCATTGATCAGTTTGGAAGTTAGGGGACCACCCACATTCTAAGGTCCTCACTTCAAATTCAGAGAAACCAATCCAGTTAAAGAATTATTTCTGTGGTATGTTCCTAAAACTATAGTTCTCAATAAAAGTGACTCAGTGAGTCTCAGTGTTCCCAGTGCTGTTCATGGGTAGTTTTGGAAGAGCCAGTACTACTGCTAGATAAGCAAGACTTAAGAGTCCACCACTCCTAGAACAGGCCAGGTGAGGGGAGAGATGGCAGCCTGAATTTATGAGCATTTAAAATGTTCTAGACTCAGGGCTTTAACAAATTATGTCACATTAATGCTCACAAGAGGTAGGTGAGTAAACTGAGACTTGGAAAAAAGTATCTTGTCCAAGATCAGAGGTAAGAAGGGTCAGAATTGGAGGACTGTTTTTAGCTGCTCTGCTGTGTAGGCTGTAGGGCTTGTCCTAAAACCAGAGAAGAGCAGGAGGAAGACTGGTGTAATGAGGGGTGAGTAGGTAAGTCTTTATTTTTACCTCGGACTTTTCTAGTAAGTCCCTACATCTTTCTTCATGTCATTAAAATGACATCAAATTTTTGCCCAAAAAGATCTCAGTATTTCAATGCCTTCATCTGAGAGCATTGTGGGATGTAGTGTTAGGACTATGGGCCCGTGTCATACTGCCTGGGTTCATATTGAGGGTCCAACCTTAAAAGGGGTAAGTCACTTGACCTCCATGAGCTGTTTCCTTGTATGGAAGATGTGTATAGTGACATTACTTACCTGTGCGCACGGTGAAATGTGTAGTACCTGGAAGCTCTCAGAAACCACTGCTGCCGTCTGGCACCGTGAAGTCCCTCTGCCACTTCCCACTTCCCTCCTCCCACTCCTGCAAACAGCACGTTGGTAGGATTGTTGCTTCCTGGAATTTCTACTCACATAGCAGTTACCAGATTGGAGCAATTTGACTTTCCAGGAAATGGGACCTTGAAGGTGTGTAAGTGGATTATAAGGGTTTGGATAAGTGGGAAGGTGAGAAGAGAACTTGGTAAAGCTCTTTCACAGCATGTTCTTCAAGGTCAGTCAGCAGAGGTCACTGGTATGGGATGGAGCATGGCTTTGACCCATTGTTGCCTTTCCACATAACTCCATTTCTAGCTGTACCATGGCATATTGCTCTTCTGTTAGATGTACTGTGGCTTGGGGGAAACGAGGCACTACAGCCTACAACAGGCACCAAGGTGAGTTTCCATGGTGTGAAATGCTGTCAGTTGGTAACTACCCGAGGGCTGAGCTCCCAGGGTATGAGTGGAGCCCGAATGTCTGCCTTGGGTCCTGGGTGGGGCAGTGGAGCACAGACAACTCATGGTTGTGATTCTTGACCTAGGATCTTCAACTGAGTTTTAAACTTAATGGTTGTAAGAAGGAAGGGACCTAAGGTAGGTACCTTTACCCCCATTGGCCTCTCACTTTTTTCCCCTTCCCATTTTTCAGTACATCATGGAATTAGGACCGAGTTCCTTGCCTATTCTTTGGTTCTGTTCAATCAGAAAGCAGGATAAACACTGGAAATTCAGTGAGCTTGCAGGATCTTGGCAGCCCAGGGCTTTACCCAGAATAGGGGGAATTGTACTACCTCAACTCTGCTTTTTCAACAAGAACACACTGTCCCACAAGACTGGTTCCCTCCAACACAGCTGCCAGCACTCTGCGCTCTGGACACTTTGGTTTTTCCAAATGAGCTGTGCTAATTCCAGACTCAAGCACAGCCATTCTTTCTAAATGTTCTGCTGTAGCAGTGAACTCCTCCATCTTCCCTTCAATGGAGGCCTACTCTCATGTTCCTATCATAAGGGAGAGGGCAAGTTTACTTTCAGGCAGCATAGGAGCCACTTGAAAATCATGACTGGAATCAACAACAGATTCATTTTCCATCAACCTTTCATTTCTTGGACATCAGTTGAATAAAAGGTAGTCTAGAAAAGTTCCTTTGAACTTAGTGATTGCCTCCAAAGTCTCCCATCTGAATCCAGAACCTCTTAGTACCAAAGAGTTTTTCTGACTGTGGAGGGAGGTTCTGAGGATTTACTCCAGATCTGACTCCTCAGTAAACTTTCTGAATGTGAAGCAACTGTTAATGTAAATTCAAAGAGACTCCAGAATCAGACAGGAAGTTCCTAAACTCTCCCATACTCCTTTAGTCAAAATGACCCCGAATTTAGTCGCAGTGTGAGAACCACTATAGCCCAGTCAATCCCTGGGCACAATGTCACATGCATTTGGGCAGCAACATGGCAGGAAGCCTAAGAGCTCCCTGGAACCACAGCAATGATGGGAGGGGCGTCATGACCAAAACCTGAAAACAGGGAAGAATGAGATTTCTTTGCCTCCCTAGGAGTTGCATGTGGAAAGCAGGGAAGGGAGTTCCTCCTATTCCAAAGGGGTAAAGCGCCAAGTCTGTGCTGAGGAAAGGTGGCGTTCCTCAAGCAGTAATCATTAACATGTCTCCAAATGACTGGTCCCAAGGACAGGTGACAGGAAGAGCTGCCTAGCACTCCCCGCCAGAGCATCTTAGGAGACAGACATATTATAGTTAATGCAAACTTTATTTATAAAAGAGTCTTAAATTAGTTTATCATGCCATGCATTCATACAGAATACAGTGACCCTTCAGGGCTACAGGGAGAAGAGCTCACAAACTCAAAGGAAAACTATTAAAGAGTTTCTAATAGTTAAGAGCTAGGAAAGATTAGGACAACTTTACAAATGAGCAATTAAAAATAAAAGTAAAGGATATGGAAACTAGTCTGAGCTGAGAGGAGGGCAGCTGTTTACAAGTCTGTACACTAAACTAATACACAGACAGTCTTCTAGGCGGGGTGCTGACGGAGAGAAGTGTAGTATGTACAAACACTTGTGCCACAGTGACGCCTCCCCCGGATCCACAGTATGATACATACAACCAGTTTGTGTACACTAGGCCTGCTAAGGCCACTTTAAACTAGGAGGACTTCTAGTTTAGTCAACTAAAACTGCAGTGTGCCAGGGGGCGGAGCAGCTTCATTTGCGACTGCTCTTTATTCTCTCTAGTCTTTTTTTCAAGTCATCAATGTTAGCTGTGGAGGAGGAGGATGTTGTGACAGCTTCTGAAGAGTGAGTCTGATTAGAATCCAGGTCTGAATGCTGGTGCTGCTCCCTGGACTCGCGGAGCTGAGAGAGTTTGCTGTGCAGCATGTCTGTGGAAGAGGCAACAGTAGGAACTGCTGGCTTGGCGAGCACAGAGGTCAGCAGAGGTCGGTCATCTTGCTGTTGAGAGAAGAAGAGACATTCTCTAAGCAGACTAAGAGGCATTCTGGAACAGCACATACCACGCCCAGGCTGCTTTGTTGGGCCAGCCCATTCTGACCTGCTTGTCACCACCCTCCCTGACCCATGTGGGTACCTTTGTATTGTCCAGACCACATCGCTGTCGGAGGATTTTTAGCCTTTCCAGGTAGACAGATGGTCCCACCTCTTCTCCGTTTGTGTTACCTATGGAGGACACTGTGCCTGTGGGAGCGGGCAAACATGTGACCTCCATCTGAGGGGAGATGCCTGGAGAGGAAATGTAGAAAGGATATTCAGACATATACCCTCCCACTTTAGATTGTCATGGTTCACCTGTTACCAAAGGGAACAATCTGGGGTTTGAATATTGCCACTGTACTTGAATAAAACATCCACAAGGTTCCACCTGGAGTTGGTGATAACAGGTGCTCTGAAATATATAAGATGAGCTTAGTGAAAACCTCAAAATTTGAATAGAATATATGTTGGGCCATCCAGCTGTATCCTGAGCTGTGCATGGGGTTGAATTCCTGTAATCCCACTGCTGACCTGGACAATCCAAAGAGCCTACACCATTCTTGAGTATGTGGTAAGTGCCCAACTGAAGCACCAAAGAACTAAATCCTTTGCAAGAATCAGACTAGTTTTAGACCAGGTGAGATGCAGGGGAAAGCTCTTATTCAAAAGGACAGCAAGGAGAACTCAAGGAGAGCTCAAGGCTATGGTGTACACATGAGGAAGAGGGGGAAACTGAGGTGCTGAACAAACACTGAAAGGATAAGAACTGGAGCATCTGTAACCCCAGCACTGAGATCAGTATTCTGGCAGGAAAGGGGGAAACCAAAACCAAACCAAACCAAAATCCATCACAGTCCCTTAATTTCTCATAAGGCAAGGCACCACAAAATGCGGGCATCTAAAATACCCAATTTGATAGCAATGAAAATATATAAGGGAAAAAGATAAGGTACTAGGAAGAAAAACTCCCTGTGGTAAACAGAAAAGTCAAACAGGTGACTCTACAGAAAGAGGAATCCTTAATGTAAAGAGGAGAATACTCTTACAGGGTGAAAATGAACGAAGAAGAATGTAAAAGCAGCAGTAAGGGACGCTGAACGCTCAAAGGCATGGGACTACTCAGTAATCAGCGGGGTCGCACATTTATGTTGCAAGTGTGTTGTTCAGGCCAAAAGTGACGGTCAGATGTTGGACATCGCCAGAAAGAGCTTTGGAAATGAGAAAAGGAGGCCATACTACCCATGGTATGTCCCTATGTGGCAAGCTATTAAGACATTTTGCTCCAGAAAAATGCTCCTAAGGTCTTGGAGAGGATTAATTTTAAGAGGTTAAAAACAAAGAAATGATTGAAGAGAACACAGATGAAGCTACACCCTAGCAAGATACATGGTGAGAAAGAACATGGTTGCAATCTGAAAACCACAAAGGAACATCGTTTTACAGGCAAACAAATTCTAGAATGTGAGAGCAGGAAAGCATCACTGAACTCAGAACTAAATGCAGGGCAAATGTGAGAGCTCTATGCCACATGGCAAGAGGGAACTGGCAGTTGGGCCTTTTCTGCAGTTGGCTCTTGGCAGCTGTTTTCTGTAACTGATAATCCTAAGGCTTCCCTCTCTCTCTAGATATTGTAAGCAATAATTCTCAGATACTGGCTCATCAGGATAAGCTTTCATTCATTCAACAAACACCCACTGAGTGCCTACTATGTGCCAGCAACAGATAAAGGCTTGTGCACTTTAAATTCTAGCAGGGACAGACATCAAATAATTAACCTAATAGTACTTCATTATGTGGTGTGCTGGAGGGTGATGGTGGGGGGTGAGGGCAGGCTGCAAGTTTAAATAAGGTCTCACGGAGATACTGGTGTTGGAATGAAAATCTGGAGGAAAGGGAGCTGGTTACAAGGGTATCTTGGGAAAGAACAATCTACACATAAGAAAGAGCCTGTGCAAAGGCCCTAAGAAGGTGAACTCCTGGTATGTTCCAGAATAGTAAGGGGGCTGGTGGGGCTGGAGTGGAATGAGAGTTGGGGAGAGTAGCACATATGGCTCTAGGGGTATCAGGGAGGCCTTAAAATGTAGAACATTATAGACCTCTGTAAGGCCTTCTGCTTTGGATAAGTGAAAGGGAGAGCCTTTGAACAAGGTTTTGACAGTGTTTTGATACTACATCTGGAAATGGATATAGGAAGGCAAGAGTGGAAACAGGCAGATCAGTAGGAAAACAGTGCTACAGTCCAGGTGAGAGATGATGATACTCTGACCAGGATAGTAGTGGTGAAGGTGCTGAGAAGTGGGGGTGGGTTCTTCAAATGGTTTGCAGGTAGAGCCAAAAGGATTTCCTGACAGAGAAGAAGAGAAGACTCAAAAGCTGTTTGAGCAAATTTGCCATCAACTGAGATGGAGAGGAAAGCAAATGGAACAGGTTTTGTTGGAGTATCTGGGGCTCAGTTTTTGACATGCTGAGTTTATGGTATTTACTGGAAACCCAAGTGGAGATGTCATGTAAGATATCAGGTAAGATCAGGATGAAGGTCTGAGCTGGACATAAAACAAAAGTGGGCCCTGATGGTATGTAAATGGTATTTAAATCGATGACTATAGATAGATTAGTTAAGGGATTGAGAATAAGAAAAAAGGGACAGTATGGATCGAGCCCTGGGGGATGACAACATTTTGAGTTCAAGGAGAGGCCAAGAAGGAACAGCCAGCCAGGTAGGAGGAAGCCAAGAGAACACAGAGAAGAAACTTTCAAGGGCAGGGAACACTGCTATGGTCAACACTCATGATGGGTCAAGTCAGGTGAGTGAGGAGAGTTGATCCCTGTCTGTAGCAACGTGAACATCACTGGTGACCATTAAATACTGAGGTGCATGGGTATAAATTTAAACCAGTAAGAACTTCTGTTTCCTGAGCTGGGGCTATTTTGTACTTATTCCTGGAGCTACCAGAGGAAAGCATACCTGTTGAAGTGGAAATACGGCCTTTGCCCTCCCTCTCCATCTCAATCACCCGAAGGCCTCTCTCAACATAGCTCTGGAAGAACTGTGAGGAATTTTTCAGAAATGGCTCAATGTCAGCATCTGAATATTTCTTCTTATATTCATACAACTCTGCTAGGCCCTGGTAACCAAGAAAAAGGAAGAGGTGGGGATGGATGTTAGGTAGGGACTTTTCTCCATAAAGCAGATTCCCATCTGGCTCATCCCTTTCCCTCTCACCTCTTTAGTGTTCTCTTTAGAGCCAATCTTCTTAAAAATCTCAGCTAAGAAATCATTCACTTTGGCCTTTGATGATTTTTCATCCTGAAAAGTTTAAAGACACAAGGAAGGGCTGGCTAGACTTGAGTTATTAACTGGAACCCACGGTTGGATAATAACTGAGAATATCTCAAAGCACAGGCCTTCCTGGTTGCTCCTGCACCAACTAAACTGGATCAGAGGGACCTGGCCCATTCCTCCTTAATTAGGGGTCACAGTGCATTTAGCTGTGATCAAAGCTTTACTTAGGCACAGACACAGAAACCTTTCTTATAGATCAATAAGCCATAATTCCATGGTTATAACTAGTTTATATTTGAAAACTTAAGGTAGAAATGGTTACAGTGCCACAGTAGGAGAGTGATTAGGCCAATCCCTGAACCTTCACTTTAGGCCCTCAGAAACACAGGCTTATGCCTCTGACAAGATCACTCCCCTCAGTCTTTCAAGTCAGGACACTCACTATTCGAGATGCTCCCTTTTCTGTTTCCTTATCAGATTTGCTACCAGATTGGTCCATGCTGTGCTTCATCATCCGGCAGAGGTGGGCCTCCAGCTCAGACTCGTTCTTGTCGTCAATCATTGTTAGGTGGTCTAGGATCTGTGGGAGAGATAGGCACATTCCAGCAGTGGTGCTGCCTTGGCCACGGTCTCCCAGCTCCCTCGGAAGCAGCTGCCGTGCTTGCTCACCTTGGGCCCTTTCAGTCTGCACAAAGTGTGCAGCAGCGTCTTCAGGGTCCTTACAGGAAACTCGCTTTTGCACTGCTTCAGTTTCTCTTTGGGGAAGACCTTCATGAAAATGTGTATATCCAGAAGAATTCTGTCCAGATTAATGCTGTTGATGGTATCAGGCAACAGTCGAACCATTCTCCAGAGACACTGTTGAAGAAAGAAAAGAAGTTAGGCGTGACTGAAGAATGAGGATAACTTCTGTCACCACGCATCTTCCTTAAGCCCTGGGATCACTTCTAAAAGACGGCCAAGGGATATAAATGTGGCACACTATCATAGCTTTCAAGTTTATCTAAAACATGCATAATTTTACTCATTTCAACCATGTCACTGTGTGATGAATCACCCACCTAATCATCTCCACTCCCCAGGGATAGAGGCCTTAACTGATGAGAACACAGGCAGATTCTGTCTTGGATTTGCTTGGCACCCAATGAGTAGTTCCTATTGCTTAACTAAATCTAACCCAAGGAGAAAAATATTTTACACTACTACTTGTAATAACAGTATCACAATGTTATAGATATGTCCATTTGGAATCTTCCATCAAAGAGACCAAAATATTATAGGGCTATAAATACCTTTTTCCCAAAAAGAAATGAAATTTATCTCATCAAACTTCTTGCATTTTGGTTCCAGGAAAATGAATGAGATATTTACACAGTAGCTCTCTTTTCACTATTTGAGGCCAGGAATTGTCAACTGGAGACCAACTACATTTTTCAGGTATGCCTTAGTTGATTTGAGTCTAAGTCTTATTTCTAACTCCTCTGTTCCCATACTTTAACAAAGTATTGCATCTTTGAAATAAACGAGATCCTGTTTCAACTTCACCTTCATAACAAGCTCTGAGAATTTCGGAGAACTGGCTGTTGCTAGCAGGCTGTCTTGGAGCAAAACAAGTAGGGCACTAGAGAAAGAAACACAACACATGAGCATTAATAAGTTTCCAACATGCACTCCGATTCAAATCAGTAATTGAAGCTGTCCAGGTGTAAATATTATCTATCCATGTAATAAATTGAGAACTCATGGATCAGGAATTGTCTTTGATTACTTGACATGCAGTTATTAACAAAATAAATATCAATCATTTAAGCTCTGTTATGTTACCACTTGGTAAATGGTAAAGCTTGTCACTCTATCTTCACTGTCACTGGTAGCTGAGAAAGAAATGTACTTGAAAGAGAAGGTAGCCCACAAACTCTACTGTCCTATTTTAGAGAAATTATGATATTGGCTGGCTTACTGAGTTGTTACTAGTTTTAGCTATTGTCTCAGGTTGGAATACCTTTTGGTTCATGAGGAAGAGAAGAATAATAAGTCAACTTATTAGGCAAACCTAGAGTTACAACTGATCTAGTGACTTCTGGTTTCTATGGGTAGTAAAACAGAGGCTCTTCTGGGCCCTAATGCTGAGAGTGCATATATACCTCAGGATGTTGGTCTGGTCTGACTTCTCCAGAACCTTCACCACCAAGAGGTTCACAGAGCGGATCACCTGTTGTCCTTCCTCCAGATCTTCAATCCGAGAATCCAGCATCAAGGTGATGAGGCCATGCATCAGGTCTTTCAGTACTCCGGTGGAGGCCTCCCGGGCTCGGCTCTCTATCTGAAACAGCTATCCAGTCACAATTGTTAGAACTCAATATAGAGAGCAAGGAAGAGAAATGAGAAATACAGGTGGCACATTCTAGTAAAGAATTTTATTTTTAAAAATTCAGAATATTAGGGGAAAAAATTCACCAGACTCCCCCAAACTTCCAGTAACAGGAAAAATTAACTGGTGTGCTTCCTTCCTGTTATAAAAGTATTTGTAGCATGAGCAGTTATGTGTGAAAATGCAACCATTTGCCTGATGGAAGAAATTGGCAGAAAGCAAAATTCCAGGTAGTATGTTGTGAGCATTCTGCTTCTCATGCCCTAACAATAACATAAGCTGGAGTGTCACCCAACACCCCAGGAAAGCAGTCAGTAGCTTATGTGCAAATTCTGTCAGTGACACAAGACTCACTGCAACATCTGCACTGCCTCAGGCTTTAGAGCTGGGCAGGAGGAGAGACCCAAGGGAAGATCATGGCCATAGGGTAGCCTTACCGAAATCATGTTGCCAATGATACAGCTATACAACTTGATGATCTCATCCTTCTCCAATTTCTCATCTGCCATGTGTGTGTTGTAGATGAGTCTTAGCTGCATGAATGTGGCTATCAGAAACTGATCGATGTGGCCAGACATAGCTTCAGCTTTGTCTTCCTGTCTCAGGACCTCATCAATCTGGTAACAAAATACCCAAGAGTTGTTTTCCAAGTTTCATACGTCTAAGTAGCAGGAAGACATTACAAGGATGACTCTGTAATATTTATTAGCAAAGCACTTCCAATATATAACCTTGGGGAAAAAACTCAGTCATTTTACATATAAATAACTAGTCCACAGGGATTCAATCTTTCAACAAATATTATGAACAAGATACTGGCAGGTGAGTTACTCACAAATCGTATTCTAAGATCCTCGCTTTCTAGTTCACGAAATAATTATCCCTGTGTTTAAATGTCTAATTAATTCAAAAGTGTTTTTTATACCTATTATCTCATTTAATCATTCCAACAGCTCTGAGAGAGACAGACACAGCTAATAGTAAGATCTCCACTTACCTGAAGAGAAATGTGAGGCTCAGAAAGATCAGACTACTTAGGTCCAACTCAAAACTCAGATTTCCTGCATCTTGATCCAGTGTTCTTTTTGGTTTAGTACATTGGTTGTCACTAATGGTACAATGTTACCAAGGGAAAAACATGTATTTCCTATTCACTACTGTAAAAAGATCTTTATTTTTATGGTTATACAAATAACACCCTGAGACAACACTGCCAGTCTTCAGTGACCATCCTTTCATACAGGGCTGCCACAGTGCACAATTTCAGGGAGCACCATTTAGACAGACTGCAGTGTGAATATTCCCCTGGTCTTGTGAAGTTAGTGGTCCTACTTTCATTTGTATCTTTATGCACATATACCCCATAAGCACATACAATTTTATATAACTGGGACTGTTTAATCATGCTGTTTCAACATGGACATCATAAAAAAATACTCCTTTTTTGGTGGGGTAGAGGATAACTTGTTCTTCTTTTTTCAAGGTAATTAACATTAACAACCTGGTAAATATTCTTTCATGTACACAGAATAATATACAACCACATATGCACACATAGTAGAGTCAAAGTTTAGGGCATTGTTTATTCTACAAGAGGGTTATAGTATATATACACTTCCCTGTATCTAGCTTTTCTAACTCAACATAAAATTATGAAAATCCTGAAAGCCAACAGGAATAGGATGCATATTTTTTAATATTTACAAATATTCTATTTTTAAAGGCTGCATAATAGACCAGGTATGTATGTACCAAAATTTACTCAATCATTCCCTTACTGATAAACTTTCAATGTGTTTCCAATTTGGTTATTTTGTCTACTATAAATAATGTTGCAATAAACATTTCTGTGTATATATATCCCAATGCACTTGTGTTTTATTTCTAAAAGAAAGAGTCCCAAGAGTATTATCTTTTAGTCTGAAAGATAAAACATTTTAAATTATGGTATAATAGATATTACTATAGTACGGTAAAAAAGCACATGTTTAATGTATGCAAGTATTTTCAACATCTCTACCAGCCCACCTGTTGTTATTCTTTTAACTTCCTGCCACTCTAATGGTGTAAAGGTGATATCTTAGTTATTTTAGTTTTGCATTTCTATGGAGGGGGAGGGGCTGGCGGTGATTTCATATGATTTGCCTGTTCATATCCTTTGGTCATTTTTCTATTGGGTTCTCTTTCTCTCAGAAGGTAACAAGACCTTTGTTTACTGGAGCTACTAATCCTTTATCAGTCATGGGCTTTAAGTACATATCACCATTTATTGACAAAATATGGCAAATTTCTCCACATTAAAATCAAATTTCGTATGATCAAATCTGTCTTTTTAGGTTCTGGGGTAATTACTTAAGTTTTAAGGAATTCTCCAAATTCTCTGGTTATTTCAAAAACATTTGGAGTGTGCGGGGGAATCAGCTGTTCCAAGTTATCATAGGTTGTATGTATGGTGTCTTTTTTTTTTAAGACCTCTCCCACATCTCTGGTTGGCTCTTTTCTCATTCTTGATACCTAAATTTTTGTTCTCTACCCAGGCTGGTAAGGGATTTGTTTTTATATTTTACAAGTACCAGCTTTTAGATTTATTTTTAAATCCACTTCATGAATTTCAGCTTTATGCCCTATATTCAAATGTCTTTTCTTTTTTAAAATTTCTAACAATAAGTATTAAGTTCCTTTATTTTAGCTTTTCTTCAATAATAAATGCATTTCAGACAAAATATTTTTCTGAGTTCAGTAGTTTCAGTATATTTTGGAGTGAAATGCTTCCCTATTCACTAGTAAGGATTTTGAATTTTTTTTTATCAAAGGGTTATTAAGGAAAGTTTTTCATACTTTCCAAGTAGCCAGTATTTTTTGTTATCAGTATTACTTATTAAAAATTTTGTTGGGTTATCACAAAGAATTTGGTTAGTGTATCTTTTACTTTTTGCATTTGTTAAGGCTTTATTTGTGGACAAATATACGATTTATTTTTTGAAAATGTTCAATGAAGATATGAAAAATATGTAAATCATCTTTTAAGAGACTAAAATTCTCTATTGTACAAATATTAATTAAATAAGGCTTATTGTTTACTAATAATCTTTTGATTGAGTTTAACTTTCACATGGTACAATGTACAAATCCTAAGAGAACAATTTAATGAAATTCTGCCATTGAGAACAAGCTGTAGCACATACACAGCACTCCAAAAAACCTTTTTCTGCCCCTCCCAGTTGGTACCCTTACTCCCACTAGGAGTTACTTCTATTCTTTCTGTTTTTCTTTCTTTTTTTTAACTATTATTCTGACCTCTAAACTGACAGAAATTATTTAATTCCCCTATGTTCTTATTTTTCATTGACTAGATCTGTCCAATTTTCTCAATCTATAATTTGCCTTTTCCCTTTATTATAAACAAAGCATGTTGATAGTTTAAATTTTTTTAATGTAGTAATATTTACTGTATTTTCCTTTATATTTTTTGTGTCTAGTTTAAAAAGAAATCCTTCCATACCTTAAAGTAATAATGTTCTTAAGTTTTCCTTCTTACATCTAGATCTTTAATCCATCTGAAAGAGGGAACAGTAATCTAATCATACTGTTGGTCCCATGGACGATGACTAGTCCCAGCACCATTTACTGATTAATTCAGTTTTTACCAAGATTTTTAATGCCTCCTCTGCCTTAAGCTTCCTATAGATGTGAATCTATTTCTGGGCTCTTTGTTTTCCACAGTAGACTGGGTTTTTAAAAATAATTGTCTTAAAAAAACAAAACTGTGTTTGCTGTTCATAGGCCCTTTGATCTCCCATATGAAATTTAAAGTCAGCTTCTCAGCTGCATAACTATTGAGATTTTGATTGGAAAGGCATCAACTATATAGGTTAATTTAAAAGAATCGGCATCTTTATAATTCTGAACCTTATGAACATAGTATATTTCCATTTATTTGGAAATTGTCTAATGTCATTCAATAAAGCTTTTATGTAAAGGTCTTACATAAAAACTGCTTGATCCATTCCTAGATACTTAAAAAATAAAACTGTAGCAACAAAAATTTAACCTTTTATTTTTCTTACTATGATAAATATATATAAAATTTGCCATTTTAGCAATTTTTAAGGATACAATCCAATGGCATTAAGAACATTCACAAAGTTATGTAACTATCACCACTATTTTCAGAACTTTTTCATCATCCCAAACTCTGCATTCATTAAATAATAACTTTCCATTCCTCCCTCCCCCACCCTGATAACCTCTATTCTACTTTCCATCTCTTATGTATTTGCCTATTCTAGGTACTTGTATCAGTGGAATAATACAGTATTTGTCCCTTTGTGCCTGGTTTATTGTACTTAGCATAATATTTTCAAGGCTCATCCACATTGTGCATGTTACCAGACTTTCATTCATCTCTATGGCTGTATGACATTTCATTGTATTGATATACTACATTTTGAAAGAAGCATTAAGCAGACATGGGAGGATTAAAGATGGCGTTGTGAGAGGTGAGACAGAAACCTCCACCCAAACCCACATATAATATGAAAATATAGTTAATACAACTAATCCTGAAGGAACAACAGGAAAAAAGGCTGAGCCAGACTGTATACATCTGGAGAAAAGAACAGACCTCACGGAACAGGGTAATGTACCAAAGCCATGGCCCAGTGGGACCCAAGCCCTTCCCCCACCCCAATTCACCAGCAGGAGGAAGAGAAATGGAGCGGGGAGGAGGTGGAGGCCTAGGACTGCTGAACACCCAGCCCTGGAGATCTGCTCTGGGAGCACAAACCTACATTACATGGTGCACTGGAGATTAGTGGGGTTGGAAAGCTAAGACATGTGGAATACTTGGCGAGACTGAGATTCCAGCCACTTGTGGAAAACAGATCCACATATGGCTGCTCTGGGACAAAAGAAAGGTGGACAGTCTCAGAGACCTCCTGATAGCAAGAGGGTTGCTAAAGGGGTAAGGATGGCACAGAGCTTGCTGCTCAGGAGAAAGGACAGGTGGACAAAATTTTCTGGGTGCACTCTGCCAAGCAGGTTGGGAACTTTCAGGAGCTTCAGGCACTCCATCCCCCTTGGCTGGCTAGGCAGCTCTGAGGCGCTCCACCATGATACACAGCCTGTTGCGCCTTCCTCCTGCCTGGCACTGGCTCGAAAACTGGCTACACTCGCCATTGAGCCAGGCAAGTCAGAGGGAGGCCCTGCCTATGTCAGCTACAAGTGCAAAGCATAGACGCTTCTCCCTGTGTGCTCAGTGCACTGGCCCTGGCAGTGGAGACAAGGTACTGGAGCTGGGAAGCAGGAAAGAGCTCTCTCCTCCTGAAAGGCACAAGTGCCACCCCACTGCGATCCCCAAAATCCTCCAGGGGCTGAGCAGCTCCAGACAGTAGAGCTTCTGGGCACTAGAGGGCGCCACATACAAATACAAAATGTCAAAGGAACCTGGTTCGACCCCAAATCCCACAAACACCAGAAAGAGGGCCAAGTGAAACTGAACTCATCAATCTTCCTGAAAGATTTCAAAATTAAAATCATAAACATGCTCACTTGGAGGCTTAACAACATGCTCCTAAATAATCAATGGATCAATGACCAAATAAAAACAGAGATCGAGCAATATATAGAGACAAATGACAACAATAATTCAACACTGCAGAATCTATGGGACAGTGAAGGCCGTGCTAAGAGGGAAGTATATTGCAATTTGGGCCTACCTCAGAAAAGAAGAATAATCCCATAAGAACACTCTAAACTCACAATTAATGAAACTAGACAAAGAAGAACAAATGAGGCCCAAAGTCAGTAGAAGGAGGGATATAATAAAGAGTAGAGCAGAAATAAATATAATTGAGAAGAATAAAATAGAATCAATGAAAGCAGGAGCTGGTTCTTCGATAAAAAAAACAAAATAGATAAACCCCTAGCCAGATTTATCAAGAAAAAAAGAGTCTACACACATAAAACAGAATCAGAAATGAGAAAGGAAAAATCACTATGGACACCACAGAAATACAAAGAATTATTAGAGAATACTATGAAAAATTATATGCTAATAAACTGGATAACCTAGAAGAAATGGACAACTTTCTAAAAAAATACAACCTTCCAAGGCTGACCCAGGATGAAACAAATCCTAACAGACCAATTACGAGCAACAATATACTACATTTTGTTCGTTCATCTGCTGATGGACATTTGGGTTGTTTTCCATCCTTTGTCTACTGTGAAAAACACTGCTATGAACATTGGTGCAAAAGTATGTGAGTCCCTGCTTTCTGCGAGTGGAACTGGTGATCTTATTGCAATTCTATATATAACTTTTTGAGAAACCATCAAACTGTTTTCCACAGTGGTTACACCATTTTGTTCCCATCAGCAATGCATGCAGGTTCCAATTTCTCCACATTCTGCCAACACTATTTCCTGCTTTTTAAAAACAATAATCTTATGATCATCAAAAAAACCCCAACAAAGATCCACGCACTGCTACAGGTGTAGTAGATGCACTCATCCCACCAATTCCTGGACTTGCCATGGGAATGAAGAAGGAGATATCTAAGCTGGCCTGTGCATACAGTAAAACAACAAATTTGACTGGATCTATACTGTTGGAACTCAACCAAGAATTAGGAGAAGTGCAAATTGTAGCGCTCCAAAATCTTACAACTACAGACTATTTACTGTTAAAAGAACATAAGGGATGTGAACATTCCCCAGGAATGGGTTGTTTTAATTTGTCTGATTTCTCTCAGACTGTTCAAGTTCAGTTGGACAATATCCACCATATCATAGATAAGTTTTCACAAATGCCTAAGGTGCCTAACTGGTTTTCTTGGTTTCACTGGAGATGGCTGGTAATTACAGATATGCTTTGGTTACGTAACTGTACTCCTATTATGTTAATGTGTGTGCACAATTTACTTAGTAGTTTAAAAACTATACATGCTGAAGTTACTCTACAAGAAGATATGTCAAAGAGATAATCTCCCCAGGTTTTCTTCCACCTGCTACTTCTATAGCTTTTCTTCTTCCTTCCTAATTACAACCCTTAAATAGAATTTGTGCCATATATCGAATTTACCGAGTATCATAATTCTTCCAAGGGGTAAAGACACCTCAAGACAAATACTGGGCATAGAAGCCACAGGGCATAAATATGCAAAGAAGTAAAAAGCTAACCTTTTCAAACAATAAGGCTTCTCTCTCACTGATCAACTTTACATTTCCCTGTATGGCCCCGGAAGATGACTGGTTAGCCAGAGATGGGAAAGATTCCTCAAGGGAGGAACAACCTAAGACAGGCACAGTCGCAGGGCGGCCATCAGGTGAGAAAATGGGGATCAACAGAGGTGAGGCTTAGAACCTCCCCCCCCCGTTATGAGAGAAATCTTCTGCATACGTGGATGTTTTATTGCCCGTGTCTAGCTTGGATTAACACATAGTCTACAGGCACACACCTGATCATCTACATTTGCTCTCTTACAACACTAAACTATGTTTTCTACCTTTATCTTGTATCTACCTACCACTTCAGCATTTTATTAAAAAGAATAATAATAAAGAGAGAAATGTGGTATCCACATATAAATCAAGTATAAAAATCAAATGAATATTCATATTTGAACTGATTGTTTATAGTTCATAATGCATAAGCAAAACCGAAAGCTTCTGTGATGACTGCCCTTGTACTGTTCACCATGTAACTTATTCACTATGTAAGAATTTGTTCTCCATGTAAGAACTTGTTCGTTAAGCTTCAAAAGATTGGAGACTGACAAAAATTAGGCTTGGGGTGGATTAATGATTGTGCATTGAACATTGACCCCCCTATAGAGAATTTTATTGTTGTCAACAACCATTTGATCAATAAATATGAGAGATGCCCTCACAAAAAAAAATATATATATATGTATATATACACGCACTTCCAATTGTAAAATAAATAAGTAACCGGGACGTAATGTATAGCATAAGGAATATAGTCAAAATATTGTAACAACTTGGTATGGTGATAGCTGGTACCTAGAATTATCATGTATATAAATGTTGAATCATTATGTTGTACACCTGAAACTAATGTAATACTGTGTGTCAACTACCCTTCAATAAAAAAAAAAAACAAAAAACAAAAAACAATAATCTTAACGGTTGTGATATGGTATCTCATTGTGGTTTTGATCTGTATTTCTCTTATAGCTAATGACAGTGAGCATCTTTTTATGTGCTTACTGGCCGTTGGTATATCTTCTTATAAGAAATGTCTAAGTTGTCTGTGCATTTTTGAACTGGGTTGGTTTTGTTGTTGAATTGTGGTTCTTTTTTTTTTTTTTTTGAGAGGGCATCTCTCATATTTATTGATCAAATGGTTGTTAACAACAATAAAATTCTGTATGGGAGACTCAATGCTCAATGCACAATCATTAATCCACCCCAAGCCTAATTCTCGTCAGTCTCCAATCTTCTGAAGCATAACGAACAAGTTCTTACATGGTGAACAAATTCTTACATAGTGAATAAGTTCTTACATGGTGAACAGTACAAGGGCAGTCATCACAGAAACTTTCGGTTTTGATCACGCATTATGAACTATAAACAATCAGTTCAAATATGAATACTCGTTTGATTTTTATACTTGATTTATATGTGAATCCCACATTTCTCCCTTATTATTATTATTATTATTTTTAATAAAATGCTGAAGTGGTAGGTAGATGCAAGATAAAGGTAGAAAACAGTTTAGTGCTGTAAGAGAGCAAATGTAGATGATCAGGTGTGTGCCTGTAGACTAAGTGTTAATCCAAGCTAGACAAGGGCAATAAAACATCCATGGATGCAGAAGATTTCTCTCAAAACAGGGGGGGTGAGGTTCTAAGCCTCACCTCTGTTGATCCCCAATTTCTCACCTGATGGCCCCCCTGAATTGTGGTTCTTTATGTTTTCAGGATATTAATCCCTTATCAGATACAGGATTTGCAAGTATTTCCCCTCATTCTGTGGGGTGCCTTTTCATGCTTTCTAGAATAGGGTCCTTTGATGCACAAAACTTTTTAATTTTGGTGAAGTTCAATTTAATTATATTTCCTTTTGTTGCCTATGCTTTTTCTTGGTGTTCTAGCCAATAAATCACTGCCAAATCCAGTATCATAAAGATTTTCCCCTATGTTTTCTTCTAAGAGTTCTATAGTTTTGGCTCTTACACTTACGTCTTTGATCCATTTTGAGTTAATTTTTGTATATGGCATAAAAGTCCAACTTCATTCTTTTGCAAATGGATATCCATTTTTCTCAGCATCATTTGTTAAAAAGACTGTTCTTTTCTCATTGAGCAGTTTTGTTACCATTGTTATCCGGACTATTAATTTTGTTTCTATAGTGATTATCTTTCTCTTTCAGTCCATCAATTAAAAAATTCTAAAATCATAGGGGTTATTTTTCCCCCTTGGGAGAATCTTTATATGTATTAATAACTTCCCCTTATGTACTCTTTCCATACCCTATGGCCCTTCCCTGAGATCATCTTGTCTCCAGCAGTTTCATTTTGCCAGGAAATTCCTGTTCTGGCTATTTTGTTTTATTCTTCTTCCCAGTTACTGGGTCCTTTAATGTGTGTTATGCTACTATTCTTTATCTGTTCAGGATTCATTCTTGGGTCTGCCTTTTGGAAACACTGGCCATCTAAGAATGGAAAATATCGCAGTTCACTCGCCTTGTAGGCATATGGTATATATACTAGCTGGCAAACTATCAGTCATATGGCAAAACACCAAGAACAAGCATTTCTGTCTCTGAAGGTACAGAAGCTAGAGATGCCCTAGCTCAGACAGTAAATTCAGCCTTTTTATTCAGCAACCTCTAGTTCCTTGGGGGCCAGAAGAACAGCAGGTCCTCCTACTGACATTCACATAGGCCACTGTTAACCCTTTCTTCATGGGATCTACTGATCTCCACAGATGAAAAAGCTCTCTCTCCAGGATTTTTGGTGTTTTGATACTTTTCCCTGGGCTCTGCACTATGGAACCACAGGTTCTCCTTTAGGCCCATACAGGGAAAGTCTTGTACTTGTAGAAGATAAAGCTTGAGACTTGCTTATACATATCCTGACCCAGCAGCTCCTCTGTTCAGAAAGGGCAGATGGATTTGGATTCAAGTTGATAAAGGCAATAGGGATGCACTCATTCAAGTTATTATTTTCCAGAATGCCTTCCACTTTTTTCTCTCATTATCAAAACTGTTAACAGGAGACTATTTGTCGAACAACAGCAGAAATCTTGGGCTAAGATTTTCTAATTTTATAATAATTTGTCTTTTCATTTCTAATAATTTCTAATAATTTGTCTTCATGGAGATGTCTAATGGGCTGCTCAAACTTAACACAGCAAAGGCACAGATCTTGATTTCTAACCTCTCAGAGTTGCTCTGCCCTCAGCCTTCCCCATCCCAGGAAACAGCACGACCATCCAGCTAGTTGCTGAAGTCAAAAATCAAGCAGTTACTCTCGATTCCTCTCTTCCAGTATATTTCACATCCAATCTATCACCAAGTCCTGCAAACTCTATCTATGAAAGATACCCTGAAACCATGTGCTTGTCTTTCCACCATAGTCATCATAGCACACATGATATTCTCTCTCATATAAATTTTGGCCATAGCTTCGTAACAGGCCTCCCAGAATTCATTCTTGCCCTGCCTACAATCTGGTCTCTATGGAGTGGCCAGAGTGACTTTTTCATCAATAAAACAAAGTTCAAACACTATAGATATAGTGGAATTACAGTAAAGGAACCTCTTTATTCTGAGTCATTTGGGAGTAAGTTGTCAATCTGATGCTTCATGGCCGATACTTGAGCATGTATTTATTTATAACAAGGACATTCTTCTTCATAATCATGATCCAACAATCAAAATCAGGAAATTAATATTGATGTTACTACCATCTAATCTTCAGGCGCCATTCCATTTTCTCCATTTGCCCCGATTATATTCTTTATAGCTAAATGCCAGTCTAGAATCATGCACTGCATTTAGTTGTCATGTCTCTTTGTCTCTCTTCAGTCTAGACTAGTTCTGTCTCTCCTTGACTTTCTTGACTATGACACTTTATATAATATCTCTTAATTTAAATTTGATGTTTATGATTAGATGACACCAGAAATATCAGCAAAGTGATGATCCTATTTGGGGCACATGATTTAATCTTGTATTATTAATGTTCATTTTGATCACTTGATAATGTGGTGTGTGCTAGGGGCTGTACTGTCAAATTATCCTCATTATTATGTAATTTTGGTTCCTTTTTGTCTATCTGTCCTTTCTATTTTGTTGGGAAGTACTATGAAACTGTAAATAACCTATTTCTCTTCAAATTTCTAATTTACATGTGCACAGACTCAGTTTCCTGTTTCATTATATTTTACTGAATTCAGTAAATTCACTGTATTTTTTAAAGTTTACTGGATTATAACTCATTACTGTCATTATTTATTTTGATGTTCAAGCTATCCCTCTTTCAAACATAGGAAGTCTGCTCTAGTTGGCCTGTGGGTCCTTCTGACATGTCCCTGTCATGCTTTAACAGCCTTGCTATCTGAAGATATTCCAGAATCATCTTGTCCTTTCCCTGATTCAGCCTTGGAATCAGCCACTTCTCCAAGCAGCCCTCATTTCTTTTAGTGGAAAATGTTACTTAGAAGACAAGATTTGGGGGTGCTCATTGCTGTTGGGTATTGCTATTCTGAGGTCCTCTCAATAAAAAGAGCTAAGGGAATATATGTTTATTTTCTATAACATAGATTTATAGTACATATATACACACACGTGTTTACAATTGATATTTATTTCTATATCTAAATATAGAAAACCATGAGTTCATACTGATGCATCTAATGCTGGTCCAACACTAGAGTTCATTCTGTTTTGCTTTCCTTCCATATCTATATTGCCTTTCATAGACAGTGAGGAACTTGGCTATTTTCCTTATTATATTTCTTTGACCAATCCCTTTGTATGTAACCAGTCTCCCATCTTTGCTATCAGTCCTCTGTGCATATGCCTGCTTCTGCTTCAGCTTTGGCTCCCTATTCTGAGCCACCTGCATGCTGCCCTGTCCCTGTCCAGCACACATGGATATCTTCCTCACCCTGCCTGGGGTCCTATGAGCATACCAGACTGGCTGCCTGCATGGACATCCTCTTTACCCTGCTTAGGGTCTGCCTCCCGACTCTGAGGTACCCTTCCTATATGACATCCTCCTCACCACGCTTGGGCTTTGAGACTTTCACATTGGGCTGCTACGGCTCCCCATTGCCACTCGCTTGATACGAGGTGGATGCCTACCTTGTTCTATGCATCTACTGGCTTTAGGGCTAAACTACTGGTGAAGGGAAGCAGAGGAAGAAGAGAACTGTTTTTAAAAAACATGTAGCTTCTTTGCTTAAAATTCTCTAATGTTCTCCCACCACACTTAAAATACAAACAATTACCCTGAGGCTTTTAAAGCTCTGCATGACCTGGTCTCCTTCTACCTCTCAAATCTCATTCTGTACCATTCTCCTTACCCACAGTGCTCCAGGCACATGAGCCTTATACTGTTTCCTTTTAATCACCAAGCATCCACTCCCCCTTAAAGCTTTTGTACTAGCTATGCCCTCTGCTTGATCCCCTGATCACCAATCTAAGTAACTACTCAGTTCCTCTCTCTTATCACCCCATTTGGGTTATATTTACACAATAGTAACTACTGTCTGATTTTTTTCCTATTTACTTGTCTCTGTCTACTCAAATCTAAATAAATCCCTACTGCTGGATCTCCAGCCTCTGGTGAATGAATGCAATTATAAAAAAGAAAGCTCTATAAGAGCTCTGCCTTGTGAGGCAAGTGATGATCCTGGGTGGTTCCTGTGTACTTTGTTTCATCAGGGCAGTACTGAATGCTGCCTGCCTCCTTTAACACTGTGACCAGTATATGATCACTCTTAGAGCTTCCATACCCACCAAAGGAATTACTTTCATGGTTATACCCCCATTACCTGTGTTAGAGCTTGGATGCTTGTGTTGATGTCACCACTGGCTACTTGGGAGATAATGAAATTGATTGTGGATGCTGTATTACTGTGCATGTCATCAAAGTGTGGAGAAACAGTCCGGATCCTAGAAAGCAGAGCAATGGGAAAAATTCAATCTATTAAAAGACATCCCAATGAGCTGGAATTATGCAATTCCTTATTAGAATCCAGCTTTTAGTAAAGAACTGCTATCAGCCAGACAGTAATCAGTTCTGAAAAGTTTTAATTGCACAGAGAGATCTTTTCACATATGTACTTTAATGATCATGAACTGCTCATACTTAAATGAAAGAAATTAACTTACTTGGGTTCAGGAATAAGGACTGGTTCAAAAATGTCATCCAGTTTATGCTGAACAAGTTCTGGCATTTCACATCGGACTGTACCATTGTCATTCTCAATCTCATCTAGATCCAGCTGGAACTCCCGGCGAACCATCTGGGCTGCCTCAGGATGCCCGCTCATACTTCGGGCTTGGCTAAGGGAAGCAAAAAGAGGCTCCTGAGCTAAAAGAGAATTCTTAACCTAAGGGCAGGGGTAGCACTGCCAATTGCCTCAAAGCTTCAAGACACATGTTCAACTTCTGGTTTCAGCCCCCCTGAATAATTAAAGTCCTTGAGTCTAAGCAAGTGCCCTCAATGGGTAACAACACTGGTTCATGAACATCCTAAGAGAGCACATAATTTTAACTTGTCTGAGTACCTGCCAAGTTATTAAGTACTCTCTCTAATTCACTAAAGTCAACAAATCCTGTACTGCTATTCCAGATGGGGCAGGAAATAATAAAGTATACTTATATTGACTCAAAGCTTAACAATTTTGTGCAAATACAAGAAAAATCTAGACTGGCTAATTCTTTTCTGCCAAATTAACCAGTGTTTAAGTTTTTCTCATCATAAGAGCATCATTCCATGTAGTGTTCAGTATATCTTATACTTTGAGGGATAATCAGTCATCTCTTTTTAGGAATATTCACTCTTGACAGGTCAGGGCCAGCATTATATCCAGCAGTAGGTATTCAAAGTTTCCAAATTCAAATTGATTAAAACTACACTCATGATACACAACCCAAAATAGAGCTGTCTTGCTTAAAAAGCTATTTTGAGTTCCCTAAGCCAATTCTGGGTTGCATGCATGTTACTTAGCCTTATCAAAAGAATAAGAACGTGCGCATGACCAAATATGACACAAGGAAAAAGGTGGACCAATATTTTAGCCATGTGACACTGAGCTGCTACTTCTGCTAGCCGGTGGACTTTCAGGGAAGGTTTGGTTCATGGGATACTTATGGACACCCTCTTCCCTGGTTATAAATTCTAAACTAATCGCCCTCCAGAAGGGATGAATCCAAGTCAGAAGTTAGAAAGATATAAGGGCCTCGCTAATGAGAAATTAGCAGGCAGTACTTACATCCTGTAAGTGCGATACATAATTCTGTCCATGGAAAAGCAGTGAAAGAAGGCACAAGACTATTTAGAAGTGGTTCTGAGACAAAGACAAAGACAATGAAGACTGAAGGATTAAACATTTGGTTGCAAGACATTTACCCACTTTGTCATACATGAAAATGGCTATGAAAATTCAAGATTATGTTACAAGGTAAGCTCTAAGCACACAAGGCAAAGTCCACAGAGATGATTTCTGACAACTATCGCCATCTACATACTTGAGTTTAGAAGACATGTCCTCAACCGGCCCCTTGCGTGGCATGTTAGCATTGGAGCTTATGCTCTGGGTGCGCTGAGGTTTCTCTTCCACCTGTTTTACTGGCGCAGCACAAGGCCTCTTTGCTGACCGTTTAATCCTCTCCTCAAGCATGCTCATATCCTTTTCAGAAAGCTGGAAAAAGAAGCCAAATTTAATTTATTAGCATACCTCTCTACTAGAATATGAGAAGAATTAAAAACCGAATTGGAAGATTCAAGAAATGATATCTGTTTTCACAGTGAAGCAAACAGAAGCTGATACATGTTAGGGTAAGTTTATTTTTAAAACATTATCTTCATTTTAAGCCACCTATTGTTAAAACCTGCCTTGCTATTATAAAGAGAATGTATGGAAAGAAGGAAAAGCTATTAATAACTACAAAGGAAAAGGTAAAAAATTAAATGAAACTTCCTCATTTCTGTTGTGTCACCACAAATTAGCTGTGTGACCCTGGGCAAAAAGCTTCACTTTTGGTCATCTGCTTTATCTCCTTTACTGGTCTGTAGTAAGGCTTAATTAGATTAGCACAAATAAAAATATAGAGGCACAGTGTAAATATATGTGATACTAAGAGGTACCTGAAGGGAGGAACTGATGATGGGATCAAAGGAATTAAGGAATCAGAAGCAGAACCTAATGTACCTGTAGAGTCTGGTTCAAGAATGTATTCACATTTCTTTTGATCTAATAAGTACCTGAATCCACATTATACACAGATGAGTTCACTAAAAAATTACAGGGCAGCTTGCCAGGCAGAATTAAAATCCCAGATTTGTTCAGATTTCTTGATTCAAAAAACAGCTCTCATTTCTAAAGCAAATTGCTATGAGTAGAATGCTCAGAAAAGAAAAATCTTATTTCCAATAAAACACAGCCTAAATTTCCTACAACAATCATAGACACTCTCAAGTGCTTATCTAGATTCCAGGACACACTGATAGGTTGAGTTTAATAAAAAGTGGCAAAAAAAAACTACAGCTGAGATGGCATGAAACATAACACCTAAGAGATCCTGTAATTTACTACATGCTAAAAATGTTTGGAGAAAAGTCACTCACAGTTCCAATCAGTTTGAACACCTGATCCCCATATACGTTGTATACTGTGACGATGGTGTTAAGGGCAGCATTGCGCACAGCGTTGTCACGGTCTCCTATGTGAATTGCTATCTCCTTTAAGGCTTTTCCTGGGGTTGGTTGGCAAACATTCATGCCATAGGACTCGACCAGACACCCCAGTTCTTCCAGGCACTCTGATGGGGAGAAAGTCTCGATTAATGAGACTCAATACACATTTGGCTCACAGACCTATCTTTACTAGATTAATTTTCCTTTGTATATATGAAGTACTAAAGTCTTGTTTTGGTTCTACCTAGACCTTTTCCTTGTTTACTGACTTCTTATAAAACACACAATGAAACAATGGTGTTATAGCAAGTGCTCCTGGAAAAAAGGGATGCCTGTGAGTCAGATGGCCCCTGTGCACTTGATTTTGTCACCAGGGTGGTACTGAGTGGTGCCTGTATCACCTGATACTGTGGCTCCACCAGTGTGCAACTCATCACTCTCACAGTCCAAATCAGAAGACTGAAATCAACCATACAGCCACTGAAGAAATTTCCATGTTCATCTACCAACTATTTCTTTCAGAGACCACTGTTACACAGACTCATGCCTCAATTTAAATTGTTGCTCACCTGCTCTTTGCTTAGAGTTTTTGGATTTGGTTCCTTCCATGATGAAGGGGAACATCTTGCTGGCTGGGTAGACAAGGCACATCCGGTTTAGGATGGTACGAACATCTTTACGAACGACATCCTTTGGTTCTCCAACCTAGTTAACAGGAAAATAATGATTGAGACATTCCTGATTAGCAAAGATTCCCTATATCTTGAAAGGATAAGGGCATAGGAATGAGTGATGGAAGGTATCACATAATAAATGAAAAAGGGAGAAGGAATAAAAGTACAGGAACTGAGGGTAACTGGGGACTTGAGCAGTCTCCCAGAGTGAGAACATCACATTACCTTGAGGATGAGATAGGGGATGAAAGAAGATGCTTCATTCTCAGTAAGATGATACTCCTCCTCACTTAGCAGGGTGAAGAGCAATTTTAAATATTCTAGGGCTTTCATTAGGACGCTTGTATTGGTGTCAAAAAACCGCAAAGTAAGCCACTTTAAAACAAGATCCAGGCAACCAATGACACCCTCTTTTTCACTCTCCAAGTGCTTAAAACAAAACAAGACAAGAGCCCCACAAATAAGACTGTATAAAAATTTAAGTTCTAATAGGCAAGTACCTCTTAAAATTGATTATAGAGTTCAGTAAGAAAATGACAGATTTTTAAGCTTCCTTTTAAGACCTAAAATTATAGATACAGTCACTTATTCCATTAAATAACAGGACAGCTCTAAAGACAGAAACTTTCTCAAGTCATGGAAACTTCTGCTTATTTCACAGGGCCCAGTATTTTCACATCTGAGATACATGCGTATTTATCTATTGCAAACTTACATCAACCATAACAGCAAGGGCTTTGTTATGATGCTGAAAGTCTGAATGAAACATCTCATCTTGTAACCACTTAGCCACACAGCTAGACATTTGGGTCTTCAGCTGCTCAATGTATTCATCCCGTGGAGTAGTAAAATTCCATTTCAGCACCTGAAAAAAAAAAACCAGTGAAAAGGTACTATAAGGTGTTCTACTCAAATGAGGTAGACAATTCTATTGAAAGTAGCTGCAGGAATTAATAAGATATTTTTAAATTCAACAAGATTAATTTGTAATCAAAGATGAAACAAAAAGTAGTCTCAAGCTGTCATACTTTTGGAGTCTTAACTTTGAAAATCCTCTAGGAATAGAATTTGCAGCGATTCTTACTGACAAAATCAAAGCTCGAATATTGTGTAACACAGTAGACACTGACAGTACAACTTGAATAGAGAGACAATTTTAAGTATCTATCAAAATTTAAAATGGACATACCATTCTAGGAGTTTAATATAGATATACTCACATATGTGCATAAAGACCTACATTCAAAGATGCTTATAGCAGTGTGGTTTATAATAGTGCAAGACCAGAAAGAAGGAAACTAAATGTTCAACATAATAAGCTGGGGATAAAGAAGGGTACTACATATGATATATCAATAAATATAATGAATACATTCAGATATGGATGATCTTTAAAATATTTCAAACATTACTGAAAAGAGGTAACAGAGTATGACATGTACCCATTTGTGTAAAAGAAGTGCTATATATTTACACTATATATACGATTAATAGATATAGAATACTTTTGTATTTCTGAAGTAATACACAGGAAAGCTGGTGGTAATACCCGCCCTGTGGAGGGAGACTAGAATGGGAAACCTGCTTTTCATACAATACTTCATGTACTGTTTGAAATTTGTTGAAAAAAATGTATATATTTACAAAAAATCATTTTTTTACTGTCTAATAAAACCAAAACAACATCAAAAGAGAAATGATTGAACCAGCCATATACAGTCACCAAATCTGTCTTTTTAAGGTATCAGATACCTTATGAACGAATACTTTCCACTTGATTCTAAAAATTAAAAACCAAAAAACTCCTATTTTTTCTATTCAGAGGAAAAACAGGCAATAGCTCCATTCTACAGTTTCTTTTATAGCAACCAATGCTCCCATAAAGTAGTCTTAGAGAGAGGACAAGACATAATTTATAAGCAAAAAAATTGGTCAGTTATTAGATATTTCACACTGATATGAATTTCAGGCAGCAGAATTATTCTTGATTACTAAACATAACAAAAACAAACAAGCAAAAAAAATTGAGGATCCTTTTTTATTCCTTACCTTTAATCCTTTTTCATCTTTCATTCTTTGCTCCTTTCCATTTGCAACAACAATAAAAATAGGGCCAGATTTGTCTTCATCCTCCTTTAAGCTGGTTTTGCTCAGCACTTTCTTTCCTTGTGCACTCTACAACCAAGGTTCAGGGAATATTGGTTAGCTAGGCTACTGCTTTTCTGGAATATGATATTGCTGCCCAGTAAAAGCCCTGTATAAACCAGAGACCTCTCTCTCCAATAAGCTCCACATGAAAAAAACACGAGCCATAGTTGCACAGGCTTTCTAGAAATGTTTGTAATAGTTTCCTTTTTTTTTTATTTTGGTACCATTAATCTACAATTACATGAGGAACATTGTTTACTAGACTCCCCTCATCACCAAGTCACCCAACAAACCCCATTACAGTCACTGTCCATCAGCGTAGTAAGATGCTATAGAATAAATACTTGTCTTCTCTGTGTTGCACAGCCCTCCCCGTGGCCCACCCCACATTATACATGCTAATCAGAATGCACTCTTTCTTTACCAACCCCCTTATCCCTCCCTTCCCACCCATCCTCCCCAGTCCCTTTCCCTTTGGTAAATGTTAGTTCATTCTTGGGTTCTGTGATTCTGATGCTGTTTTGTTCCTTCAGTTTTTTCTTTGTTTTTATACTCCACATATGAGTGAAATCATTTGGTACTTGTCTTTCTCTGCTTGGCTTATTTCAATGAGCATAATACCCTCTAGCTCCATCCATGTTGTTCCAAATGGTAGGATCTGTTTTCTTCTTATGGCTGAATAATATTCCATTGTGTATATGTACCACATCTTCTTTATCCATTCATCTAATGATGGACACTTAGGTTGCTTTCATTTATTGGCTATTGTAAATAGTGCTGCGATAAACATAGGGGTGCATCTGTCTTTTTCAAACTGGAGTGCTGCATTCTTAGGGTAAATTCCTAGAAGTGGAATTCCTGGGTCAAATGGTATTTCTATTTTGAGCATTTTGAGGAACCTCCATACTGCTTTCCACAATGGTTGAACTAGTTTACATTCCCACCAGCAGTGTAGGAGGGTTCCCCTTTCTCCACAACCTCGCCAACATTTGTGGTTGTTTGTCTTTTGGATGATGGTGATCCTTACTGGTGTAAGGTGGTATCTCATTGTGGTTTTAATTTGCATTTCTCTGATGACAAGCGATGTGGAGCATCTTTTCATGTGTCTGTTGGCCATCTAATTTCTTCTTTAGAGAACTGTCTATTCAGCTCCATTGCCCATTTTTAAATTGGATTATTTGCTTTTTGTTTGTTGAGGTGTGTGAGCTCGTTATATATTTTGGATGTCAACCCTTTATCGGATCTGTCATTTATGAATATATTCTCCCATACTGTAGGATACCTTTTTGTTTTATTGATGGTGTCCTTTGCTGTACAGAAGCTTTTCAGCTTGATATAGTCCCACTTGTTCATTTTTGCTTTTGTTTCCCTTGCCCGGGGAGATATGTTCATAAAGAAGTCACTCATGTTTATGTCCATGAGATTTTTGCCTATGTTTTTTTATAAGAGTGTTATGGTTTCATGACTTACATTCAGGTCTTTGATCCATTTCGAATTTACTTTTGTGTATGGGGTTAGACAGTGATCCAGTTTCATTCTCTTACATTTAGCTGTCCAGTATTGCCAACACCAGCTGTTGAAGAGGCTGTCACTTCCCCATTGTATGTCCATGGCTCCTTTATCATACATTAATTGACCACATATGATTGGGTTAATATCTGGACTCTATCCTGTTCCACTGGTCTGTGGTTCTGTTATTGTACCAGTACCAAATTGTCTTGATTACTGTGGCTTTGTAGTAGAGCTTGAAGTTAAGGAGCAAGATCCCCCCAACTTTATTTTTCCTTCGCAGGACTGCATTGGCTATTCAGGGTCTTTGGTGGTTACATATGAATTTTAGAACTATTTATTCCAGTTCATTGAAGAATGCTGTTGGTATTTTGATAGGGATTGCACTGAATTTGTAGATTGCTTTAGGCAGGATGGCCATTTTGATGATATTAATTCTTCCTAGCCAGGAGCATAGGATGACTTTCCATTTGTTAGTGTCCTCTTTAATTTCTCTTAAGAGTGTCTTGCAGTTTTCAGGGTATAGATCTTTCATTTCCTTGGTTAGGTTTATTCCTAGGTATTTTATTCTTTTTGATGCTATAGTGAATGGAATTGTTTTTCTGATTTCTCTTTCTGCTAGTTCACCATTAGTGTATAGGAAAGCAACAGACTTCTGTGTATTAATTTTGTATCCTGCAACTTTGCTGAATTCAGCTATCAGTTTTAGTAGTTTTGGAGTGGAGTCTTTAGGGTTTTCAATGTACTACATCATGTCATCTGCAAATAGTAACAGTTTACTTCTTTATGAATCTGGATGCCTTGTATTTCTTTTGTTTTGTTTGATTGCCGTGGCTAGGACTTCCAGTACTATGCTGAATAACAGTGGGTTGAGTAGGCATCCCTATCTTGCTCCCAATCCTAGAGGAAAAGCTTTCAGCTTCTCATTGTTCAGTATGATGTTGGCTGTGTGTTTGTCATATATGGCCTTTATTATATTGAGGTACTTGTCCTCTCTACCCATTTTGTTGAGAGATTTTATCATGAATGGATGTTGAATTTTGTCGAATGCTTTTTCAGCATCTACAGAGATGATCATGTGATTTTTGTCCTTTTTGTTGATGTGGTGGATGATGTTGATGGATTTTCAAATGTTGTACCATCCTTGCATCCCTGAGAAGTACCGACTTGGTCATGGTGTATGATCCTCTTGATGTATTTTTGAATTTGGTCTGCTAATATTTTGTTGAGTATTTTTGCATCTATGTTCATCAGGGATATTGGTCTGTAATTTTCTTTTTTTGTGGTGTCTTTACCTGGTTTTGGTATTAGAGTGATGCTGGCTTCACAGAATGAGTTTGGAAGTATTCCCTCCTCTTCCATTTTTCGGAAAACTTTAAGGAGAATGGGTATTATGTCTTCTCTGTATGTCTCATAAAATTCCGAGGTAAATCTATCTGGCCCGGGGGTTTGCTCTTGGGTAGTTTTTTGATGACTGATTAAATTTCGTTGCTGGTAATTGGTCTGTTTAGATTTTCTGTTTCTTCCTTGGTCGGTCTTGGAAGGTTGTATTTTTCTAGGAAGTTGTCCACTTCTAGGTTTTCTAGCTTGTTAGCATATAGATTTTCATAGAATTGTCTAATGATTCTTTGTATTTTTGTGGGGTACATCGTGATTTTTCCTTTCTCGTTTCTGATTCTGTTGATGTGTATACATTCTCTTTTTCTCTTAATAAGTCTGGCTAGGGACTTATCTATTTTGTTTATTTTCTCGAAAAACCAGCTCTTGGTTTCATTGATTTTTTCTATTGTTTTATTCTTCTCAATTTTATTGATTTCTTCTCTGAACTTTATTATGTCCCTCCTTCTGTTGACTTTGGGCCTCATTTGGTCTTCTTTTTCCAATTTCAATAATTGTGACGTTAGACTATTCATTTGGGTTTGTTCTTCCTTCTTTAAATATATCTGGATTGCTATATACTTTCCTCTTAGAACTGCCTTCTCTGCATCCCACAGAAGTTGGGGCTTTGTGCTCTTGTTGTCATTTGTCTCCATATACTGCTTGATCTCTATTTTATTTTGGTCATTGATCCATTGATTATTTAGGAGCATGTTGTTAAGCCTCCATGTGTTTGTGAGCCTTTTTGTTTTCTTGGTACAATTTATTTCTAGTTTTATACTTTTGTGGTCTGAGAAGTTGGTTGGTAGAATTTCAGTCTTTTTGAATTTACTGAGGCTCTTTTTGTGGCTTAGTATGTGGTCTATTCTGGAAAATGTTCCATGTGCACTTGAGAAGAATGTGTATCGTGCTGCTTTTGGTTGTAGAGTTCTGTAGATGTCTATTAGGTCCATCTGTTCTAGTGTGTTATTCAGTGCCCCTGTGTCCTTACTTATTTTCTGTCTGGTGGATCTGTCCTTTGGAATGAGTGGTGTGTTGAAGTCTCCTAAAATGAATGCATTGCATTCTATTTCCTCCTTTAATTCTGTTAGTATTTGTTTCACATATGTTGGTGCTCCTGTATTGGGTGCCTATATATTTATAATGGTTATATCCTCTTGTTGGACTGACCCCTTTATCATTATGCTATGTCCTTCTTTATCTCTTGTTACTTTCTTTGTTTTGAAGTCTATTCTGTCTGATACTAGTACTCCAACACCTGCTTTTTTCTCCCTATTGTTTGCATGAAATATCTTTCTCCATCCCTTGACTTTTAGTCTGTGTATGTCTTTGGTTTTGAGGTGAGTCTCTTTTAAGCAGCATATAGATGGGTCTTGCTTTTTTATCCATTCTATTACTCTGTGTCTTTTGATTGGTGCATTCAGTCCATTTACATTTAGGCTGATTATTGAAAGGTATGTACTTATTGCCATTCCAGGCTTTAGATTCGTGGTTACCAGAGATTCAAGGTTAGCTTCTTTACTATCTAACTTAACTCGCTTATTCAGCTATTATAAACACAGTCTGATGATTCTTTATTTCTCTCCTTTCTTATTTCTCCTCCATTCTTCATATGTTGGGTGTTTTATTCTGTACTCTTTAATGTTTCCTTCGACTGCTTTTGTGAGTAGTTGATCTTATTTTTTGCCTTTAGTTAGTATTTGATTGGTCTGCTTTCTTTGCTGTGATTTTATTTTCTCTGGTGACATCTATTTAGCTTTAGGAGTGCTCCCGTCTAGAGCAGTCCCTCTAAAATAGCCTGTAGAGGTGGTTTGTGGGAGGCAAATTCCCTCAACTTTTGCTTGTCTGGGAACTGTTTAATCCCTACTTCATATTTAAATGATAATCGTGTTGGATACAGTATTCTTGTTTCAAGGCCCTTCTGTTTCATTGCATTAAATATATTACGACATTCTCTTCTGGCCTGTAAGGTTTCTGTTGAGAAGTCTGATGATAGCCTGATGGGTTTTCCTTTGTAGGTGACCTTTTTTCTCTCTCTGGCTGCCTTTTATACTCTGTTCTTGTCTTTGATCTTTGCCATTTTGATTATTATGTGTCTTGGTGTTGTCCTCCTTGGGTCCCTTGTGTTGGGAGATCTGTGGGCTTCTATCATCTGAGAGATTATTTCCTCCCCCAGTTTGGGGAAGTTTTCAGCAGTTATTTCTTTAAAGACACTTTCTATCGCTTTTTCTCTCTCTTCTCCTTCTGGTACCCCTATAATGCGAATATTGTTCTGTTTGGATTGGTCACACCGTTCTCTTAATATTCTTTCATTCCTGGAGATCCTTTTATCTCCCTCTGCCTCAGCCTCTCTGTGTTCCTGTTCTCTGATTTCTATTCCATTAACAGCCTCTTGCACCTCATCCAGTCTGTTCTTAAGTCTTTCCAGAGATTGTTTTATTTCTGTATTCTCCCTCCTCACTTGATCCTTTAGCTCTTGCATATTTCTCTGCAGGTCCATCAGCATGGTTATTACCTTTATTTTGAATTCTTTTTCAGGAAGATTGGTAAAATCTATCTCCGCAGGCTCCCTCTCGGGGGTTGTCTGGGTAATTCTGGACTGGATCAAATTCCTCTGCCTTTTCATCATGATAGAGGTAGTCGTAGGCAGTTGTGTGTGTCTAGTTTGTCGAGAACAACGTCCCGCACAAGGGGAGCAGCTTCTGGTTTTATTTCCTGAGCTGCTGCAGGTGAGGCAGCTGTCAGGGTAAGCCAGAGACCCACGGCGAGCGGCAGGCATGCCGGGTGTGCTCTCCTGCGAGAACAGTGACCCTTCACGCCCTGTCCCGGCTTCTTCTGTCTGTGCTGGGCTGCTGTGTGCCGGCAGGGCCTCTGAGTCTGACCCAGGCAGCTGCTGAGGAGGCTCTGGGTGGCTGCTGTGGGCATGGCCACTCCCAGGCTTGTCTGCCAGGCCGTGCGGGCAGGGGAATGAATGGCAGGCTGTTGATCACCTTGAGGGTCTTCAGAGCTGTTCTGCTGCCCAGGGGGTTAGGGAGCCTGAAGTTCCCTACAATTCCCAGCTACTGGGTTGAGTGTGCCAGGACAGTTCCATCCAGCCATGAAGCCCCTGTCCCTTTAAAACTTTTAAAAAGCACTCGCTTTTCTTTTGTCACAAGGATGCCGGCTGCGGGGACCCGCTTGCAGGTTTTACTGTTCCATTTCCCTAATATCCAGCACACCATGCACTGTGTGTCTGAGCTCCCAGTGTGGATTACTAGGGCTGGGTAATTAGCAGTCCTGCGCTTCCACTCCCTCCCCGCTCCGACTCCTTTCCTCCCGCTGGTGGGCTGGGGCGGGGGGGAGAACTCAGGTCTCCCAGCGTTGCGGCTTGTATCTTACCCTCTTTGTGAGGTGCTGAGTTCTTGCAGATGTAGATGTAGCCTGACTGTTGTCCTGTATCTTCTGGTCTCTCTTTTAGTAATAGTTGTATTTGTTGTATTTTCAGAAATATATATGGTTTTGGGAGGAGATTTTCGCTGCCTTACTCACGCCGCCATCTTGGCTCCTCCTAGTCTAATAGCTTCCTTAAGTAACTGTTGGTTAGTCCTTGAACTGGCACATAATATAGTTTGAAAGGCTCTATTATGTATCGCTGGTCTGGATCAGACTACTTTTGTTGATTAGCTTTCTTTCTCGAAATCTTAACACCATTTAGATGTTTCCATATTTAATGACATTTTGAAAGGCATTCATCCATTTCTCTTAGTTGAGAAAGCTTTCGTTTTTCTCCATATAAAATGTATCTATCATATTATCACCATTACTAAGAGCCTCTTTGAACCTGTTTTAGAGCTAGAAACATTTTAACACTTAAGATTTAGAATCTGTATCAGTAAGAAAAGAGTGAACACTCAATATATAGATTTAAGGTAGTATTTGAATTTGATTACTGGAATATTACTATAAACATAGCAAGAACCCACTATTTCTAATAAGCCAGAATTTCTTTATAGTTCAAACACTGAGATCATTTGGTCAAAACAAATAATGAGATCATTTATGTGAAACTTTCTTGTAAACTGCAAAAGACTGGGGAAAAAAAGTATGGCATTAAGAACAGAGTCAAAAATACTTCAAAGCACTTGTGATCAAAATACTAAAATAAGCACTTGTTAAATTTGGAATGAGGACAGAGAACAGGACAGGAAAAGAACAGCTTCAAAAGAACAGGAAAATAACTACTATCTGTAGTTTAGAAAATAATTACCCATTTAAATTACCTTGCTGAGTTACCATAACATTTAGATAAATGGCCAGAGTGCCCATTCTATAATGAGCATGTAATAATAAATGTACTGGGTAATAAAATAGTTCCTAGTCTGATATTTTCCATCAGTTATAGAAGTTAATGAAATAGTTTTCTCTATTTACTATTAGATTACTACTGATTGCACAGTTCTGCAATTTTTCTTTGGTAAATTTTAATCTCTACTCTGCACACAGTGACAAGCTCTGAATCTTGATATAGAGACTAATGACAATTTGCTGTGATTAAAAAATTTAATCAAACAAAAAAGCACCCAAGGGATATTTAAAGTTGAGCATTTGAAAACTTCTTTAAATTGTCCATCTCTGCATGGAAACTAAAAGGATTGGTGATGCATCAAAATAAGTCCCACTGGTGTAGGGACAGAAGCTATTTCCTTAAGGGTAATCAGAACACCTTCTAGTATGTAGAAATAACAGTGCCACATTTGAAGAAAGTTGATTACCTTTGAATTTTTAATTCAAAATCAGTCTAAATAATTCTTTTGCCATAGCTACCTGTGATTTCCTTCTCTCTTCACTACTGCAAATGTTCCCCAAAGATCTGCATGATAGCACCTCTTAAGAACAAGATACCTGTTTGGGGGCCTTATTAAAAATGAGCCACTGAAACCTATATAACTAAATACTTCATCATTTGATAATATCAAGAGTAGTAATATTCTTTCACATATAATATGATCTTTCCTGAGAGAATGACTCAATGTATAAAACACTTAAAAGCAACTGTACAACTAAGTATACTGAGTTTCATACCTTGGCTTTAGAGGAAACTCCTAAAGCTTTGGCCTTTTTTGGATCAGCCTTAGGTTCTACGGTGCTGGAAACAGAATCTTCAACAGGTGCTTTGAGAAAAAAGCATGTACTATTAAGATAAACTCTAATATCACTTTATTCTGGGCAGGTTAAATACATAATGATGAGAAAGCTTGTAGTTTTAAATGTATCAATTTATAGAATGTTTTGAGTTAGATTTTTTTTCTGATCTTTCTCTTCTTAAATTCCTTTTTAGGCATAACTTCAAGAAATTACTTCAATAAATCTACATCCACTTTACTGACATTTAAATTGCATTTAAAAAACTATTTTCTAGATAGCAGTAAAAAAAAGCATTTTACCTTGACTGATACTTCCTTAAGGGTAGGGTCTGTCCTCTTTGATAACTCAATATTACTATGTAGCAAGATTTCAATAGCATAATTGAATATATATTTTGATACCAACAGTTTTACACATGTAAAATTTCTAACTGTACAGCATAAATTAAATAGTAATATTCTTTCATTTAAGCAATAAGACTAGAAGAAAAGTGGCTACAGGCTGGAGTTTTATTTAAACATGATGGAATTTTAACATCAGGAATAAGAAATCAGTAATTTTCCCTCAAAGAAGATGAATAAATTTTAGAATTGATCAGCAAATGGCCAAGTGTAGTGGAAGAACTCATTTGGGAATAAGTGGGATTCTCTGCTGGTTCAGCCACTGGCTGGCTGTTTGGCTTTGTGCAAGTCACTTAGACTTTTGAGTTTCCTCATCTGTTAATTAAGGGGATTAAGCTAGATGATTCCAATTCCTCCTCTAGCTATAATAATAGCAGGAAATAGTTGGGAAAACCTTAAAAGTAGGATTGAAACGCTCACTTTCTAGAGTATTTCAATGACCTACTCCAAAATGCCTTTCTGGATTAAAACCCAAATTAATAATCTTTGTACCCTCAGCACAGCTCCTAGCATAAAACTTGACAGTTGTTTGTGGAAAAGGTTAAAGGTGGGGAAGAGGTGGGACTTGGGATCTCAGCTTTGAAGAAATATGATAAAAAAATGAAGGCTGCAGTTCTTTTTAGAAAATAACCCTGTGGGCTATTTCCTTCCCTTTTAACCCTCTCAAAATAGTTACCTGAGGCAGGCTGGAATTTGGCTGGAGCTGGCCCTCCCACTGGTCTGGAAGTTGCTTTAGCAGGTGCTGCAGGCTTGGCTGGCATGCTAGCTTTTGCTTTCTCCAGCATGCCCAACACCTGATCTTTAGAAGTTGGCTAGGGAGACAGTGTAACAGACGTGAAAGGCCACAGAATTATATACTCTTACTATGCTTACTAACAGATCTGCTGTTAAACAAATGCCTGAGTGTACAGTTTTGAAATACCAACGAAGTAAGGGAGACGGCACACAGGACAAAGGGAAGTAACAGACATTATGAAGTCTCCTAAATTAGCTACCATTCTAGAAGTTCACAGTTTTAACCCCTGCAGAGCCAAGTTCTTTACAAGTTCTACATGGCTAAATATTATATTTTTGCTCTCACTGGGATTTCAAGTTGAAACTCCTAGGTGGTAATATGATTTTCTGTCTATGCAAATTCATGTTTAGTATTTTTCTAATGGCTTTAACAGCAGCAGCTTTAAGTACCTTTAGTTTCCCAGTAGCCTTAGCCATTTTCTCATATCCTAAATGCATCATGAAGAATGGCAAGGCATCCTGAGCCTTCTTTCGCACATCTCCATTGCGATCCTCTAAGCAGGAGTAGAGATGAGGAACAAAAAGGATAAGGTCTGTGGGGGTGGAACGAAGAGTTGGTAATTTCTCAGCCAGCCAACCCAGAAGCTGCCAAAAGAAGCAGACACTGGTTACACACTTCAAGTGGAAAATCATTATTATTTATGATCTCAGGCTTAATGATTTCATCAGTACCAAATGCTAGATTAGTTCTTACAACTTCCAATATAAAATCAGTAGTTTTCATTGTTCAAGAACTATGCTATATTTAAGTAATATAAACAAAGATGACAATCTTCTTTAAGGTAAGGAGGACACAGTTTTTTGGACCACATTTGGACATTAAATTATAAAGCTTTAATAGTGTCAATATATTTAAAGATGAAAAACCTTCACTTATCTTTTTTTTTTAATTCTAAGAACTGTTCAGCTAGAGAAGATGCAAAACATTTGAACATAAGATGACAAGTTCTACTAGAACTTGTTTCCAGCCTTTCTCTATACTTCTAAAATAATTCATATCTGCATTTATTTTTTAATCGAAAATTTTGGGATGATTATAGATTCACATGCAGTTGTAAGAAATTATACAGAGATTCCACGCACCCTTTAGTTTCCTCTAGTAGTAGCACTTTATGAAAACTATATATAGTATCACAACCACTGACACAATACACTGATCTTATTTGAATTGCCCTAGTTTTGCTTGTTCTCATTTTTGTGTATTTAATTCGATACAATATTAACACATATATGTTAGTACATCTGCCAACACAGTGAAGGTTTGGAATAGTTCCAGTGCAAGGATCCCTTGTTATTGCCTCTTTTATAACCACGCCCATCTCCCTCCTCCTTCCCCGCTTCCCTAATCCCTGATAACCTCTAATCTGTTCCCTATTTCTGAAATATTGTCATTTCAAACATGTTGTATAAATGAAATCATAAAGTATGTAACTTGGATTGGTTTTTCCCACTAGGCATAATTCCTTGGAGGTTTATCCAAATTGTTGCACATATCAATGATTTTTTTATTGCTAAATAGTATTATACATATGAAACACAAGTTTGTTTAACCACTCACCTGTTGAAGGATATTTGGGCTGTTTTTAGCTTTTGGCTATTATGGATGAAGCTGCTATGATCATTTGTACATAGATTTTTATGTAGACAGAAATTTTCATTTTCTTGGAATAAATGCCCAAGATCACAATGGCTGGGGCATAATGGTAACTGTATGTTTAGTTTTATAAGAAACTGTCAAACTTTTTTCTGGAGTGACTGTAGCATTTTACATTCTTCCCAGCAGATATTCAAGTTTCTCAACATCCTTGTTGGCACTTGGTGTTATCACTATTTTTTATTTTAGTGATTTTGACAGTTGTGTAGTGATATCTCGTAATTTAAATTTGCATTTCCCTGGTGGGCTAATAATGTTGAACATCTTTCATGAACTTATTTGCCATCTGTACATCCTCTCTAGTGAAATGTCTGTTGTGTCTTTTACCCTTTTTCTAATTAGATTATTTTTTATTGTTGAGTTTTCAGAGTTCTTTATTCTAGACAATAATCCTTTATCAGATACAGTTTGCAAATATTTTCTCTCACTCTGTAGCTTGTCTTTTCATAATCTTCACATGGTTATTTTCAGAGTATAAGTTCTTAATTTTGATGAGGTCCAATTTATCAATTTTTCCATTGATGGATTGTGGTTTTGGTGTCCAGTCTAAGAACTTTTTGCCTGAAGAAATTCTATATCCTAAAGGTTTTCTCTTATGTTATCTTTAAGAGTTCTATAGTTTCATGTCCTACATTTAAGTCCACATCTATTTTGAGTTAATTTTAAAGACATGAGGTTTATTTTTTGTCTGTGGATGTCAACTGCTCCACAATCATTTGTTGAAAACGCTATCCTTCCTCCACTGAATTACTTTGGTAAGTTTGTCAAAATTTACTCGATCATTATTTGTGTGGGCCTATTTCTGGATTCTCTCTTCAGTCTCACTGATGTGGCTACCCTCTCCCCACATCAGTTTCTTGATTACATTAGCAGTATAGTGAGAGTTCATATATGGTAGAGGGATTCTTCCCATTATTTTCTTCTCTGTCAAGTTTGTTTTAGATAGAATATAAAATTTTTAAATATGAAGTTTAAAGACAAATACAAGCTTACTCTAAAAAACTTGCTGGGATTTTGACAGGAATTACATTAACCCTATAGATTGATTGATCTGGTGAGGACTGACATCTCTACTATGTTGAGTCTTCCAATCCCCAAACATAGCATGTCTCTCCATCTATTTGGATCTCCATCTTCCTTGAATCCTTTCATCAGCATTCTGAAATTTTCAGTATACATAATCTGTGTTTTGTTTTTCAAAAAACAAAAATGTAGGGTTTTTTCTGTTTGCATTTTTGTTAAGTGTATATCTAAGGGTTTTATTTTCTTTGGAATGATGATAAATGGTGTTTTTAATGCTAGTTTCTTCATGTTCACTGTATTATAAAGCAATGTGATTGATTTTTGTGTGTTGATTTTATATTCTACAACCTTACTGAACTAATTTATTAGTTCTAGCAATTTCTTTGAAAATTCCTTGGGATTTTCTTTGAAGGGAGACATGCTATCTGCAATTAGGGACAGTTTTATTTATTCTTTTCCCATCTGTAATGGCTTTCGTTTCTTCTTCTTGCCTTACTGCAGTGTCTAGAATTTCCAGTACTCTGTTGAGTAATGGTAGTGAAGGTGGATTATCCTTGCTGTGTTTCTGACCTTGGGAAAGCATCCAATCTTTCACCATTCTGATATTCTCTGTAGAGGTTTTTTGTAGATGCTCTTTATCAAGTTGAAGCAATTCTCTTCTATTACTAATTTGTTGACACAGTTTTTAATCATGTATAGGTGGCAGACTTTCTCGAGTACTTTTTTTGTGTCTACTGATATGATTATATGATTTTTCTTCTGTAGCCTGTTGGTATGATGGACGAAATTGATGGATTTTTGAATGTTGAACTCTATTCTATGTTTTAATTAAAACTGCTTATTTTACCACTTAAGAGTTCAAGGAAAGAGAAAATTTCATAAAAAAGAGAGGCTACTCCTTTAAAGTTTTATTGTTAAAAAAAGCACATTAAAGGGGAGGGGGAAGTACATGAATACAAAAGCTCCAGGAATTTGGTTTTATTTTATTAACTGTTTTATAGTGAATCTCATTTTATTTACATATGTATATTTATTAGGTAGGTCAAGCATCTAAGAAGGTAAAAGATACCAGTAATACACATATTTGTAGTACTGACCTCTTGCCTCAAGAAAGGATTTTCCTTTTTTAGTTCTTCAGAAAGGTCTTCTCCTTCCAGCCATTCCTTCATGCCAGTCTGTTCTGCCCAAGCATTCACAGTTGCTAGGGCAGCAGCTCGAACATTGTTCTGAATGGAGGAGAGAGTTAGTAAAGATAACATCAACTAGGTTTGGAGGTAGGGAGTGATAGGCTTGTTATTTTGTAAACATGAACAATGGAGGTTTCTCTAAGTCACAGAAACATACTTGGAACCATCTTCTTAGAATCTGGTTCACTGGTTATACTAAAATCCCAAAGTAAAGTAGAAACATAAAATTCTAAATTGTAAAGATCTTGTACTCAGTTAATCAGGCATAATAGTGACCTATGCATAAAATAACATGTAAAGGGAATAAATTCTTAGGTTTTGTTTCCTAAATCTCTGGGGGTTCTTATTCTTATGTCCATGGTTATCTGTCAATGAATGTAATTCTACATGTTGAGACCTCATAATGATTAGACTGAAATTACGGAAAATTTGACCAGTTATGCTTTATATTAATTTGCATTCATAGAATAAGGACTTATTTACACAAAAAATACTAAAGTAGTTTGATTCATCACATTAAATGAATTACAAAAAAAACAGACATTCAAATATTTGTTTGTTCTTTTCCCAAAAAAAGGATGGTGGTGTAGGAAGGCAAGGCAAAAACTCTCCCAAAATCACACAGAACATGAAAATACAGCAAAAACAGCTAGGCCTAAAGTCAACCTGAAGACTGCAAGTGGACCACCTACAGCTGAGGAAGAAGAGAGGACCCTACAGAGAAGGGTAAAGTGACAAAGCCAGTATCTGGTGGGATCCAAGCCCTGCCTCCCCACCCCAGCCCACAGGCAGAAGGAAGAGGAATGGAGTGGGGAGGGAGTAGAAGCCCAGGACCCTGAACACCTGGCCCTGGAGATCTGCTCTGGGAACACGAGCCCACATCACCCATTGCCCTGGTGATTGCTGGGGCTGGACAACAGAGATGGGCAGAATGCTTGGGAAGGCTGAGATCCCAATCACCTGTGAAGAACAGGCACGCTCTACAAGCCCCCTTGAGAAAGAAAGCAGAGCAGGCAGTTTGATAGACTTTCCAGTAGTGAGAGGGGCGCCAGAGGGGCAAGAATTGCACAGTGCTCTCTGCTTAGGAGAAAGGTCAGGTGAACAGTATCTCCCCAGCCTGCCCTCAGCCCAACAGGCTGGGAGTCCTCAGGAGGTCCAGACGCTCCATCCCCCTCACTGGCAATACAGCCCGGAGACTTCTCGCAGTGGTGTGTGGCCTGCTGGTGGACAGTGAAATCAAACTTTACTCCCAGATAGGCAGAGGGAGGACCCCCAGTCAACTCAGCCCTATTTTGGGCCAGCCCGGGAACTGTGTGCGCAGTTCAGCTCCAGGAGCTCGTCCTCCCAGCAGGCACTGGTCCTGCTACCTGCTGCAATTGCAGCAGCAGGCAGGGTGGAGGGCACCTCCAGTCCCAAAGCCTGGTGTGTGAGTGCAGCCCAACCATGTGAGCTCTTTCCTCCTGTTAGGCGCTGGTCCTGCTTGCCCATGCCCTCATGATTATGCCAGGCCAGAGAAGACCACCAAGAGCAAGTCAGACAGGTGCCACACCCACTGCAAGCCAACAGCTGGGACTCCCACAAAGGAAATTGAGCTTCTGGGCACTAGAGGACGCCTCCTACACAAATCTATTATCCCATAAGAAATACTAAAAAAAAAATGAAGAAACAGAGGAATTTGGTCCAAACCAAAATTCAAGAAACACCACCACAAAGAGGGCTTAGTGAAACTGAAATCATCAAACTTCTTGATAAGCATTTCAAAATTTAAGACACAAAGATGCTCATGGATTTACAGAAAAGTATTCAAGATTTCAGGGAGGACCACAATAAAGAGAAATCCTGAAAAAAAGCCACTCAGAGCTGAAGAATACAGTATCTGAAATGAAACATACAACAGAGGGATTTAAAGTAGATTAGATGAGGTAGAGGAGATGGTAAATGAAACAGAAATTAGATAACAGGAAAATAGGATGAGAAACAGAGAAAAAAGGATTCTAGGAATGAAGGAATAGTAAGAGAGCTGTGTGACCAATCCAAATGGAACAATATTTGCATTATAGGGGTACCAGAAGAAGAGGAGAGAGACAAAGGGATGGAAAGTCTCTCTGAGGAAATAATTATTGAAAACTTTCTCAATCTGGGAAAAAAATAATCACTCAGGTCATGGAAGTGAAAACATCACCAAACACTAGGAACCCTAAGAAGACAAAACAAAAACATATAATAATTAAAAATGCCAATGATCAAGGATAAGAAGAGAGTACTGAAAGCAGCCAGAGAGAGAAAAAAGATCACTTACAAAGGAAACCACACCAGGCTCTCAGCAGACTTCTCAACAGAAATCTTACAGGCCAGAAGGGAGTGGCATGATATATTTAATGCAATGAAACAGAAGGGCCTCTAACCAAGAATACTCTACCCAGCAAGATTATCATTTAAATTTGAAACAGGGATTAAGCAATTTCCAGATAAGCAAAAGTTGAGGGAATTTACTACCAACAAACCATTTTCTACAAGATATCTTAAAGGGACTGCTCTGGATGGAACAGCTCCTAAGGCTAAATAGCTGCAACCAAGGAAAATAAATCCAGAGTAAAGGTAATAGACCAATTAATTACTAAGCAAATACACAATTAAATCAACTACTCACAGAGTCAGTCAAGCGACAGACAAGGAGTACAGAATATGACACACCCAATATACAAAGAGTGGAGGAGGAAAAAGAAGGGGAGGAAAAAAAAAAGAACATTTAGATTGTGTTTGAAATTAAGTAATAAGTATAAGGGGCATTACGATTAGCACATTCTATAGGGAGGGGCATGGGAAAGGCAGTATAGCACAGAGAAGAGAAGTAGTGACTCTATAGCATCTTACTACTGATAGACAGTGACTGTAATGGGGTATGTGGTGGGGACTTGATAATGGGAGGAATCTAGTAACCACATGTTGCTCATATAATTGTATAATAATGATATCAAAAAATAATAATAAAAAAATTAAAAAAATAAGAAAAGAAATTAAGTAATAAGTGAGTTAAAATAGATTTTTAGATAGTAAGGAAGCTATCCTTGAACCTTTGGTAACCTCAAATCAAAAGCCTACAATAGCAATAAGTACATATCTATGGATAATCACCCTTAAATGTAAATGGACTGAATGTACCAATCAAAAGACACAGTCACAGAATGGATAAGAAAACAAGACCCATCTACATGCCCTGCAAGAGACACACTTCAAACCCAAAGACATACACAGACTAAGAGTGAAGGGATGGAAAAAAGATATTTCATGCAAATAATAGAGAGAAAAGAACAGGAGTAGCAGTACTTACATCAGACAAAATAGATTTTGAACAAAGAAAGTAACAACAGACAAAGAAGGACATTACATAATGATAAAAAAGGGTCAGTCCAACAAGAAGATACAGCCATTATAAATAACTATGCACCCAATATAGGAGCACCTAAGTAAGTGGAACAGATACTAACAGAAATAAAAGGGGGGATAGAATGCAACACAATGATTTTAGGAGACTTCAACATACTGCACACACCAAAAGACAGATCAACCAGACAGAAAATAAGGAGCAGAGGAATTGAACAATACATTAGAACAGAAGGACCTAACTGACATCTACAGAACACACCACTCAAAAGCAGCAGGATACACAGTCTTCTTAAGTGTACATGGAACATTTTCCTGAATAGACCAAATACTAGGCTATAAAAAGAGCCTTAATAAGTTAAAAAAGATTGAAATTGTGCCAACCAGCTCATCAGACCAAAAAGATATGAAACCAGAAATAAATTATGCAAAGAAAACAAAAAAGCCCACAGACACATGGAGGCTTAACAGCATGCTCCTAAATAACCAATGGATAAATGACCAAATTAAAATAGAGATGAAGTAATATATGGAGACAAGTGAAGACAACTCAACACTCCAAAACCTGTGGGATGCAGCAAAGGTAGTTCTAAGAGGAAAACACATAGCAATACTGGCTTACCTCAAGAAAAAAGAACAATCCCAAATGAACAGTCTAAACTCACAATCAATAAAACTTGGAAAAGAAGAACAAATGAGGCCCAAAGTCAGTAGAAGGGGAGATATAATAAAGATCACAGCAGAAATAAATAAAATTGAGGAAATAAATAGAATCAATGAAACCAGGAGCTGGTTCTTTGAGAAAATAAACAAAATAGATAAAGCCCTAGACAGACTTGTCAAGAAAAAAAGAGCGTTTACACACATAAAAAGAATCAGAAATGAGAAAGGAAAAATCACAACAGACACCAGGGAAATACAAAGAATTACTAGAGAATACCATGAAAAATTATATACCAACAAACTGGATAACCTAGAAGAAATGGACAACTTTCTAGAAAAATATAACCTTCTAAGATTGACTCAGGAAGAAACAGAAAATGAGAACAGACTAATTACAAGCAATGAAATTGAATTGGTAATCAAAAAACTACTGAAGAATAAAACCTCTGGCCCAATGGCTTCATGGATGAATTTTATCAAACATTTAAAGAAGAGCTAATACCCATTGTCCTCAAAGTTTTCCAAAAAGTAGAAAAGGAGGAAATACTTCCAAACTCAATTCTATGAGGCCAGCATCACTCTAATACCCAAACCAGGCAAAGACACAATAAAAAAGAAAATTACAGACCAATATCCCTGCCCTGATGAACACAGATGCAAAAATACTCAACAAAATATTAGCAAATCAAATAAAAAAATACAGCAAAAAGATCATCCATCATGATCAAGTAGGATTTATTCCACAGATGCAAGGGATGATATAATATTCGAAAATCCATCAACATCATACACCACATCAAAAAAAGGACAAAAATCACACGATCATCTCAAAAGGTACTGAAAAAGAATTTGACAGAATTCAACATCCGTTCATGATAAAAACTCTCAACAAAATGGGTATAGAGGGTATGTACCTCAATATAATAAAGGCCATATATGACAAACCCACAGCCAACATCATATTTAAAAGCAAAATGCTGAAAGCTTTTCCTCTACGATCAGGAAGAAGACAAAGATGCCTACTCTCCCCACTTTTATTCAGCACATTACTGGAGGTCCTAACCACAGCAATCAGACAACACAAATAAATAAAAGGCATCCACACTGGTAAGGAAGAAGTTAAACTGTCACTGCAGATGACATGATATTGTACATAAAAACTCTAAAGAATCCACTCCAAAACTACTTACTAGAACTAATATCTGAATTCAGCAAAGTTGCAGGATACAAAATCTATTGCATTCCTGTATACTAATGATGAACTAGCAGAAAGAGAAATCAGAAAAACAATTCCATTCACAGTTGCATCAAAAAGAATAAAATACCTAGGAATAAATCTAACCAAGGAGATGAAAGACCTGTGCCTTGGAAACCACAGACATTCATGAGAGAAATTAAAGAAGACCCAAATAAATGGGAACACATTTCCGTGCTCATGGATAGGAAGAATTAATATTGTCAAACGGCTATCCTGCCTAAACTAATCTACAGATTCAACGCAATCCCTATCAAAATACCAAAAGCATTCTTCAACAAACTGGAACAAATAGTTCTAAAATTCATATGGAACCACAAAAGACCCCAAAAAGCCAAAGCAACTCTGAGAAGGAAGAACAAAGCTGGGGGGATTACACTCCCTAACTTCAAGCTCTATACAAAGCCATGGTAGTCAAGACAATATGGTACTGTCACAAGAATAGACCCATATATCAATGGAACAGAATAAAGAGCCCAGATATAAATCTACACATATATGGCCAATTAATATACAATAAAGGAGCCATGGATATACAATGGGGAAATGATAGCCTCTTCAAGAACTCATGTGGGCAAAACTGGACAGCTACATGCAAGAGAATGAAACTGGATTATTGTCTAACCCCATACACAAAAGTAAACTCGAAATGGATCAAAGACCTGAATGTAAGTCACAAAAACATAAAACTCTTAGAAGAAAACAGGCAAAAATGTCTTGGACATAAACATGAGCAGCTTTTTCCTGAACACATCTCCTAGGGCAAGGGAAAATGAAAGAAGATGTGAACAAGTGGGACTACATCAAACTAGAAAGCTTCCGTACAGGAAGGACACCAGCAGCAGAACAAAAAGGCATCCTGCAGTATGGGAGAATATATTCATAAATGATATATTCGATAAGGGGTTGATATCCAAAATATATAAAGAACTCAGATGCCTCAACACCCAAAAAACAAATAAGCTGATTAAAAAATGGGCAGAGGACCTGAAAAGACACTTCTCCAAAGAAGAAATTCAGATGGCCAACAGGCACATGAAAAGATGCTCCACATCACTAATCATCAGGGAAATGCAAATTAAAATCACAATGAGGTATCACCTCACACCAGTTAGGATGCCCAACATCAAAAAGACTATAAACAGCAAATGCTGGCGAGGATGTAGAGAAAGGGGAACCCTCCTACACTGTTGGTGGGAATGTAAATTAGTTCAACTCTTGCAGAAAGCAATATGGAGGTTCCTCAAAAAATTAAACATAGGAATACCATTTGACCCAGGAATTCCACTCCTAGGAATTTACCCAAAGAAAGTAAGATCCTTGATTCAAAAAGACATATGCACCCCTATGTTTATCACAGCACTACTTACAATAGCCAAGATATGGAAGCAACCTAAGTGTCCATCAGTAGATGAATGGATAAAGAAGAGGATAATGAATGGATACATGATGAATTATTCAGCCATAAAAAAAGAAATTCTTTTGCAGCAATATGGATGGAGCTAGAGGGTACTATGCTCAGTGAAATGAGCCAGGCAGAGAAAGACAAGTACTAAATGACTTTGCTCACTTGTGGAGTATAAAGCAAAGCAAAACTGAAGGAACAAAATAGCAGCAGACTCACAGACTCTGAGAAGAGACTGGTGGTTACCAAAGGGGAGGGTTGGGAAGGGTTGGTGGGGAGGGAGAAGGGCAATATAATTAGTAATCACAATACAGGTAGGTCGCGGAGAAGGCAATACAGCACAGAGTAGACAAGTAATGACTCTATAGCATCTTGCTATGCTGATATACAGTGACAGTAATGGAGGGGGTGAGGACTTGATAATATGGGTGAATGTTGAAACCACAATGTTTTTCATATGAAACCTTCATAAGATGGTATGTCAATGATAATTTTACTAAAGAAAGGAGAGAGACATTCAAATATTCAATCTAGGGCTAAATATGAAAGGCTTGCAACTTTCAATGAGACTAATTCTAGGACTATGAAAGTACAAGTATCTTACTGAAGTACTAGAAGATTCTGCTCTAGTAGTTTGGGGGAAAAGGTAGAAAATAAATACATAACCCCAAAATTCATATTTACTTCCTCTTTATACTAATGCTTTCAAGAATGATGTCATAATCATAACAGCAACCATTTTTTGAGTGCAGCTATGTAAGACAGGCACAGGAACCTTAAGTATAGATTCTTAATTCTGTAAGAATGAATTTTCACAGATAAGCTGAACATCAGAGAAGATAAATAACTTGTTTAAGGGTCTCAAAGCTAGTAGGTAATATAGCTGGTCAGTTTAATACTACCTGGGAGGTAAAAATGTTTACTATTTTCCTTCTAATACTCTCTTCCCTATAAAGCTTATGAACTGTTTACATGTACTCTTACATGTAAGAAAAGAGAGTTATTCTTGGCTCAAGATTGTGGCTGTCCTACTCCAGAATGGAGTGTCTGTGTGTGAAGAGTCAGGTTTACCTTGCTGTCTCCAAGGACTGTGATGACAGGGATGCCTAAGTTTTTCACATGTTGTTTGATGTTTGGGCCCATTGCTACAGCCAGTTGCTGGAGGATATTCAGAGTCTGCTGAACCTGAGTGGAAAGAGGCAACACTTTATGTTCAAACCATGAGCAAGCTCTGTTTGCTGCTGTATAAATAATGCAGTAGGAAGTTTCTGGCCTAGTTCAGAGACAGGGAAAACAGCTTATTATGATGTTATTCTCATTAACATGATAATTTTGAGGCAAAAATTAGAGTATTAGAGTTTTAATTAGACCAGGGATTATACTTTATAATTTTAAAGTAAGGTAAAGCCTAGTTTGAGGAAATCCTGACATAAAAATCCACATGTAAAAATTAGAAATTGAGCATGTTTATGTGTTTTAGTTTTACATAAAAATATTTAATACTAAGTCCTATAAAAAGCAAGTCTAAGATTCATAAAAGTTTGATTAATGAACCTACTGTCTACCCAAATTATCTTGAGGCATACTTAAGAAATTAAAGGAAGGTATTTCTTGCTCAAAACAAAGAAAAAGACCACTCGTTTTTTTGCTAGTGAAGGTTACTGAAAAGGAGCCTCTTGGAGGGGAGAGGTGGGAGAAGAAAAGAACAGGCATATGTTCTACGTACCAAGATTTTATTTGAATCATTGAGTCGACCCTTCAGGGCAGCTGGAAGTTCACCTATATTTGGGTGGATAAATGTTGCTTCATTGATAATACCTGCCACTTCATCTAGGCCTTCTTTCCTGATTTTCCAATTCTTGTCACCAATCTTAGACACCAACTCTGAAGTGATTTTATCACTGAAAAAAAAACAAAACAAAAAAGAGAGAACCTAATCTACAGACGCCTAAAAGAATAATGATGTCACAGAAATACCCTTGACTAAGAAGGTGGCACCATTAAGAATTCGAAATAATAATCATGGTGAGCTTTTAGTAATGTCTATAATTATTGAATCACTATGTTGTACATCTGAAACCAGTATAATACAGTACATCAACTATATTCCAACAGAAAAAAAACTCAGTATAATAAATCAAATAAACCATTTGCAACAAACTTACCTGATCTCTGTCCTTGGCAAAAGATCCACAACATCATTGCCCCCATCATCTGGTTCATCTCCTTCTTCTCCTTCATCTGTACCACTTGTGCTATGTTTGGAGATTCCCCTGTTTGGAGCAGGTGGGCTCTGGCCCTGCATCTACACATAAACACATAAATCAGTGAGATTAGTGAACTTGATGAAGGATGTGAGAGTAAACAAGTTAGAGAATGGTGCCTGGGTCAAACCTTCATATTCCTTCATAACACTTAATATTTACAAAGTATGTATTTTAATTCCTTAGATTCTAATTTTGAGACTACATGGCAAAAGGTATTTTTATATAAACCTATTAGAAGCTGATTTCCCAATCTGAAGCTTGTCTTTGACTTGCAAACCCAAGACAATACAGAGCAAGTCTGCTGAAACTTAGCAATTTTGATTAGAAAGCTTATTCAAGGAGGGTCAAGTTTCTTTTCATTTTTAATTTAAAAAATTTAAATGTTAAAATGCTTAAGTATTTAATGCACTTTTTGAACACATAATACATTCAGAATGTGTGATATTCCAAAGGTACAAAAAATATAAAAAGGAAAATCTCCCATCCTATACCATAGCCATCTGGTTCTCTTCTTCATAGACAGCTGAAGTCATCAATTTCTTATGAACTCTTTTCAGAGATATTTTATACTGAATATAAAAGCAAATACAGAATCTAGTAATCACAATGTTGCTCATTTAAGTGTATATTAATGATAAAAAAAAAAAAGAGAGAGATGAGAAAAAAAAAATAAAAGCAAACACATACATATTTTCATTCCAAAGACTTACAGGTTTAAACTTAACTAATATTCTCAAGTCCACCAATGGATTATGTCATTTATGGAATCTTTTTACCTTCTCAAATTCTGCATCTATCTGGGATAGGAGGGCAGGCTTCTCATTCTCAAAGAACGTTCGCAGACAGGGACCAACATACAGATACATCACACCAAACAGGGTGATGGCAGAAGTCCTCACAGCCTGGCAGACAGAACATAAAGAACTTTCCAAATCAGAAGAGAAGCACAAAGAAGGCTGTACTGTTCCTACATATACTGTTATGTACTCACTGGGTTTGTCGCAGCAAGAGCTGTCTTCACATTGCTAATGAAAGCTTTCACATTCAATCTAGAAAAAATGACATTTAGAATTAAAAACACATGAAACTCTCAAAATACTCACTAGAGTTTTATAGAGCTCAACTGTAGAATTGGCTCTCTTTGGTTATGTCCTTGCATCTCACCTATTCTCTGCCTACACTCATTGAAAGTGCATTTTAAATAGTGTTTATATGCTAACTTCTCCTAAATCCAATGCTGGCCTCTTTCCTGAACTCCAGATTCATATATCCACCTGCCCTTGTGATATTTCCATGTGCCTGTATAGTAATGTCTTCCATCTGTCAAAACCGAACACCTGACTGTCCACACCCCAACTGTAAAACCTGTTCTTCCCCCAGTTTTCCCTACCTCAGTAAGGAGCCACATTGTTCTTCCAACTGCTCAGGTCATCCTTGCCTCCTTCCTCTCTCATGCCAAATATTCCATTCAGTTCTACTTTCAAAATATATTCTAAGTCATAATACTTTCACCTCTACAAACTATGTCCAAACCACTATAATTTCTTGACAGGACTATTCCAATAGCTTACTAATTGGTCTCCATACTTCTGCCCTTGATCCTATCTGTTCTTTCTAACTATAGTCTGAATGATTCTATTACTCTTCTGCTCAAAATCATCTGAGATACCAACTTATTAAAAACTCCGAGGCTCTGTATGACCTGGGCCCCTCTGATTTTATCTTCTACCACTCCCTACCCCACCACTTACTCCACTCCAGTTACATTCTGGAGAACAATCAATCCTTGCTATTTCTAAATATATCCTTATGTGCCCTACTGCAGGGCTTTTGCATTTTCTGTTCCCTTCATCTAGAATTTTCTTCTCCCAGATTGTTAAAGCTTCCTCCCCTCATGACCTGAAGGTCTCTGGCTCAGATGCCATTTTCTTTGGAAGGACTCATGTTCTACCGTATAGAAAAAAACACCATCCCAACCACTCCAAGGTGATACCACCTTACCCTTTACCCTTTATTATTCCATTGTTCTTATACTTCCTGTTATATTTTTAACTGCTTATTGTCATCTCCCCTTACTGAAATATAAGTCCTATGAAAACAGTAATTTAATCTGTTTGTTATATATTCCCAGGCTCTGGGACAAACGATTAGAGTATCATAGGTGTTCAATATGTAGCTGCTGAATAAATGAAAGATCATGGATGAATAAAAAAGAGGAAAATATTCACCTAGATTTTATGTCATACCAAGAGATTAGTTTACATCAAAGACTATATAATTAAGAAAGGATTATAACAATACCCTTGACTATGGGAGGACATGACAGATACTGACATAATGAACAATTCTTTGAATGATAACTTCAGAGTATAAGTATGTCTTCATTTGACAGAATTTAGAACAGTGTTTTGCAAGCCATTAAGAGGCACATAAAAAACACATGGTGTGTGTGGGGATCATGGGAAAGACAGTGTAGCACAGAGAAGGCAAATAGTGACTTTGTGGCATCTTACTATACTGATGGGCAGTGACTGCAATGAGGTGTGGGGGGGACATGATAATATGGGTGAATGTAGTAACCATATTATCTTTTAATGTGAAACCTTCACAAGAGTGTATACCAATGATACCTTAAAAAAAAAAAAAGCACATAAAAAGCAGCCTGCCAGAGAATAGTACATAGTGAAGCAGTTAGAGTACTCTGTCTTGGGACTAGAATGCCTAGATTCAAATATTGCCTGTGCCACTTCCGAGCTGTGACTTCCACACATTTATGTGCCCTGGTTTCCTCACCTACAAAACAGGGATTACAATACCTCATAAAGGTTTTTATAGGCTTAAATCAAATGAACTATATTTAGAAAGTGCCTGACATAAAGTTAGCTCTATAAAATTTTGGTTAATGAAATAAACAAATGTGTTCAATATGCAAATAAGTTTGGGAAACAGTGGGTTAAAAAAAAGTTAAATGAGCTTCTCTACTGCATAATCTCTGAGAGCCTTTAATTCACCAACATGCATTACGTGATTATATGCAGTAATTTCCAAATGTATTTGAGTAGGAATCCTTGGACGTGGCTTTTCTATGGGGCAGTTTATTAACACTTGAGGAAAAGTAACTTAGAACAAAGGTAGTTTTGTTTTAAATAAACTACTCAGCTCTGTCTTCTGAAAAATAAGCAGAGACAAATATAATCACCAGTTAAGTGACTGGCAAAATATTTAATTATTTTGTATTTAATTTCTTTCTGACTTACCCAGAAAAACCAAATTCTTTTATAGCATTTGATAGCCAATTCAGAGTTTCTGATTGATTCTTAGGATTCTTCTGTGAAAAAGCCATGGACATAACCTGGAGTAGATGGAAAAAAAAAATCAAATCTGTGTTCTCATATTTCTCAGAAATACAGCATCTTGATATAGATATCAAGGCAGAAGTGGATTAAACATAGTTTTTCCAATGTTAAACTTCAAGAATGCCTTAGGAATTAAATATTTAACTTACACAAGAAAATGAGGTAAGTGACAGTAGTATTAAAAGCATTCTGAATTGTTTGCAACTCTTCATTAATGATCACTCTGGATTATAATGTCTTAAGAGAAAATCTCATCTTTATAGAGTTTTCTTGACTAATGTAAATTTTGATTATCAGGCCACACTATGTTATTAAAGGTAAACAAATGCAGCATCAAAAATGGTTTCACTAGAGAAGGAAAAAACTAGTTAAATTAGTGTCATTAAATTAGAGTTTAGGAAAAAAACAGGGAAAACCAGGGGAAAGAGAGCTGTGTCACTAACCTGTTCAGCTGTCCATGGCAGCATACAAGCTTCAGCTATTGCTGTCATAGCTTCTTTTGCATTGTTCCCACATTTCACATCTCCGATCTTATCTACAAGGCCATCTAAGACAATCTGAGCAGAAGTTTTGGAAAAATTTCCTTTTTGGGCAATCAAAGCAACTATGTGAAGCTTCATCTGCATCACCTGAACAAGGATAATGAAGTATCATATCCTTATGTGTAAGCCAAAGACACTTATTTATTTACTTATTTTATAGCAGCCTGAAGACGTAACACAGGGACAGCAAGGACATGACCAAACTAAAATCAGAATTTTAAACAAAGAAGCCAAATAATTCTTACCCTTAAATTGTTACCAATTAAAGTACTAATTGACAGCTAACAGAGAAAAAAACAAACAACTCAAGGTTTTAAAATATTAACAAGCAACAATTACCACATGAGAACTGTGAATGGAAAAATTTAATATCTATATTCTCCTCCTTTTATGGTTATTTGCATTAAATACAGATTCTGAAATACATAATAAATGACCATACAAACTGCAATAACTCAAAATTCCCACTAAACCTACCCATAAAGAAACTTACAACCCTCATGAAAATCCATACAACAGAACTTGAGAAAATTAAAGAACTTACAGATTTTTAAGGGGAAGAATGGAAGAAGTGGGGAAACAATTTAAAGATGTTAATGCCATGGTGGCAAAAGTACAGGATTTGGGGAACCCTTTGCTCATAAATATTTCCCTTTGTCCTATTTATGTATTTAAATGAAAAGTGTTGACAAAGATGCAGGGAAGTTGGAACTCTTTTGCATTGCTGGTATGAATGTAAAATAGTACAGCTACATTGTAAAATAATTTGGCAGTTCCTGAAAACAGAGTTAGTATACGGCCCAGCAATTCTACTTCTATGTATATGTCCAGAATAAAAAATGTGTTCACACAAAAACCTGTACACAAATGTTCACAGCAGCATTACTGTAATAGCCAAAAAAAGGAAATAATGCAAATGCCTATCACCTATGAATGGGTAAATAAAATGTTGTACATTCATACAATGGAGTATTGTTTGCCAACAAAAAAGAACATAGAGTTGATACATACTACAATATGGATGAACCTTGAAACATGCTAAGTAAAAGCCAGACACAAAAGGCCACATATTGTATATCATTCCATATATATGAAATGTACAGAAGTAATCCATATAGAAAGTAGATAAACAGTTACCAGGGATGGGGGACAGAGATTTAGAGAAGAATAGAGTGACTGTTGCTACATGTGAGGTTTCTTTTTGGGGTGATGAAAATATTCTTTAAAATTACTTAGTGGTAGAAGTTGCAGAACTACGTGAACATACTAAAAACCTTTGCATGGTACACTTTAAAAGAGTGAGTTTTATGCTTTCAATAAAATTGTTAAAAAGAAAAAATATATATATACTTTTCTTTTTTTTATTAAGGTGTTATTGATATACACTCTTATGAAGGTTGAAGGTTTCACATGAAAAAACAATGTGGTTAGTAACTGTTAGTACATTCACCAGTTATCATGTCCTCCACGTACCGCATTACAGTCACTGCCCATCAGTGTAATAAGATGCCACAGAGTCACTATTTGCCTTCTCTGTGCTACACTGTCTTCCCCCTGATCCTACCCACACCATGTGTGCCAGTCGTAATATCCCTGAATCCTCTTATCCCTCCCTCCCCACCAGCCCTCCTGCACCCCTCCCCTGTGGTAACTGCTAGTGCCTTCTTGGAGTCTGTGAGTCCGTTGCTGTTTTGTTCTTTCAGTTTTGCTTCGTTGTTATAATCCACAAATGATGGAAATCATTTGGTACTTGTCTTTCTTTGCCTAGCTTATTTCACTGAGCATAATATCCTCCAGTTCCATCCATGTCGTTGCAAATTGCAGAATTGTTTCTTCCCTATCGCTGTGTAGTATTCCATTGTGTACATGTACCACCTCTTCTTTATCCATTCATCTACTGATGGACACTTAGGTTGCATCCATATCTTAGCTATTGTAAAAAGTGTTGCGATGAACATAGGGGTGCCTATATCTTTGCAAACCGGGCTCCTGCATTCTTAGGGTAAATTGCTAGAAGTGGAATTCCTTGGTCAAATGGTATTTCTATTTTTAGTTTTTGGAGGAACCTCCATACTGCTTTCCACAAAGGTTGAACTAATTTACATTTGCACCAGCAGTGTAGGAGGGTTCCCCTTTCTCCACATTCTCACCAGCATTTGTTGTTCCTAGTCTGTTCTATGTTGGTCATCCTAACTGGTGTGAGGTGATATCTCATTGTGGTTTAAATTTGCACTTCTCTAATAATTAGCGATGTGGAGCATCTTTTTTTTTTTATTAAGGTATGATTGATATACACTCTTATGCAGGTTTCACATGAACAAACAATGTGGTTACTACATTTACCCATATTATCAAGTTCCTACCCACACCCCAAGGCAGTCAGTGTCCATCAGTGCAGCAAGTTGCCAGAGATTCACTATGTCCCTTCTGTGTGACACAGTGTTCTCCTCATGATCCCCTACACCATGTAGACTAAACATAATACCCCTAAGCCCCTTTCTCCATCCCTCCACACCCATCCTCCCAAACCCCTCCCCTTTGGTAACCACTAGTTCATTCTTGGAGTCTCTGAGTCTGCTGCCATTTTGTTCCTTCAGTTTTGCCTCATTGTTATACTCCACAAATGAGGTAAATCATTTGGCATTTGTCTTTCTCTGCCTGGCTTATTTAACTGAGCATAATGTCCTCCAGCTCCATCCATGTTGTTGCAAATGGAAGGATTTGTTCTTTCTTATTGCTGAAGAGTATTCCATTGTATATATGGACCACATCGTCTTTATCCATTCATCTACTGATGGACACTTAGGTTGCTTCCATATCTTGGCTATTGTAAAAAGTGCTGTGATGAACATAAGGGTGCATATATTTTTTTGAATCTGAGAAGATGTACTCTTTGGGTATATTCCAAGGAGTGGCATTCTGGGGTCAAATGGTATTTCTACTTTTAGTTTTATTATTATTATTATTATTTTGTTATCATTAATCTACAACTACATGAAGAACATTATGTTTACTAGGGTACCCCATTCACCAAGTCCCCCCCACAAACCCCATTACAGTCACTGTCCATCAGCGTAGCAAGATGTTGCAGAATCACTACTTGTCTTCTCTGTGTTGCACAGCCCTCCCCATGCCCCACTCAACATTATACATGCTAATCGAAATACCCCCTTTCTTTTTCCCCGCCCTTATCTCTCCCTTCCCTCCCATTCTCCCCAGTCCGTTTCCCATTGGTAACTGTTAGTTCATTCTTGGGTTCTGTGATTCTGCTGTTGTTTTGCTCCTTCAGTTTTTCTTTGCTCTTATACTACACATATGAGTGAAATCATTTGGTTTTTGTCTTTCTCCGCCTGGCTTATTTCACTGAACATAATACACTCTAGCTCCATCAATGTTATTGCAAATGGTAGGATTTATTTTCTTCTTACGGCTGAAAAATATACCACTGTGTATATGTACCACATCTTCTTTATCCATTCATCTACTGATGGACACTTAGGTTGCTTCCATTTCTTGGCTATTGTAAATAGTGCTGTGATAAACATAGGGGTGCATCTGTCTTTTTCAAACTGGACTGCTACATTCTTAGGGTAAATTCCTAAAAGTAGAATTCCTTGGTCAAATGGTATTTCTATTTTGAGCTTTTTGAGGAACCCCCACATGGCTTTCCATACTGGTTGAACTAATTTACACTCCTACCAGCAGTGTAGGAGGGTTCCCCTTTCTCCACAACCTCGCCAACATTTGTTTTTGTTTGTCTTTTGGATGGTAGCCATCCTCACTGGTGTGAGGTGATATCTAATGGTGGTTTCAATTTGCATTTCTCTGATAATTAGCGATGTGAGCATCTCCTCATGTGTCTGTTGGCCATCTGAATTTTTTCTTCAGAGAAGTGTCTGTTCAGCTCCTCTGCCCATTTTTTAATTGGATTACTTGCTTTTTGTTTGTTGAGGTGTGTGAGCTCTTTATATATATTGGATGTCAAGCCTTTATTGGATCTGTCATTTATGAATATATTCTCCCATACTGTAGTGTACTTTTTGTTCTATTGATGGTGTCCTTTGCTGTACAGAAGCTTTCAGCTCAATGTAGTCCCACTTGTTCATTTTTGCCTTTGTTTCCCTTGCCCGGGAAGATATGTTCATGAAGAAGTCACTCATGTTTATGTCCATGAGATTTTTGCCTATGTTTTTTTCTAAGAGTTTTATGGTTTCATGACTTACATTCAGGTCTTTGATCCATTTGGAGTTTACTTTTGTGTATGGGGTTAGACAGTGATTCAGTTTCATTCTCTTACATGTAGCTGTCCAGTTTTGCCAGCACCATCTGTTGAAGAGACTGTCCTTTCCCCATTATATGTCCATGGCTCCTTTATCGTATACTAATTGGCCATATATGTTTGGGTCAATGTCTGGAGACTCTATTCTGTTCCACTGGTCTGTGGGTCTGTTCTTGTGCCAGTACCAAATTGTCTTGATTACTGTGGCTTTGTAGTAGGGCTTGAAGTTGGGGAGCATGGTCCCCCCCATTTTATTCTTCCTCCTTCTCAGGATTGCTTGGACTATTCGGGGTCTTTGGTGTTTCCATATGAATTTTTGAACTATTTGTTCCAGTTCATTGAAGAATGCTGTTTGTAATTTGATGGGGATTGCATTGAATCTGTATATTGCTTTGGGCAGGATGGCCATTTTGACGATATTAATTCTTCCTAGCCAGAAGCATGGGATGAGTTTCCATTTGTTAGTGTCCCCTTTAATTTCTCTTAAGAGTGTCTTGTAGTTTTCAGGGTATGGGTCTTTCACTTCCTTGGTTAGGTTTATTCCTAGATAGTTTATTATTTTTGATGCAATTGTGAATGGAATTGTTTTCCTGGTTTCTCTTTCTATTAGTTCATTGTTAGTGTATAGGAAAGTCACAGATTTCTGTGTGTTAATTTTGTATTCTGCAACTTTGCTGAATTCCGATATTAGTTCTAGTAGTTTTGGGGTGGAGTCTTTAAGGTTTTTTATGTACAATGTCATGTCATCTGCAAATAGTGAAAGTTTGACTTCTTCTTTACCAATCTGGATTCCTTGTATTTCTTTGTTTTGTCTAATTGCCGTGGCTAGGACCTCCAGTATATGTTGAATAACAGTGGAGAGAGTGGGCATCGCTGTCTTGTTCCCGATCTTAGAGGAAAAGCTTTCACCTTCTTGCGGTTAAGTATGATGTTGGCTCTGGGTTTGTCATTTATGGCCTTTATTATGTTGAGGTACTTGCCCTCTATGCCCATTTTGCTGAGAGTTTTTATCATGAATGGATGTTGAATTTTGTCAAATGCTTTTTCAGCATCTATGGAGATGATCATGTGGTTTTTGTCCTTTTTGTTGATGTGCTGGATGATGTTGATGGATTTTCGAATGTTGTACCATCCTTGCATCCCTGGCATAAACCCAACTTGATCATGATGGATGATCTTTTGCTGTATTTTTGAATTCGGTTTGCTAAGATTTCGTTGAGTATTTTTACATCTATATTCATCAGGGATATTGGTCTTTAATTTTCTTTTTTTGTGGTGTTTTTGCCTGATTTTGGTGTTAGAGTGATGCTGGCCTCATAGAATGAGTTTGGAAGTATTCCCTCCTTTTCAATTTTTGGAAAACTTTAAGGAGGACGGGTATTAGGTCTTCATTAAATGTTTGATAAAATTCAGCAGTGAAGCCAACTGGTCCAGGAATTTTGTTCTTAGGTAGGTTTATGATTACCAGTAAAATTTCTTTACTCATAACTGGTCCGTTCAGATTTTCTGTTTCTTCCTTGGCCAGCCTTGGAAGGTTATCTTTTTCTAGAAAGTTGTCCATTTCTTCTAGGTTATCCAGTTTGTTAGCATATAATTTTTCATTGTATTCTCTAATAATTCTTTGTATTTCTGTGGTGTCTGTAGTGATTTTTCCTTTCTCATTTCTGATTCTGTTTATGTGTGTAGATTCTCTCTTTCTCTTAATAAATCTGCCTAGGGGGTCTATCTATTTTGTTTACTTTTTCAAAGAACTAGGTCTTGGTTTCATTGAGTTTTTCTATTATTTTATTGTTCTCAATTTTATTTATTTATTTTCTGATCTTTATTATGTCCCTCCTTCTGCTGACTTGGGCCTCATTTGTTCTTCTTTTTCCAGTTTCAATAATTGTGACTTTAGACTATTCATTTGGGAATGTTCTTCCTTCTTTAGATAGGCCTGGATTGATATATACTTTCCTCTTAGAACTGCTGTCGCAGCGTCCCACAGAAGTTGGGGCTTTATGCTTTCGTTGTCATTTGTCTCCATATATTGCTTCATCTGTTTTAATTTCGTCATTGATCCATTGATTATTTGAAGCACGTTATTAAGCCTCTATGCGTTTGTGAGCCTTTTTTTTTCTTTGTACAATTTATTTCCAGTTATATGCCTTTGTGGTCTGAGAAGTTGGTTAGTAGAATTTCAATCTTTTTGAATTTTCTGAGGCTCTTTTTGTGGCCTAGTATGTGGTCTATTCTGGAGAATGTTCCATGTACACTTCAGAAGAATGTGTATCCTGCTGTGTCTGTTAAGTCCATCTGTTGCACTGTGTTGTTCGGTGACTCTGTGTCCTTCCTTATTTTCTGTCTGGTGGATCTGTCCTTTGGAGTAAGTGGTGTGTTGAAGTCTCCTAAAATGAATGCATTGCATTCTATTTCCTCCTTTAATTCTGTTAGTATTTGTTTCACATATGTTGGTGCTCCTGTATTGGGTGCCTATATATTTATAATGGTTATATTCTCTTGTTGGGCTGACCCCTTTATCATTATGTAATGTCCTTCTTTATCTCTTGTTACTTTCTTTGTTTTGAAGTCTATTCTGTCTGATACCAGTACTGCTACACCTGCATTTTTCTCCCTATTTTTTGCATGAAATATCTTTTTCCATCCCTTCACTTTTAGTGTGTGTATGTCTTTGGTTTTGAGTTGAGTCTCTTGTAAGGAACATTTAGATGGGTCTTGCTTTTTTATCCATTGTTGCATTCAGTCCATTTACATTTAGTGCGATTATTGAAAGATATGTACTTATTGCCATTGCAGGCTTTAGATTCGTGGGTACCAGAGGTTCAAGGTTAGCTTCTTTACTACCTAACTGTGTAACTTAACTCGCTTATTAAGCTTTTATAAGCACAGTCTGATGATTCTTTATTTCTCTCCCTTCTTATTCCTCCTCCTCCATTCTTTATATGTTAGGTGTTTTATTCTGTACTCTTTTGCGTTTCCTTTGACTGCTTTTGAGAGTAGTTGATTTTATTTTTTGCCTTTAGTTAGTATTTGGTTGGTCTGCTTTCCTTGCTGTGATTTTATTTTCTCTGGTGACATCATTTAACCTTAGGAGCGCGTCCATCTAGAGCAGTCCCTCTAAAATACCCTGTAGAGGTGGTTTACGGGAGTCAAATCCCTCAACTTTTGCTTTTCTGGGAACTGTTTAATCCCTCCTTCATATTTAAATGATAATCATGCTGGATACAGTATTCTTGGTTCAAGGCTTCTGTTTCATTGCATTAAATATATCATGCCATTCTCTTCTGGCCTGTAAGGTTTCTGTTGAGAAGAAGTCTGATGATAGCCTAGTGGGTTTTCCTTTGTAGGTGACCATTTTTCTCTCTCTGGCTGCCTTTAATACTCTGTCTTTGTCTTTGATCTTTGCCATTTTAATTATTATATGTCTTAGTGTTGTCCTCCTTGGGTTCCTCGTGTTGGTAGATCTGTGCGCCTCCCTGGTCTAAGAGACTATTTCCTTCCCCAGTTTGGGGAAGTTTACAGCAATTATTTCTTCAAAGACACTTTCTATCCCTTTTTCTCTCTCTTCTTCTTCTGATACTCCTAATAATGCGAATATTGTTCCGTTTGGATTGGTCACACATTTCTCTTAATATTCTTTCATTCCTGGAGATTCCTTTTATCTCCCTCTGCCTCAGCTTCTCTGTGTTCCTGTTCTGATTTCTATTCCATTAACAGCCTCTTCCACCTCATCCAGTCTGCTCTTAAGTCCCTCCAGAGGTATTTTTTTTCTGTATTCTCCCTCCTAACTCAATCCTTTAGCTCTTGCATATTTCTCTGCAGGTCCATCAGCATGGTTATTACCTTTATTTTGAATTCTTTTTCGGGGAGATTGGTTAAGTCTATCTCCTCAGGCCCTGTCTCCAGAGTTGCCTGGGTAATTCTGGATTGGACCAAATTCTTCTGCCTGTTCATGGTGATAGAAGTAGCTGTAGGCAGGTAGCGCGTGTGTTATCTGGGAGCACAAAGTCCTTTCCTGCTTGCTGGTCGCCTTGCTCTTCTCTGCTGCCTGTGTCAGTTACCCCCACTCCTGGAGCAGGCTCCGGGTTAATCCCCTAAGCTGTTGTGGGCAGGGTCTCTGTCAGGGTTACACAGAGCCCTGCGGGGAGTGGCAGGCTTGCCAGGTGTGCTCTCCTGCAAGAGCGGTGCCCCCGCCTGGCAGCTGCGCTCTGGTGGCGGCCTGTGGGTCTGGCGCGGGCTGTTGTGTGCCCAGAGGACATTCTGGGCAGCTGCTGGGCACGGGGCTGCTCCTGGGCCAGGCCACTCCGCCGCCGCCGCCGCCACCGCAGGTTTGCACGGGCCGCTCCCGAGCCCCTCACGTGCCACCACCCGTGACGCATGCGCTGCTTGGCCACCGTTGCCACTGCCTCACACAGGCCTCTCCCACGCCCCTCTGGCACTGCCACCGTTGGCGCACAGGGCCGCTCTCCCACCACTGGGCCGGTGTGTCACAGTCTGCGCTGGCCAGAGGAATGACTGGCAGGATGCTTATTGCCATGAGGGGCTTGAGAGCTGCACTTGTGACCAGGCGGTTAGGGTGCCTGGAGTTTCCTGGGATTCCCAGCTGCTGGGCTGAGTGTGCCAGGACAATTTCGTCTAGCTGTGAGGTCCCTGTCCTTTTAAGGTTTTCAAAAAGCACTCACTTTTCTTTCATCCAAGGGGAGCCGGTTCCGGGGACCCACTCGTAGGCTTTGCTTTTCCATTTCTCTAATATCCAGCACACTGCACACTGTGTGTCTGCACTCCTGGTGCAGATTACTAGAGCCGGTTGTTTAGCAGTCCTGGGCTTTCACTCCCTGCCTGCTGCGACTCCTTTCTTCCCACTGGGGAGCTGGGGTGCGCTCAGGTCCCACCGGGCCGCGGCTTGTATCTTACCCTTAGTGTGATGCTGAGTTCTCGCAGACATAGACATAGCCTGGCTGTTCTACTGTATCCACTGGTCTCTCTTTTAGGAATAGTTGTATTTGTTGTATTTTCAAAAATATACATGTTTTTGGGAAGAGATTTCCACTGAACTACTCATTCTGCCTTCTTGGCTCCTCCCTCTTAACGTATCTTTTTGATGTATTTTTTAAATTGATCTGCTAGTATTTTGTTGAGTGTTTTTGCATCTATGTTCACCAGGTATATTTGTCTGTAATTTTCTTTTTTTTGTGGTATCTTTGCCTGGTTTGTGTATCAGTGTGATGCTGGCCTCATAGAATGAGTTTGGATGTATTCCCTCCTCTTCTGCCTTTTGGAAAACTTTGAGGATGATTGGTATTAGCTCTTCGTTAAATGTTTAATAAAATTCAGCAGTGAAGTCATCTGGTCCAGGAGTCGTTCTTAGGTAGTTTTTGATTACCAATTCAATTACATTGCTGGTAATTGGTCTATTCAGATCTTCTTTTTCTTCCTGGGTCAGCTTTGGAAGGTTGTATTTTTCTAGAAAGTTGTCCATTTCTTCTAGGTTATCCAGTTTGTTATCATATCATTTTTCATGGTATTCTCTAGTAAATCTCTGTATTTCTGTGGTGTCCGTTCCGATTTTTCCTTTCTCATTTCTGATTCTGTTTATGTGTGTTGACTCTCTTTTATTCTCAATAAGTCTGGCTTTGGGGTTTACCTATTTTATTTATTTTTTCAAAGAAGCAGCTCCTGCTTTCATCGATTCTTCGTATTGTTTTATTCTTCTCCATTTTGTTTATTTATGCTCTAGTCTTCATTATGTCTCTCCTTCTACTGACTTTGGGGCTCATTTGTTGTTCTTTTTCTAGTTTCATTAATTGTGACTTTAGACTGTTCATTTGGGATTGTTATTCTTTCCTGAGGTAGGCCAGTATTGCAATATATTTCCCTCTTAGCACAACCTTCGTTGTATCCCACAGATTTTGCAGAGTGGAATTATTGCTTTCATTTGTCGCCATATATTGCTTGATCTCTGTTTTTATCTGGTCATTGATCCATTGATTATTTAGGAGCATACTGTTAAGCCTCCTTGTATTTGTGGGCTTTTCTGTTTTCTTTTCATATTTTATTTCTAGTTTCATATCTTTGTGGTCTGAGAACCAGGTTGGGACAATTGCAATATTTTTTAATTTACTGGCTCTTTTTGTGGCCTAGTATATGATCTATTCTTGAAAATGGTCCATGTGCACTTGAAAAGAATGTGTATCCTGCTGCTTTTGGGTGTATAGTTCTGTAGATGTCTTTTAGGTCCATCTGTTCTAATGTGTTGTTCAGTGTCTCTGTCTCCTTACTTATTTTCTGTCTGGTTGATCTGTCCTTTGGAGTGGTGTGTTGACATCTCCTAAAATAAATGCACTGCATTCTATTTACCCTTTTAATTCTGTTAGTACATGTTTCACATATGTAGTTGCTCCTGTGTTGGGTACATAGATATTTAGAATGGTTATATCCTCTTTTTGGATTGACCGCTTTATCGTTATGTAATGTCCTTCTTTGTTTCTTATTACTTTCTTTGTTTTGAACTCAATTTTGTCTGATACAAGTACTGCTACCCCTGCTTTCTCCTTCAAATATAGCTGCGTGAAATATCTTTTTTCCATCACTGCATTTTTAGTCTGTGTATGTCTTTGGGTTTGAAGTGAGTCTCTTGTAGGCAGCATGTAGACAGGTTTTGCTTTTTTATCCATTCAGTGACTCTGTGTCTTTTGACTGGTGCATTGAGACCATTTACATTTAGGTGATTATCAATAGTATGTGTTTATGTACTTATTGCTATTGCAGGCTTTAGATTCGTGGTTACCAAAGGTTCAAGGGTAATTCCCTTAGTATCTAATTGTCTAATTTAACTCACTTAGTATGCTATTACAAACACAATCTAAAGGTTCTTTTTTTTTTTCTTCCTTTTTCTTCCTCCTCCATTCTTTATATATTAGGTATCATATTCTGTACTCTTTGTCTATCCCTTGACTGCCTTTGGGGGTAGTTGATTTGGTTTTGCATCTGCTTAGTAATTAATTGTTCTACTTTCTTTACTGTGGTTTTATTTCCTCTGGTGACAGCTATTTTACCTTAGAACAGTTCCATTTATAGCAGTCCCTCCAAAATACACTGTAGAGACGGTTTGTGGGAGTTAAATTCTTTCAGCTTTGCTTATCTGGAAATTGTTTAATCCCTCCTTCAAATTTAAATGATAACCTTGCCGGGTAGGATATTCTTTGTTTGAGGCCCTTTTGCTTCATTGCATTAAATATATGATGCCACTCCCTTCTGGCCTGTAAGGTTTGTGCTGAGAAGTCTGATGATAGCCTGATGGGTTTTCCTTTGTATGTGATCTTTTTTCTCTCTCTCTGGCTGCTTTTAATACTTTGTCCTTATCCTTGATCTGTGCCGTTTTGATTATCATATGTCTTAGTGTTGTTTTCCTTGGGTCCCTTGTGTTGGGAGATCTGTGCACCTCCATGGCCTGAGAGACTATCTCCTTCCCCAGATTGGGGAAGTTTTCAGCAATTACCTCCTCAAAGATACTTTCTATCCCTTTTTCTCTCTCTAGTTCTTTTGGTACCCCTATAATGCGAATATTATTCTGTTTGGATTCGTCACACAGTTTTCTCAATATTCTTTCATTCCTAGAGATTCTTTTTTCTCTCTGTACCTCAGTTTCTTTTTATTCCTGTTCTCTAATTTCTATTTCATTTACTGTCTCCTCTATCTCATCTAGTCTGCTTTTAATCCCTCCAATTGTATGTTTCATTTCAGATACTACATTCTTGAATGTTTGTATCTCATTCCTGACTATGTCCCTTAGCTCTTGAGTATTTTTCTGTACCTCCATGAACAAGTTATGATTTTAATTTTGAAATCTTTCAGGAAGATTGATGAGTTCAATTTCACTTGGCCCTGTTTCTGGTGTTTGTGGGATATTGTTTTGAACCAGGTTCCTTTGACATTTTGTATTTGTAGGTGGTGATCTCTAGTGCCCAGAAGCTCTACTCTCTGGAGCTGCTCAGTCCCTGAAGTGATGGTGGAGATCAGATGGGAGTGGCGCTAGTTCCTGTTGTGAGGAAAGAGCTGTTTTCTGCTTCACAGCTGCAGTGCCTATCTCCACTGCGAGGGCCAGTGGGCCAAGGGCACAAGTGGAAGCCTCTATATTTTGCTCTTGTAGCTGCCTTAGGCAGGTCCTCCCTCTGGCTTGGCTGTGCAAGGTCAGGGGCAACCATTTTGCGACTGGTGCTGGCCTGGAGGACAGTCCAGCAGGCTGTGTATCATGGTCAGGGGCCTTGGAGCTATATAGCCAGCTAGGGGGATGGAGTGCCTAAAGCTCCTGAAAGTTCCCAACTGAATGGGCAGAGTATGCCTGGATGATTTTGTCCACTTGTCCTTTCTTCTGAGCAGCAAGCTCTATGCAGTCCTTGCCCCTGTAGCAGCCCTGTTGCTGTTAGGAAGGCTCTCAGACTGCATGCCTTTCTTTTGTCCCAGAGCTGATGGATGTGGATTCCTGTTTTCCACAAGTGGCTGGAATCTCTGTGTCTCCAAGTATTCTGCCTGTCTTAGCTTTCCAATCCCACTAATCTCCAGAGCACCATGTAGTGTTGGTTCGTGCTCCCAGAGCATATATCTAGGGTTGGGTGTTCAGCAGTCCTAGGCCTCCACCTTCTCCCCACTCTGTTTCTCTTCCTTCCACCAGTGAGCTGGGGTGGGGGAAGGGCTTGGTCCCACCAAATTACGGCTTTGGTTCATTACCCTGTTCCATGAGGTCTGTTCTTTTCTCCAGGTGTATGCAGTCTGGTGCAGCCTTCTTTCCTGTTGCTCTTTTAGGATTAGTCATATTAACTATATTTTCACATTATATGTGGTTTTGGTAGGAGGTTTGTGTCTCAACTCTCACACCGCCATCTTTAATCCCTCCTCTCCCTCATATGCCTCCTTTTAAATCTACTTTTCAGACTAAATAGCAGTAGTACTAAATTTAATTTCTATTATCTGTTCACGAATTAAACTATGTGTTAATGTTTCACTGGCAATCTAAAGACTGCATTTATTTTTTATCCAAACAAATAGAAAAGCCATCTCACTCTTTATCACTGTTTCAAATATGTAAAGATTAGAATAGAGGGCTTCTAGGCCTAAATAACAAGGAGATAAATTCATATATACAAATTACACAAACAATATATGTAATATTTCTCTCTACATATAAACTCTTAATTACACAGAGGTATAGTTTTATAAGTAATTAAAATGCACACACTCCACGATTCTTTAAAATTAGATGACACACTGGCTGAGTGATGATTTAGAAAAAAAAAAGCTGAAAATCTTTACCAAAACAAAACCTATTACTGTGTAGGATGATATAGTGGAAAATTACTTTAACCAAAGACATTACATCTCCAATTAAAAACTACCTGAAAATTTGTTTCTTTCCATCCAGGTTTCTTGGCCAGCATCCTCACTAATGCCTGGCATGGCATTTCAGTTCGGTCCATTAGTTCAACAGCCTAAAACAAGAGGGTTAAGGCATTAGTGATTGGTTCTTCAAGGAAAAGTATATACCCAAATCAAGTGAGTGGTTTCTTCTGAAGGAGGTAGGGGAATGGAAATAAAGATGGTTACAGAGGAAGTTCATATATAACTTCTGCTCTAATGCTTTGTTTCTTAAGTTGGATATTTGGTATATGGTTGGTGTATTAATAGAGCTGAAATCTTTTGCTTTTTTTTTGGTATTTCAGAAATTCATAAATAATTTGCTCCAAGTACGTTAACAATAATAGTTTTCATTTGCCTAGTGTGTGGCAAAAACTGCTTATACATAATTTGACTTACTTGATCTTCCTAAAAATATAGCAAAGTAGGGTAGGTAAGAAGTGGGTAAGTACTAAATTTCAAAGAGGTACAAATTCAGGTCTAATCCTGAGCAGATGCATGACTGGAAGCCAGGTCTCCTGCCTTAAGACCCAGTGCTCTTTCAGTGTTTTCATACCCCTCCTCATTAGAATCACAGAGTATATGCCAAAATGAACCACCGCATTCATTTCCAAAACAGATTCCTGAAAGGAGCTTCTCATACCAAGTGACAATGTCTGCTCTTCCAAGAATCATGACAAAGAAAGAAACAGAAATGGATGAGGGGGGGCTTAAGTGAAGAGATCTGTTTGCCTAGTAAGTTGAATGCACAAATACCATAATATTAAAATTCATCTAAACCTTCTAATTCAGATAAACCTGATTTTCTTAAATATTTAAGTTATGAGCTTGTAGAAGCCACAGAAAGCAGATGTTGAAAGAAAAACACTATACACTAAAAAAACAAACAAAAATCCCTACCTTATTTTTAGAAAACACCCTGAAACATGTTCATGGTTATAAAAAAGCAAGCAGGACAAGTACTTCATTTGTCAGTTTCATCACTTCTATATAATGTAGTTTCTTTCACACCCATATGAACCTACCTTTTGGAACTCTTCCATACAGGCCAGTCTTTCCTTCCAGTTACTGCTGTCTAGAAGCTGTATACATGTAACGGGAAGGACAGCAGAAGCTTTTTCTTCACATACTTCTATCTGTAAGAAACAAAAACATTACAATTAAGAACTGCTAAGGAAACAGGGCAAGAATGTAAAAATACCTCAGCCAAAAGAAAAGTACAGGAACACTTCTGTAGGTATGCCATATATTTGAATCTTCTACTATACTACCACAAAGGGGATGTTTGTCTAAGGCACAGTTTCAATAAGCTAAAAGATATTATCTATATATTGTAGAACTCAGCAAAGAAAGACCTCAAATATTCTTACAGGTAGTAACTTGCTACGGTTTTATGAGGTTGAGGCACACTATATGATACCAACCGAGAGCTCAGGCTCCACTATTTCTTTGGTCTCCAATCCTTTCCTGTACTTGGTTCCAGTGTTCCCTGTGCCTCCTGGTATAGCTGGTTTCCCCTTCTTAGGTGGCCCACAAGCCTGAAAGCAATTTAAAACAATTAAATCACTTACGGGTTTAGAACCGTTCTTAAACTTTTATGGGGGGGCCGAAGACTCCTTGAAAATTTCATTAAAATGAAGACATCACTTAACCAACAACAAAAAAAGCCCACAAAAAACATTAAAAAAAAACTTAAATATTATTGATATGCGATCTTATATTGGTTTCAAATACACAACACAGTAGTTCAACAGTTACCCATATTCTTAAATCCTCAGCCCCTCTAGTGTGGTTACTATCTATCAACAAAGAAAGATGTTACAAAATCACTGACTATATTCTCCATGCTGTACTACCATCCCATGACCAACTTATATTGTGATTGTGAATTACTGTGCCTCTTTATTCCCCTTCTACTCCACTCCTTGCCATCCCAACCCTTCCCCCTTGGTAACCACTAGTCCTTTCTTGGCATCTGTGAGTCTATTGTTTTGTTTCTTCTGTTTTGCTTTGTCTATATTCCACAAATAAGTGAAATCATATGGTATTTGTCTTTCTTCGCCTGGCTTATTTCACTGTGCATAATACCCTCTAGATGTCTCCATGCTGTTGCAAATGGCAGGATTTCTTTTCTTTTTATAAAGGAATAATATTGCATTGTGTATAAAAACCCCTATATTTTTTATACCTATAGAATTTAGTAGTTTCTAGGGCAGACAGACTTCCTGTAGGCCACTCAAGAGGAAATCTGCAGACCCCATATTAAGAAACTCTAATTCAGAATGAGCTAATGAGATAAATAAAATAAAAAAGGACTGGAATTATACTACATTTACAGATTAATTTGAGAATTAACATTTGGTGCTTTAAATGCCTCTAAATCTCTGCTACACTAATAAAGAACAGTTTCTAAGTTACAACACTTACTCAACACTTTACCAAAAGGTACACCAGTAACAGGAGAATATATTATTATTCATTGTAGAGCTATTTAATTTGTGAAGGAAAGAAGAGGTTGTTATGGCAATCTCAGTGAATATTCTAGTTATGTTGGAAATGGCCATCTCACTCAATCTTTGTTTTAGCAGTTTTTCAGTTGACTTGTATTTCCAAGTACATGGTCATATAATCTACAAAAGGGATAATTTTACCTTGTCTTTCCTCCTATTACCACCTCGTACTTCATTCCTTATTGATTGTAGAACATAATTAAATAATAATGGTACCAGCAGGATGATACACCCTTCGAAAATCCATCAACATCATCCACCACATCAACAAAAAGGACAAAACCACATGATCATCTCCATAAATGCTGAAAAAGCAGTCGAAAAAATTCAACATTCATTCTTGATAAAAACTCTCAAATGGGCAGAGAGGACAAGTACCTCAACATAATAAAGGCCATGTATGACAAACCCACAGCCAACATCATACATAACAGTGAGAAGCCGAAAGCTTGTCCTCTAAGACTGGGAACAAGACAAAGATGCCCACTCTCCCCACTGTTATTCAACATAGTACTTGAGGTCCTAGCCACAGCAATCAGACAACACAAAGAAATAAAAGGCATCCAGACTGGTAAGGAAGAAGTCAAACTGTCACTGTTTGCAGATGACATGATATTGTACATAAAAAACCCTAAAGAATCCACTGCAAAACTACTAGAACTAATATCTGAATTCAGCAAAGTTGCAGGATACAAAATTAATACACAAAAATCTGTTGCATTCCTATACACTAACAATGAACTATCAGAAAGAGAAATCAGGAAAACAATTCCATTCACAATTGCATCAAAAAGAATAAAATGCCTAGGAATAAACCTAACCAAGGAAGTGAAAGACCTACACCCTGAAAACTATAAGACATTCCTAAGAGAAATTAAAGAGGATGCTAATAAATGGAAATTCATCCCATGTTCTTGGCTAGGAAGAATTAATATTGTCAACATGGCCATCCTGCCTAAAGCAATCTACAGACTCAGTGCAATCCCTATCAAAATACTGACAACATTCTTCAATGAACTGGAACAAACAGTTCTAAAATTTATATGGAACCACAAAGACCCCGAATAGCCAAAGCAATCCTGAGAAGGAGGAATAAAGCAGGGGGGATCTCGCTTCCTAACTTCAAGCTCTACTACAAAGCCATAGTAATCAAGACAATTTGGTACTGGCACAAGAACAGACCCAAAGACCAGTGGAACAGAACAGAGAGACCAGATATTAGCCCAATTAATATACAATTAAGGAACCATGGATATACAATGGGGAAATGACAGCCTCTTCAACAGCTCGTGTTGGCAAAACTGGACAGCTACATGTAGGAGAATGAAACTGGATCATTGTCTAACCCCATAAACAAAAGTAAATTCGAAATGGATCAAAGACCTGAATGTAAGTCATGAAACCATAAAATTGTTAGAAGACAATATAGGCAAAAGTCTCCTGAATATAAACATGAGCAACTTCTTCATGAACATATCTCCCTGGGCAAGGGAAACAAAAGCAAAAATGAACAAGTGGGACTATATGAAACTAAAAAGCTTCTGTACAGCAAAGGACACCGTCAATAGAACAAAAAGGTATCCTACAGTATGGGAGAATATATTCATAAATGACATCTGATAAGGAAGGGGTGGACATCAAAAATATACAAAGAGCTCCTGCACCTCAACAAACAAAAAGCAAATAATCCAATTAAAAAATGGGCAGAGGATTTGAACAGACACTTTTCCAAAGAAGAAATTCAGATGGCCAACAGGCACATGAAAAGATGCTCCACATCGCTAATCAACAGAGAAATGCAAATTAAAACCACAGTGAGATATCACCTCATACCAGTTAGGATGGTCAACATCCAAAAGACAAACAACAACAAATGTTGGTGAGGATGTGGAGAAAGGGGAACCCTCCTACACTGCTGGTGGGAATGTAAATTAGTTCAACCATTGTGGAAAGCAGTATGGAGGTTCCTCAAAAAACTGAAAATAAAAATACCATTTGACCCAGGTATTCCACTCCTAGGAATTTACCCTAAGAATGCAGAAGCCCAGTTTGAAAAAGACATGCACCCTTATGTTTATTGCAGCACTATTTACAATAGCCAAGAAATGGAAGCAACCTAAGTGTCCACCAATAGAGTGGATAAAGAAGATGTGGTACATATACACAATGGAATATTATTCAGCCATAAGAAGAAAACAAATCCTACCATTTGCAACAACATGGATGGAGCTAGAGGGTATTATACTCAGTGAAATAAGCCAGGCGGAGAAAGATAAGTATCAAATAATTTCACTCATCTGTGGAGTATAAGAACCAAGAAAAAACTGAAGGAACAAAACAGCAGCAGGCTCACAGAACCCAAGAATGAACTAACAGTTACCAAAGGGAAAGGGGCTGGGGAGGATGGGTGGGAAGGGAGGGATAAGGGGGGAAAAAGGGGCATTACAATTAGCACACATAATGTATTGGGTTGGGGGTATGGGGAAGGCAGTATAGCATAGAGAAGACAAGTAGTGATTCTATAGCATCTTACCACATTGATAGACAGTGACTGTAATGGGGTATGTGGTGGGGACTTGATAATGGGGGGAATCTAGTAACCACAGTGTTGTTCATGTTCAGTGTATATTAATGATACAACAACCCAAAAATGGTACCATCAGGCATTTTTTGTTTTACTTTTCACTTTAATAGAAATCCTCCTCATATTTCACCATTACTAAGCATGTTGATGCCTTTGGTTTGCTATATCTACTGCTGTCTGTAGATTTTTCATAATTTAATAATGTAAGAATATCCATCCTTTCCAATGTAGTTAAGAATTTTATCAAGATGATATGTTGAAATTTGTTATTTTCTTTTTAATGTCTGAAATCAGAATTCTTTAGATTTATAAATTTAGTAACTTTTCTAATATTAATATTGAACCATCTTTGCAATCCTGGAATAAACTTTATGGTCATACTTTTTATTGTACCCACAGGCTTCCACCTACTAATATTCTATTTAAATATTTTTATTTAAATTTATTTTATTCAGTTTTGAATGGTCACAAGAAAATAGCAGTTATCCCAAGGTACACAGTCAATAGCAGTAATATTAATATAGCAACACACATCACTGTTCATGTCATTCCTTCTGTTTTTAGTACTTGTTATGCAATGCCCCAAACCTAAAATGAACAGATAAAACAACAGTGGGACAACTTAAGTCTTCAATATTTAGACTTGTTCTGATATTGAGGTGAGCTTTTAAGCTCTGGGCTTTTAAGGTGCAGTTAGCAAAACTAAGATGCTGGTTTTTAATAAAATGGAAGTCTCTAATATTTTCTGGTTCATATCAGCAGTGTAATTTTGTTGGTTCATACTAACAATTCCATAAAGAGAGATTTAACTCTAAAAATAGATAATTCTGTACTCTTTGATTAACTAGAATACCTCTTCTGAATCCTTTCCTGTAACAGCACTCTCTGCATAGAGAAGTACCTCAGTTAACAAATCTCTCTTTTTTTTTTTACATATATGATTATTGGCTTAGTAGGTTTATTAGGTGATTCTATCCTCTTATCTTTTCAAAGGAGGAACTGAAACAAGTTGCCACCCTCACCCTCACCTACTTTTTTAAAAAAAGAATTTCTTATAAGAGAAAGCCAGCCAGCATGGAAGGGCTCAGCAAGTTAAGAAAAAGTGCTAAGGCACTGTGCCCAGGTCACCATCCAAAGAGGTGGAAGCTGGTGAGAAAGGAGAAAATAGCTGCCAGCTCCCTGTATTATGTTGAAGACACACAATAATATGAAAGAAAGTATACAGACTCTGTTACAAGAGACACCTGGATTTAAATCCCAGTTCTGCAACTTAAGTCATTCAGCAAATTTATGCTGAGTACCTACTATATGCCAGAAACTCTTCTATGCACAGGGAATCAAGCAGTGACAAGACCTCTTTCTTTTAAAGTTTACAATATGGAGTCGGGAAACAGAATAAACAACACCCCAACAAGTGAACAATAAAAATATCAGTGAATTATAAGAGCATTAGCAGGACACTTAATCTTGCTGAGGCTTAGTTTCTTTTCCTGGGAAAACAGGGATCATAACACATTTATCTCAAGGGTTTTTATGATAATTAAATAAAACTAAGCAGGTAAAATACTTCACAAAGTGATGAACACTAAGTATCAGTTCCCTTTTCCTTTAGAAAGGGAATCAAACTCCATGCAGCTGCAGTAGATAACTTCATGATTCACAGGGTCCACACAACAAGTGTTCTCTAAAGGAACATTTGCCCTTAAGCATTTTCCTCTTCTACACTGTACAAAGATAAGAAGACTTGGACTCATGGAGGCTTGGTGATGCGATTCAGCAGCATAATCACCAATATGACCAGGGTGATCTTATTAAAATGCCATGTCACACTTCATTATTTAATGATACATTCTGATCCCTTAAAGTGCACTCCTGTACCTTCATTACCACTTTTAGCTCTATTTAGAGTTTCAAATAACCAAATGTGTTGTTGGAATACTGTCTTCATTAATACACATTCTGCTGTATTTTGCATGTGGTAATGAGTTGATTTCTCATTTGAAAGTTGTCCCCATGAACCTGAGATTCAGACCTGACCTTACTAAACTCTATTATTTTTAAACCATATTTTCCAACTTTTCTCTATTAATTATCTTAACCTTTGCAGCAGGTGCCTTTTTTAAGGGTCCTGGTTTGTGTGCAGCAACATCCTTTGCATCCTTATCTCCTGCAGCCCCTGACACAGCAGTCCTTCCAGGCACAGGCTTGAATTCCTTCTTATCAGCTGCTACTCCAGCTTTCTTTCCATGTACCAGCTCTACTTTTTCGGAACATTCTTTGATCTAGAGAATGAAATTGAGATGAATATCATTAAGACCAATTTTGAAACACAATCACTATATTATTATTTAACAAGTTATCTAAACCACAACTACATAAGAATTTAGAAAGCTCCCTTTTCAAGAAAAATTATCTGACTTCCTTACATTTTATTTCTATACAAATTAGTATTATAATAAGCTTACAAAAACTATGTTTTAATAGAATATATTTATATTTAGAAAGGTAATTTTCTAGATATTAGAAACAAATCTATCTAAAGCATTGTTTTCACCTCTTCTGCAGATTGGTTATTTAGCTTTATTTTTTTATTTGTTATAATTGGAAAGTTATTTTTACTAAATCACCAACATTGCTTGGGATGAAATTTAATCTTCAAACTCTAGGTCTGAACCACTGGTGGCAAATGAAATAAATTTCACAGTTTTGAAATCAGCATTTTTCTGTTTTAATGAAACAGAACACATAAAATTGAAGTAAAACCATAACACACAGAGACAGGACTGTTGTCCAATTCATTATAATCTGTTACTAACCTACCTTATCAAGCTTGAGTTTGTCCACATCAGCTAAGAATGGGTTTACTGCTTTCTCACCAACCACCTTCAAAGCAGTACCCAATGCTTCAAATGCAGCGTCTCTGACTTCAGGAGCAGAATCATTGATGTGCTACAGTCCGCAAGTAAGCAAAATGATCTTAATACAAGGTATTTAAGATGTTACTGATTTTAATTCAAAATGATGGTTGCTGGATAAAGAATTTGTTTTTTACAATTCACTGAAACTAAGTGTACCTTTCCTTTTGCCAATTAACATTTACTCTTTCACAAATTCTTTTTCGATTAAGGAAACCTCTGGTAATTATTCAGTGCTTCCTTTTCCTCCTAACTTCCTATGTAAAATGTTTCATATTCAAATGATCTTCAAATACTCCAAATTATATTCCTGTGCATGGCCAGATCCAGCTGAACACCAGTATATTAGCCAAGTAAGAAAAAAAATGTTTAGCAATTAGTGGAATCATAAAGCTAACTTACGTTTTCTTCAAGAATAAGAACATATATAGTACAAGAATTTGGATTCACTTTCCAAAGCTATAGGGGGTCTCCTCAAAAGACCATTATCTATAGTCTGAAAGTCAAATAGTCACTGTACATAATCAGTAGGAAAAAATAAATCTTTCCTAGGTATAAAATATTCCCCCAATTTCAAAGACAGTCCATACCTTAAGTAGAGCAGCACAAAAGGGCTTTAGCAAGCTCTTTGGCAGGGTAGAAGCAGTGCAGTGGCGGAAGCTTCTCGCAATGAAAAGAGATGTCTGCTGCTTGATGGTTGGATTTTTATTGTCCATTACTGCTAAAACATCCTCACTGATGTTCTGCAGTGTGGTCTTTAAAAAGAAAATACGGTCAATGAGCTTTTCTCACCTGTAAAGAACAATGAAAATATGACATTGACAAAATTAGACAACAGTATAAACTTATGCTGCCAACTTACAGTAAGGAAGATTGCATCAATTGCCTCTTGCAGGGCTTGTACCACCTGAGGCTTCTTCTCCTTGAATTTCTCCAAAATGGTCGGCACAACCTATAAAAGTGAACAGCTGGTGTATTACTAGGGAACAAAAAGGAATGAAATCCTGATACATGAATAAGCTTTGGAAACATTAAGTCAAAGAAGTCAGTTACAAAGGATTACATGTATGATTCAATTTATATGAAATATAAAATCCAAATATAAACAGAAAGTAGATTAGTGGTTGCCAGGATCTGGGGGAGAAGAATGGACAGTGACTGATAATGAGCAAAGGGTTTTTTGCTTTTTTTTTTTTTTTTTAAACATGGAACACTTCATGAATTTGCATGTCATCTTTGCACCAGGGCCATGCAGTGTGGTCTTAAAAAGAAAACACGGTCATTCGCTGTATCATTCCAATTTTAGTATATGTACTGCTGAAGGGTTTCTTTTTTGGGATGATGAAAATGTTCTGGAATTAGATAGTGATGATGGTTACAAGGTTACAACTTTTTGAATATACTAAAACCACTGAATTACACACTTTAAGAGGGCAAATTTTATATAAGTTGTATCTCAATAAAGCTGTTATTAAAAAACAATGTTTGGCTCTACCAAAACAAACAAAAAATGAACATTTAGGTTGGATAAAAAGTAATTTCCTTTCTTGAAGGGCACAAGAATCTTATACTAGAACAATTAAGGGTTCCCATTCTGTATCACAGTAGCAGTGCTTCTCAATCTTTTTTCTGCATCTGTACCTTATATGTAACCATATAACTATTTCTATTAGTAACAGCCCTTAATAGTAAAAATGATTTTCAACTAGGTAGACTTGCGGTCTATTAATAACAGGTCTTTATACACAAAATGAGTTAGATCTGGGGTAGGGGAACAGATATAGTAATGTAATTCTTCCTCCCCACCCAAGATTCTCATATATCTCACTGGGTTGGGATGTCTCCTGCCCCTTCACTACACTAAAGAAAAAAGAAAACAGTACCAGAAATAGAATTTTGATCAGAATGATATCTTTTTATTCAAGTACTATTTTTTTAATTCAAGTACTATTTTGTTAAAGTTTAAGTCAGTAAAGTTGGAATTTTTATCTATCATTAATTTATTAAATATTTATTGAATACCAATGTATCTATTGAGTGCTAGGCTCTACGGTAGCAGGCAAATTAAAGTTGTTTTTTAAAGTCCAAAAGATATAGCAAAGCTCAATGGCATCCCCAAAAATTTTTCCCCAAGATTTCACAGAAGTGATACAGTGCAGAAGGAATAGGGTTTCCACAGGGAAATACAAAAGACTTCTTAGTTCCAGGAGTTAGTTATAAACTTGAAAAACCAAGACCTTTTAGTGGCTATAAAGCTAAAGTTCATTCTTATTTAACTCCCAAGGAGATCGTTTATAGCTAAAAAAAATTAAGCTGAAACACTAACATGCTTGATATCAAACACTGTATATGATACAGTTTCAAGCAGAGAAAAACACCCCAAACTATAAAGCACTGGAAACCTTCTTCAAGCTGCAAACAAAATGTCACAAAGCCAGAATCAGAACTCAAACTAGAAGGCCAAGAAATTATACAACTATGATTTAGTAAATTAAAATGTATTTAAAAAATTGTTTTATAGATTTAAAAATTATCAGAACAAAAACATAAAGAATTCTAAGTAACACAAAACCAACCAAAATCTAATATACTGACAGTATATACACAAATTCATAGTATATAATAAATATTGACTGCTATAAAAATATTTATTATAATTTTATTTCAATTTATGATTTACAGGTCCAAGCATTTTGCAGACCCTTACTTTTATTTCCCTGGTAACAAGCTAGTAATGATTTATTTTTATTTGGTAGTGTCATCTGTTTATCAGTTAAGTTTTTGAAATTATTTGTAATTCTATGAGTAAGCAAGTTTGAAATACTGTAACTAACTGAGGTTAGATACTAACTTCACACATAAAACTGACAAATGCCTATAGACTATTAGGAGACTTAAGTCAATCTAGTGAATCAAATCATCAAGTGACTAGCAAGTTAACATTAAGGTTCAGTATGGTCAATTCTCAGGATGCTGAACCATTCTAAGTATTTCAGACCAGATTTAGAGGCCAACTAACAGATGGCATAGTTAAAGAAAACAGCTCAGTTTATTAAAACTGTCACCAAACTTGATTGCTTCCACATTTATATGAAGAAAAGAGTATACTCAACAAATGTCTCCAGCCAGGTTTTCTTAGAATAAATTAAACTGATATATCACCAACAGCATGACCTAAACATAAAATGTCTCTAATATATAAGTAAATTATTCATTTTTAAAAATAGGAAAACACTATAAAATACATTTTATATATTAATCTTACTTTTTTATATTGCCTTTCCTATTCTCATTTTTACTCTTTCCTGGTTATTACAAGTTTTAGTTCATCCTATTTTACTATATATAAGGATGTAAGAACAAAGCAAGATACTGGTAAGTAAATAAGTAATAAGCAAATCAACTCACCTAAGTACTTTTGGCTAAGTGCCTGCTTTTCTACATAAAACTAATGAATTTAGTTACAACTAACATCGTCATTGAAATGTTGTAAGGAGTTAAGATTAATATTAATAAACTTAGTGAGAAATATACTTTGCTAAATATATAAAGATCTATTCCAAAGAGCTGTTTTAAAGCATAGAGAAGACTAGTGTGCCATTCTTGATGATGTTGCTGATTGTTCTAAAAAGGAGTGTTACTTACATGGCCTGCATATTGTCCAAATTTCTTCCTTAGCCCAACAGCCAGGCCAGTAAGACATTTTGCTGCCAAAGCCACCAACATGACATTGGTGTCCTTTCCAACAATCTACAAAGAGGGAAGAAAATGAAAGCAAAATAGTCACAGCTCAACTGGAAATGTATTCTTAAAAGAACTCTGAAAGCCATTATGCCAATTTTGTTTCCTACAAAAGAGGAAACATTCTGCTTTGACAGTATCAAATTTGGGAGCTTTCCTTCATTATGTTTAAGTCTCCTATCTTAAAGTTCTCCCAATAAAATATACATAAAAGCACAACTTCGAACCTCTAAGTCTCCATTCATGTTAGTCTGGGCCATATGCGTTGATAACTATACAGGAGGTGATTCTGATAAAAGCAGTGAAGCTAAAGGTCTGCTGTCTTTGCTTTGGGGCACAGAAGCCCAAAGACAGTATCTCTGAATGACACCACAAGCAGCAGCTCAAAGATTTATACTCAAAGAGCACCAGTACAAACTGTTGCAAGTACCTTCAAGAAGTCCATGGGGACTCTAAATGGCAAATGCTACTGCAAACATTCCTCTTGAGGGAGCTTCTGGCCTTGCAGCTGCCATTTCAGTTACCTAATAATTATAAATTTGACTGAAGAGTCTCTTAGCAGAGTCTCCTTCAGCACTGTTTAAACTGCTACCCTGTTATATTACATCCCAACAGAGCCCAGAACTTACCAAAATTCACAGGTAGTAGCCATAGCTGTGTCAGTTCAGCAAGACTGTGACTATGCCTGGGTTTCTCCCTGCCAAGATTTTTACTGGTATTACTAATATTTCCTGGTATTGGTATAAGGCCCATATCAGCTGGTATTAAAAAAAGTTGCTTTACTTTTAGAAGTGCCTCATACCTTTGTTTTATCACTCTTTCCAGACAGAAGTAACACTTTCATTCTACTTTGGATTTATCTACTTCCTAAGACCTGCCAGTTCATAAGCAGACTGCTTCATTCCAGAATACCTGAATTAAACAACCCCTAACACACAGCATGCAAGGAAGTTCTATTGGCACCTACACGCATTCCCTAACTGTGAGGAGTAAAGATTAAAAGATGGAACTAACATGAAAAACAAATTAGATGCCACAATTTTATGGTTGCTTTATAATCATTATGCAATTTTCATCCAAACCCTAAAAAGTAGGTACGATAATGTCAATTCTGCAGATTTCAAAAATTAAACACAGATTAACTTGCTTAAGGCAACAGAGCAAGAAAATGATAGTGCTATGATTCAAACCTGGGCCTGTTTTTTAAATTTTATTTTTATTTTGGAAACACTAATCTACAATTACATGAGCAACATTACGTTTATTAGACTCCCCCCATTCTAAAGCCCCCCCACATAGCCCATTATAGTCACTGTCCATCAGCATAGTAAGATGCTCTAGAATCACTACTTGCCTTCTCTGTGTTGTACAGCCCTCCCTGTGCCCTTCCCCGTACATTATGTCTGCTAATAGTAATGCCCCTTTTTTACCCCCTATACCTCCCTTCCCACCCATCCTCCCTAGTCCCTTTCCCTTTGGTAACTGTTAGTTCATTCTTAGGTTCTGTGAGTCTGCTGCTGTTTTGTTCCTTCAGTTTTTTTCTTTGTTCTTACACTCCACAGATGAGTGAAATCATTTGATACTTGTCTTTTTCCTCCTGGCTTATTTCACTGAGCATAATACCCTCTAGCTCCATCCATGTTGTTGCAAATGGTAGGATTTGTTTTCTTCTTATGGCTGAATAATATTCCATTGTGTATATGTACCACCTCTCTTTATCCATTCATCTACTGATGGACATGTAAGTTGCTTCCATTTCTTGGCTATTGTAAATAGTGCTGTGATAAACATAGGGGTGCATATGTCTTTTTCAAACTGGACTGCTGCATTCTTAGGGTAAATTCCTAGAAGTGGAATTTCTGGGTCAAATGGTATTTCTATTTTGAGTTTTTTGAGGAACCTCCATGCTGCTTTCCACAATGGCTGAACAAATTTACATTCCCACCAGCAGTAGGAGGGTTCCCCTTTCTCCACAACCTCGCCAACATTTGTTGTTGTTTGTCTTTTGGATGGTGGCTATCTTTACTGGTGTGAGGTGATATCTCATTATGGTTTTAATCTGCACTTCTCTAATAATTAGCGATGTGGAGCATCTTTTAATGTGTCTGTTGGCCATCTGAATTTCTTTGGAGAAGTGTCTGTTCAGATTCTCTGCCCGTTTTTTAATTGGATTATTTGATTTTTGTTTGTTGAGGTGCAGGAGCTCTTTATATATTTTTGATGTCAACCCTTTATCAGATATGTCACTTATGAATATATTCTTCCATACTATAGAACGCCTTTTTGTTCTGTTGATGGTGTCCTTTGCTGTACAGAAGCTTTTCAGCTTGATACAGTCCCACTTGTTCATTTTTGCTTTTGTTTCCCTTGCCCAGGGAGATATGTTCACGAAGAAGTTGCTCATGTTTATGTCTAAGGGATTTTTGCCTATGTTTTTTTATACGAGTTTTATGGTTTCATGACTTACATTCAGGTCTTTGATGCATTTCAAATTTACTTTTGTGTATGGGATTAGACAATGATCCGGTTTCATTCTCTTACATGTAGCTGTCCAGTTTTGCCAACACCAGCCGTTGAAGAGGCTACATTTCCCCATTGTATGTCTATGGCTCCTTTATTGTATATTAATGACTGTATATGTTTGGGTTAATATCTGGACTCTCTATTCTGTTCCACTGGTCTGTGGGTCTGTTTCTGTGCCAGTACCAAATTGTCTTGATTATTGTGGTTTGTAGTAGAGCTTAAAGTTGGGGAGCATAATCCCCCCAGCTTCATTCTTCCTTCTCCAGATTGCTTTGGCTATTCAGGGTCTTTTGTGGTTCCATATGAATTTTAGAACTGTTTGTTCCAGTTCATTGAAGAATGCTGTTGGTATTTTGATAGGGATTGCATTGAATTTGTATATTACTTTAGGTAGGATGGCCATGTTGACAATATTAATTCTTCCTAGCCAAGAGCATGGGATGAGTTTCCATTTGTTAGTGTCCTGTTTAATTTCTCTTAAGAATGTCTTATAGTTTTCAGGGTATAGATCTTTCATTTCCTTGGTTAGGTTTATTCCTAGGTATTTTATTCTTTTTGATGTAATTGTGAATGGAATTGTTTTCCTGATTTCTTTTTCTTCTAGTTCATCGTTAGTGTATAGGAAAGCAACAGACTTCTGTGTATTAATTTTGTATCCTGCAACTTTGCTGAATTCAGGTATCAGTTCTAGTAGTTTTGGAGTGGAGTCTTTAGGCCTAGGCCTGTTTTGACTCCAAAGCTTTTGCTGTCTTTAGTAAAACATATTCTCCCTCTAAACTTATGTTATGGTAAATTCATCTTCCTTATGAGATGATGATCGGGGTTCTAATAAACACTTTGTTAATTCTCTAATTACTATAAGTCTATAGAGAGAAAATTCCATTTAGTTTAAACTATTGGCATTTGTAAATGTTGACGTCATTTTTCCTTACTATAACACCATTAAGGTATTATTTAAATGCTAGACTTAGTATTTAGTATCTAAAGATATATCCTAGGGATGATCATCAAAAACATGCCAGGCCCCATTCCAAGAAATCTTAGTTCAATGAATATGGGATGGGCTTTATTAATTTAATACAGCTCAAAAGGCGATTTTGTTGTAGTGCCCCAGTTAAAGGCCATCATGCTATCCCATTCTTAGGAGAATACCTCTTCCTACCCACCATCAGAGCAGTAACTTGTAGGAGCTGATGATCCTAAAGTAAAGTTTTGAAGAGGATTTTGTGAACCTATTATAGTTCCAGATGGTAATAGACTAGATATACTTATATAGGTGAGTGATGGACCAGGACCTTATTTATCAACACTCACTGTCACACACCCCAGTTTGACTGAATAAGCTGTTCTCAACTGGGAAGTGGGAATGGGGAAGGTGAATGAGTGTTTTTCAGAAAAACAGTGACTTTTTAAGTGTTTTTCAGAAAAACAGGGACTCCATTCCAGAGTTGAGAAAACCTTAAGTGATTCTGTTCTAGATTGGAGAAAGGAAGTTTTAGCCCACCATGTTAATTTAATCTAAATAATGGGAAATATTCTATAAAGTGCTTACTTCTCCCATAAATCCAAGCCTATAATGTGATTTTTATGAAATAGTATTATCTTTAACTAGTAATGTAAGGCACTAATTAATAGCAATCAAAACACTCTGTTTACAGAGGGAGAAACCAATGAAACTCATCATGGTTATTGTTTAAAGAAAACTATGATGAATACAAGCAATAATTAAGAGGGAAAATGTAGAAAGACCAAATGAGAAAAGGTTAATACCACATAGGAATTCTGGAGATTATTATATGCATATATTGATTATATATATATTATGTGATTATATATATGGATATCATATATAATATATAATTGTATATAATATAATCATATACATAATAAAACACCTTGAAAATCCAAATCTTCACCTAAAAATTAAAAACAAAATTATATATATCAACCAATATCCATAGATAATTGGCAAAGTCAAAGAAGCTAGCTGGGGGATGGGTGGGAGGGGGAGAAGGCATCTTATAAATGAGGAATTATGAGCCATTAAAACAGGAAAGCCCACAAAATATGCTAAGTGAGGTAACAACTCAAAAGACAGTTTAAGAAATAATTCCATGAAAACCATAAGGAATTTCAAAACAATGACTTGCAATAAAAGAAAAAAAAAGGGAAATTAGTGGGATTACTTCATATAAATAATAGAAAGAAAAACTGTTTATGGAGGGAAGAGAGCTTGGTCTGCATGTCTTTCTTCAATCTCATTCTCTTCCATTCCACCATTTCCCCTTTTGGATTACATCTGTTAAGTCAACATAATATGGGTATGAAGTTTGTGTTTAAATATAAGTAAAATCTCTCAATAAATTTTTTTATAACATAGTATTTCAGGTTAACTTATACAACTAAGTTAATTTTTCATTGTTTTAAATAATTTAGCCACAAAATTGTTTCTTTTTACTTGTTTGTAGCCTTTGATTGTCCTCACTCTCTGTGAAGAAGTTTCTCTTGGTATCTTAGATCCTACAGAAATCTATGTCTACCCAAATATAAAATCCATGATTCTCCCTGTATAGGATACAGTGAGAGGTTACATTTATATTCACAATGCCAATGGGAATCACACAGTCTTTCTTATAAAATGAATGTAGAGAATACCAATTAATATTCCTCATTAGTTGAGGAAAAATAAAGGATATTTTGAAGCACTGAGTATTCAGTGACAGAGCAGTAAGAGTATTGATAAAAATTTATTCTACATGTTCCCCAACTTAAAGCTCTTCTACAAGGCCACAGTAATCAAGACAACTTGGTAGTGGCACAAGAACAGAATAGACCAATGGAACAGACTAGACAGCCCAGATATAAACCCAAGCATATATGGTCAATTAATATATGATAAAGGAGCCATGGATATACAATGGGGAAATGACAGCCTCTTCAACAACAGGTGCTGGCAAAACCGGACAACTCCATGTAAGAGAATGAAATTGGATTACTGTCTAATCCCATACACAAAAGTAAACTGGAAATGGATCAAAGACCTGCATGTAAGTCATTAAACCATAAAACTCTTAGAAGAAAAGATAGGTAAAAATCTCTTGAATATAAATATGAGCAACTTTTTCCTGAATGCATCTCCTTGGGCAAGGGAAACAAAATAAAAAATGAACAAATGGGACTACATCATGCTAAAAAGCTTCTGCCCAGCAAAGGACACCATCAGCATAACAAAAAGGCATCCTACAGTAAGGGAGAATATATTTGTAAGTGACATACCCGACAAGGGGTTAACATTCAAAATATATAAAGAACTCACACGCCTCAACACCCAAAAAGTGAAAAACCCTATTAAAAAATGGGCGGAGGATATGAAGAGACACTTCTCCAAAGAAGAAATTCAGATGGCCAACAGGCACATGAAAAGATGCTCCACACACATCACTAATTCTCAGGGAAATGCAAATTAAAACCACAATGAGATACCACCTCACATCAGTTAGGATGGCCAACATAGAAAAGAATAGGAACAACAAATACTGGTGAGGATGCGGAGAAAGGGGAAAGCTCCTACACTGCTGGTGGGAATGTGAACTAGTTCAATGATTGTGGAAAGCAATATGGAGGTTCCTCAAAATACTAAAAATAGAAATACCATTTGACACAGGAATTCCACTCCTAGGAATTTACCATAAGAATGCAGCAGCCCAGTTTCAAAAAAACACATGTACCGCTATGTTTATCGTAGCACTATTTACAATAGCCAAGAAATGAAAACAACCTAAGTATCCATTAGTAGATGAATGGATAAAGAAGATGTGGTACAGATAAATGATGGAATAATATTCAGCTATAAGAAGAAAACAAATCCTACCATTTGCAATAACATGGATGGAGCTAGAGGGTATTATGCTCAGTGAAATAAGCCAGGTAGAAAAAGACAAGTACCAAATGATTTCACTCATCTGTGGAGTATTAAGAACAAAGAAAAAACTGAAGGAACAAAACAGCAGCAGACTCACAGAACCCAAGAATGGACTAACAGTTGCCAAAAGGAAAGGGACTGGGGAGGGTGGTTGGGAAGGGAGAGAGAAGGGGAATAAGGGGCATTATGATTAGCACACATAACATAGTTGGGGGGAAGCAAAGGGAAGGCAGTATAGCACAGACAAGTAGTGGCTCTATAGCATCTTCCTACACTGATGAACAGTGACTGTAGTGGGGTATGTGGTGGGGACCTGAGAATGGGGGGGAAATCTAGTAACCACAATGTTGCTTATGTGATTGTATATTAATGATACCAAAAAAGAAGATGAGAAGAAAAAAAAATTTTTATTCTAGAATTTACAGAGAATCTTAAGTTCTCTTTAAGGCCACTAGTATCTCACTTCCCCTCTCTTAGTACCTTCTACTCTTATGCTTTCCTCCCAGGCTCCAGGTTGGTGAAACTTTTCCCCTCAAGGCATTACCTTTTAATTAATCTTTCCTGGGTCTGGAGCTCTTTGAGATGGATGACTAATAACTAATCAAGCATTTTGATAAATCATATTCCAGCCTCCAAATCCCACTTGGAGGAAAAGCATAGGATGGCTGACTATGAGTAAACATAGTCCATTCTTATTATTCATGGATTTCATATCTGCAAATTCACCTACTCATTACCATTTATTTATAACTTGCGGCACTTTCCTGGTCATTCATAGATAAGCCCAGAGCTCTGAAAAATCTGAGTTGTCTGATGAGCACATTCTCAGCTAAGACTGAACAAAGCAACACTGTGCCTTCTTCTTGCAGCTCTCACACTGCAAACAAGTATCTTCTTCATGGTCTCTTTAGTGCCACACTCTGCATTTTTGTGCTTTTTGTTGGTGCTTTCACTGTTCAAAATGCATCCTAAAAATATTTATTTAGTACTTGCCTGCTTTATAATTGACCATATATGCCACATCCTTTGCTTTACGTGCTCATACAATATAGTATGACATTATTTGCTATCTAACAAAAACACAGTCTTCATATTTGCATCATTAATAGAACCAATTTAAACAGTTCATCCTACAGAATTACAAAACTGCAATATTTGATTCTAGATCAGCAAGATCCTCATTTTCTTGAGGTTTGTACATGCTATCAAATACCATACTTAAAAGTCAAAGTAATAATTAACAAAGATTGAAAACCAATCCCTCCAAACTAACTCAGGACAGTCATTTTAAATAATCCTTTAAAAATGTATCCCATAGTTTAAAAAACATAAATAGTGTTCCTTGAATGGCAATATAGTTATGATAAAAAAAGATGCGTGATGAAAAGAAATTCATTGACCTGGTATGTTTTTGGGATACCAATTTTGAAACTCCTCACATTTACCTTCTTTAATGCTTTTACTAAATCTGCATAATCGCCTGCTTCCAATTTGAGGTTTTTCACCAGCAGTTCTACAGCCTCCAGGGCTTCTTTTCTCTCTTGCCATTTTTTTGCCTCCTGTAAGACAAAATATTAGTCATTTATAGAACAGAAAACAGGAGAGCAAAATAAAAGTACTTTTTTGTACACTATTAATTCAAAGATATATAATTTTTGTTTTCAGAAACTTTTTCTAAAGCTGATTAGAAAACAAAATTACAAAACTGTACAGCCAATCAGAATGTTTTGTTCATATATATAAAATTTTGTTCCTATACAAAAAGTATTTTCATAATTCCAAAGTTTTATAATAAGTAAATGGAATGAGATGTTATAGAATTTTCCTTCTAATATCTAGGCAAATGTTAGTAAATAGGTATTAAACAGAAAACATCACTAGAAAGCATTTTTAGCATATCTCACAGTGGCACAACTATAGGAGAAAGGAATTTCCATACTGACTACATTAGAAAGCCCAGAAACAGACCATAACCAACAACCAGAACTGTTCTCATCTTTAAGATTAGTTTCCCAGATTGGGGGTACAATGCTAATCTTTTTGTTTTATGGTCATAAAGCAGAATATGCTTCATTAGAGATCAAGCAATTATTAATTTGAATAACCACTATTTCAAAGAACTGGGATACAAAGAAGATGACAAACTCATCACCTTGGAGGAGAATACAGTTCAAATCAATTTATCAAATATTTATTAATCAGATGTTTAAAAAGATACTCAAGGAGCTGATAGCTGAGCTCAGAAGACTGTCAATAAATAACTACCAGGTAATGACCACTATGAAAGGAGAAGTACAAGTTACTTGGTAATACAGCAAAGGACCTAACCTAGTTTAGGTCGACAGACTGTTTAGGTCTCCCTTAAAAAGTGAAACAGAGTAAAGAGGAATTACGAGGTCAACTGGGGAAGAAGAATGTTATACGTAGAAAGAACAGCATATGTTCAGGCCCAGAGTTTAGGGGAAACAAGTGTGCACATTTGATCCTGGGAGAAGTTCAGTATGACAGGAGCATGCAGAGTGACAGCCATTAGAGATGTGGCTGGAAAGTAAAGCGGAAGCCTCAAAGGTGCCACAGATGGTCTCAATGGCCACAGGATTTAGATATCATTTAAAAACCCATGGAAGCAACTGGAAGGTTTTAATGAAATAATGAATGATATGGGAAGATCTGCATTTTCAAAACAGACACCTCTAATTACATTCTGAACTATGATGGGAAGGAAAGAGGCAGGAGCAGATTGTAATGGTTGGGATAAGACTTTTTCTCAGTTGGGGATCATTTTTATCTTGGGAGACATTCAGTGAAGTCTGGAGACATTTTTGATTGTATGACTTGGGGGAATGGAATTATTATTGGTATCTGGTGGGTGAAGGCCAGAGATGCTGCTGAACATCCCACAATGTATAGGACAGCCCCTAAAACAAAGAATCACCTGGCTAAAAAAGTCAAGTGCCAAGGTCAAGAAACCCTGGGGTAAAGTAGTGGCAGTGGGATGGAGAAAAGGGGATGAATTTGAGAGCTATTTAAAGGTAAAATCAGAGACTCAATAAGAAAAAGGGAAAAGTTGAGAATAACATTCTGGTTTTTGACAAGACAGGTTTAAAAAAAAAAAAGGCTAAAGTAGGTATATATACAAAGTAGTATGAGAACAAAGAAGTAACTGGTTCACTCTACCAGGGAAAGTAAAGGGTGGAAGGGGATGCACCAGAAAAGAGCTCAGCCAGAGCACTCTGTAATTATACTAAAGTACTTATTTAAATAGAAATAAATGAAAGTAGTTTACCATTACTTACAATTTTGTCATAAAAGTCTTTGGGAAGCTTAGAAAGAACTTCTACTGCTTCCAAAAGCTCATAAGCATCTATCTGTGGTACATCATCACCATCATCACCACCTTTCAGGAGAAAAACAAAACAAACCTTGAAAATTGATGGAACGGTTTTACTTAACAAAGAGCTAACAGTCTTTTCACACTCCTGATGAAATCTTAATACAGAATGGATCAGAGTTGTTAATGCTATAAACAATTTATAGTTTATTATATGAGAGTCCTACAAAATGTGCCTAGTGTACATAGGTTCTTGTAGTAAGGGCCATTCTTGATAATTTTTATAGAAACCAGTATTTAAAATTGGCTTACCTCCCTCAGCATCTCCACCAGCAGACTGCTGCTGTTCCAGCTTAGCTTCTAGTTCTTGTTGGGAACGCAGAAACCGACTTGGTTTAGGAGTACCGGTTGACAGTTTGACCCATTCTTCTTCTAGTTCTTTCAACTGAAAATATCATAAAACAATCTACATCTCCACCATTAGAAAGTATACTTAACATTTATATATATATTAATTTATCAGAACCCAATTTCTTATTTATATGGCTCTAACAGGGCAAACAAGAAAAATTTTAATCATGTACATTTTCTAGCATAAGTCAAACTGACTTATACTACTACTATACTGAAGATGCATGACTAAGCACTTAGAAAAAAGAATAAAATCCACTTTTTAGGACACTCATTAAGTCATGAATTCAGATCTATTTGTATCTGATAAGGTCTCCAAAACCAGTTGTAATAGAAAAAACAGATAAAATGCATTTTGTCTAAACAGACATTAAGTCCTGCCACCCAACAGCATTATAAAGAGATCTTTTAAGCTGCTACAGATTCAACACTAACATAGTGGGATCACTGAATGTATAGTATTTAACTTGAGAGGACAGAGTAACAGCAGAGACAGCTATGCTCAGAAAAATCAGCTAATTTCAAAATTAAGAAAGAAAAATACTTTCCTGAATATCAACAACAATGGCAGGAAGTATCTTCACATTAACTTTATACAGAAGACAGCAAAAAAACTTTCTGCCTCACCTGGACAGAGTTTATATTTTGTAATGGGGGTCTCAGAGAATCTCGAATCCATCTGTAAATCTCCACAGCAATTAGTTTGGCTTCATCTCGAACAGCCTTCTCTCGAGACTCAAAGAGTTTTGGCAACACTTTGATAACTGGCTTAAGCAAGATGATTTTGGAACCAAATTCACTAGAAGTAAAAATTTGGAGGAAAAAAAGATCGTCAACATGCAATATGCTTGGGTAAAGTGCTACCCTTCGTTGAGTCAAACATAGTTCCAAATGTGCATTAACAGAGTTATATGGGATGGTATTTTTTAAGGCAGCAAAAATAAAAAAGGGGACTCATAACCACATCTATATGTAATGTCATTCTTCTAAGAATGTTACTTAATATCTAGGGTCCAAAATAATATTATCATTCTAAAACTAACATTCTATAGTACAGATGGTGTGGGGCAATCATGGGAAGACAGTGTAGCACAGAGAGGACAAGTAGTGACTCTGTGGCATCTTACTACACTGATGGACAGTAACTGCAATTGGGTATGGTGGGGGACTCGATAACATGGGTGAATGTAATAATCACATTGTTTTTCATGTGAAACCTTCAGAAGAGTGTATATCGATACCTTAATAAAAAAAATAAAAGACGAAACAAAAAAAAAATAAAACTAATGTTCTAGGTAACTAGACTAGGAATAATTCAAATCTATAAAGGATCAACATTTGTGTAATATCTTAAATATGTACATATATGCAAAAGCTTAAAAATATAAACAAATTAGTTTATAAATATCTACTTTTGATAAACTTTTAATAGTTCTTATAATTAAAGTGGTTCACTCAACTCAACCGATCAGTCTGTGTTCAATCCTTGACTTCAAAGCTTTCACACTAACTCTAGGCAACTTAAATCTCTCTTTGCTTCAGTTTTCCATTGGGAAAACAGTTGCATTTTGACTTCTTTAAAAAGGTGGAACATTTAAACTTACCTATCTGCCACATACTATATTTTTAAGTTCCCAACTGGCCAAATTCAAGTTTCTGATTCACTGCTAATAGATCTGTATAACAAATTCTGGAGCAAGAGGGATTTAGTTATGAAAGTATACTGACATTCTGTAGTAAGACCTATAAATGTTATTTATCTATTATCTAATGTGTATAAATTTATTGAATGTGCACAAACACAACAAAAACTTACAGTAATAATTACTGACACACTACAACAGGCTAAAGAAGATGGCTGAAAATATTCTCCCTAGAAAGTGATATTTAAAAAGATACCTGGTGGTGTAGTTTAAATATAGATATGATAACATGAAAATAAACTATATGATCTCCAAAATTTCCTTTAAAATCCCTTTTAATTCAATAGAAAAGAACATTTTAACTTGGCTCAACTGACTTGAAGACTAATAGAAAAATAAAAACTTAAGGTGATGATAAAATAATTCTCTTCAGGGATACTCATCATAGTGCCTGAAGAACCTAACATTTGGGCATTTGGGAATCTCTCAGTTTTCCTTAAGATTACTATTATTTCATCTGGTTTTGTCCCCCCATCTACTTCTGAAAAGAAAAAAAAAAGATAGAGTAGGTCCACCTGAAAATAAGACAACAAAAGAAAAATCTAATCTTGATACTAAACATATTTCTACAGAAAAAACAAAAGGGTTCCAGAAGCCCATTTTTGGGGCCACAGAACATATTTTGGTCTCCTGAAGCTATCACTATCATAGATAGCTTGAGGAAATCCTTGAACCTAGGATTGAACAGTTTGGCTTCAAGGTTCAAGAGGGCTATCTAGTTTCACAGATGCTTTAGGACAAATAAGAACTACACAGGGATAGGACCAAATAACATCTATAAGGACGACATATAAGAAGGTATACCTAACCGGTTCTTTTTCTACCCTTATTCTTCCAGTCAGCTTAAAAATGAAATAACCAGAGTTTACAGCATTCCAGATGAAAAACTTCTAATTTAAAGGTGGGAAGATAATAGTAAACAATGTATTTTAATTAAGAGATCCATTACTAAGGACAGATCTACTGAGATAAGCAGTCTTGATAACCAAGTCAATTTAATAAACTTCTAAGATGATAGAATGAGCATACTATTTGCTACTCATAAAAACACATGGCTTCTATATTAAATAGGCTAGAAATGAGGAAAAATCACAAGAATCTCAGTGAAAGTCAAATTTTATAAAAGAACATTATGAACCAAGTAAAAGATTAATGTAAAAGTGTAAGACTTATTTGAAGACAGTTTAACAAGATATAAGAATTCTGATATTTTCACATAAGAAAAACACCAAAGGAAGCATTTTCCCCAAGAAGTAGGTCATATACAAAATCACAAGGGAGTTGAGTTGGAATGATTTTCACTTTCATAGGTCACATATTTAGGAATTCACTAGATGGCTTTCTAAAGTTTCTCTTGTGGACACTGGGAACAGGGTATCAGATTAGGAGGTCTGCAGAATCCGAATATACTAATGGTTTGTCAAATTTAGATTTCCATAGCAGCCACTTGTTACTGAAACAGATCGCATTTATGAAAACCTTCACTGAAAAACAACAATAAATTCTAGGGTTGAAAGATAACTTTATTACATAAGAGTAAAAGTTACTTCCTATTTGCTGCCATTGAGCTTCTGTTTAAAGGCTTAAAGCATTTGGTTCTACTTCACTAAAAAGGTACCTTAGCAAAGGTTTGCTTTAGCCAACCAGCTGTGTCTTTAGCTACCATTTCAAAGTACATGAATTTATGCTTGACGATTACAAGAGAAGAGCTGCTTGAATACCCAGAGGAATGTTTCTCCACAAAAACGTCAACTCATAATGTGATAACAGGACAAAAACAGCCCCTGCCCATCTTCATTAGAAAGGGATTTGGATAAAATAATTATGCAACACACCTAAAGGCTAAAATTACCAAATACAAAGTGCCACACTGGATGAATGACATTAGCTTTTCCAGATCATTTTCCTTGTTGGTATGGCATGCTAAGTCAAGCCCAGCAGTTTTCATTTTTGCTTAAGCCAGGCACCCAGACTCCAGAGATATCCTAATAAACAGAACTAAAGTAAAAACATAGTCTTACCTTAAGGCTTTCCTCAGTGTCTCTATACAGGCCACTATGATCTTGGGGTTCTTGTTGTCCAGGCCTTTTAGGAGCTCTTCTTGCACAGCCTCTCCTTTCTCAATCTCTATGTACATTAGACAAATCTCGATGCCTAGCTCCTTGGCTTTGGCTTTGGGTTGGTTGAACACTTTACTTACAACACCTGATATAACTTCTCCTGTGGTTCTGGTAATATAGATTATAAACAATCTAAAGTTTCTTTATATTAAAACACCATTAAGCAAAAACAGATGGAAAAAGATCATGGGGAGGGGAGCAACAAATACTTTTTTAAAAGCTTAAAAATAAAGTAAATAAATCTCTAATTTTTAAACTTATGTTTAATAACATTAGAAAAAAACAAAGTTATACAAACCATAGAAGTATGACATGTCAAATCAGATTAAGACACGGAAACATAGTTTCTCTTTTTAATGTAGAAAATTCAAACAAGAAAGCAAAAATCCCTTGAAATTCCATTGCCAGAAATATTAAATTTGGCTTTTTGATGTCCATCCTTCCAGACCTTTCTATATGCATAGTTAAGATAGATATACAGATATATCTTATCAAAAGAGGATTACAAAGTTCTTTCTGTTTTAAAAAGTCACTTAAACACTTCTTAGGAAAAAGGAATTTCTTCAAAAAGGAAAGGATAATGTACCATTAATAACAAGACTGCTCCTGACCCCTTGGTAAGACTTTAGAATAACTTTATTGTTTTGAGTCTCTTCCAAAATAAATAAAACCTGAATTCTAGAAATTAGAGGAACTAACTGGGTTGGGAGTACATGTAGTGCATGCCAAAAATTTTTTGGATATCAGAACAAAAATGAAATTTAAAAAAAGCAATGGCTTCCGAAAATATGGTGGCATGCGAGGTGAGACAGAGAACTCCTCCCAAAACCACATACAAAATGAAAATGTAGTTAATAAAACGAATCCTAAAATTTAGAGCAACAGGAAAGAAGGCAGCACCAGACTCCATACACCTGCAGAACTGAGAAGACCTCACGAAACAGGGTAACGTAGCAAAGCCTTGATCCAGCGATACACAAGCCCTTCCCCTACTCCAGCTCACCGGCGGGAGGAAGAGAAATGGAGCAGGGAGGGGCTGGAAGCCTAGGACTGCTGAACACAGCCCTGGAGATCAGCTTCGGGAGCACAAACCTACATTGCATGGTACTCTGGAAATTAGTGGGGTTGGAAAGCTAGGACAGGCAGAATATTTGGAGAGACTAAGATTCCAGCCGTGTCTGGAGGACAGGGATCCACATCTGGTTGCTCTGGGACAAAGGAAAGGTGGGTGGTCTGAGAGGCTTCCTAGCAGCAAGTGGGCTGCTGAAGTGGGGGAGGACTACATGGAGCTTGCTGCTCAGGAGAAGGGATAGGTGGAAAAGGATATCTGGGTGCACTCTTCCAAACAGGTTGGGAACTCTCAGGAGCTTCAGGCGCTCCATACCCCTGGCTACCTACTCAGCTCTGAGGCCCCCTGCTGCAATATGCAGCCTGCTGCACCTTCATCCTGGCCTGCCAGCATGGGCTCCCAAACTGGCAGTACCTGCCCTGGCATCAGGCAGCCAGAGGGAGGCCACACTTAGGGCAGCTACAAACAAAATGCACAGAGGCTTATACCTGTGTGCTCGGCCCACTGGTTTTGACAGTGGAGAAAGGCACCGCAGCTGGGAAGAAGGAAACAGCTCTTTCCTCCCCCAGGCACCAGTGTGCTCTACTGAAACCCCTGACATTACTCCAGGGGCTGAGCAGCTCGACAGTAAAGCTTCTGGGCACTATAGGGCACCACATACAAATATGAAATGTGAAAGGAACCTGGTTAAAACCAAAACCTCACAAACACAAGAAAAAGACCCAAGTGAAACTGAACTCACCAATCTTCCTGAAAGACACTTCAAACTAAAAATCATAAACATGCTCATGGAGCTGCAGAAAAATATTCAAGAGCTAAGGGACGTATTCAGGAATGAGACACAAACATTCAAGAATACAGTATATCTGAAATGAAACATACAATGGAGGGATTTAAAAGGAGATTAGATGTAGTAGAACAGACAGTAAATGGAATAGAAACTAGAGAAGAGGAATACAAAGAATATGAGGCACAAAGAGAAAAAAGGATCTCTAGGAATGAAAGAATATTGAGAGAACTGTGTGACCAATCCAAACGGAACAATATTTGCATTATAGGGGTACGAAGAGAGAGAAAAAGGGTTAAAAAGTGTCCTTGGATGGGAAGATGTTGGCATGAATAGTTCAGAGGAAATCTCCCCAAAACATATATATTTATGAAAATACAATAAATACAACTATTCCTAAAAGAGACACCAGTGCACGCAGTACAACAACCAGGATACATCTACATCTGTGAGAACTCAACATCACATGAAGGGGGTAAGATACAAGCCGTGGCCAGGCGGGACCTGAACGCTTCCCCAAACCAAAACCCGGCGGGAAGAAAGGAGTCAGAATGGGGAGGGAGTGAAAGCCCAGGACTGCTAAACAACCAGGTCTAGAAATCTGCACCTGGAACGCAGACACAAGGTTCATGGGGTGCTGGATATTACAGAAATGAAAAAGCAAACCCTGTGGGAAGGTCCCCGCAACTGGCGCCCCTGAGACAAAAGAAAAGCGAGTACTTTCTGCAAGTCTTAAAGAGACAGGGACCCCATAGCTGGATGAAGTTGTCGCAGCACACATAGCCAGCAGCTGGGAATCCTGGGGAAACTTAGGTGCCCTAAACCCCGGGGAGGCAGTGCAGCTCTGAAGCCCCTCACGGCACTAAGCAGACTGCCAGTTGTTCCTCCAACTGGCACGGACTCCGATACACTGGCCTAGTAGTGGGACAGTGGCAGCACATGCCGGGAACGGCAGCGCTGGAACAGACAGGGAGCAGATCCGTGCGCCAGCGGTGCCAGACGGGACCGAGAGGCTTGTGTGAGCTGGCAGCGGCGTGACCAAACATCCTGGTCGTGGCTTGCACGCACCAGCGGGAGTGAAGCCAGAGGAGCCCGGTAGAGGCCCGCGCGGGGGAGCCCCACGCGCACCTGTAGTGGAGCCAGAGGGAGCAAGCGCGCACCCAGCAGCTGACCGGAATCCCAGCACAACGCACAGCTGCCCGGGCCAGCCCCAAAGGCCGCTGCTGCCACACAGCTGCCCGGCAGGGGTGGTGCTAGCACGGAGGAGCGCACCTGGCATGCCTGCCACTCCCTGCAGGGCTCCGTGCTGCTCTGACAGAGACTCCGCCCACAGCAGCTTAGGGGACTAACCCTGTGGCTGCTCCAGGAGTGCGGGTAACCGTCACAGGCAGTGGAGAAGGGCAAGGCATCCAGCAAGCAGGAAAGGGGTTTCTTCTCCCAGCTGACACACCCGCAACCTACCTACAGCCGCCGCTATCACCATGAAAAGGCAAAAAAACTTAGTCCAGTCCAAGATAGTTCAAACAACACCTGAGAAAGGATCTACAGAGGCAGACCTAACCAGTCTCCCTGAAAAAGAATTCAAAATAAAAATCATAAACATGGTTAGGGGCAGAAGATGGCGGCGTGAGTAGAGCAGCGGAAATCTCCTCCCAAAACAACATATATCTATGAAAATATAACAAAGACAACCCTTCCTAGAATAAAGACCAGAGGACACAGGACAATATCCAGACCACATCCACACCTGAGAGAACCCAGCGCCTCGCGAGGGGGTAAGATACAAGCTCCGGCCCCGCGGTAGCCGAGCGCCCCTCCCCCCCAGCTCCCGGCGGGAGAAGAGCAGGCAGAGCGGGAGGGAGTCGGAGCCCAGGACTGCCGAACACCCAGCCCCAGCCATCCGGGCGAGAGTGCAGGGCCCTCGATACTGGGAAAACAGGGCAGCAAGAACAGAGAGCAGACACTGGAGGCTGGGCGACAGAGGACATAAGAAAAGCGTGCGACCATTTTTTTTTTTTTTTGTTTTGCTGCTTTGTTTTGGCGAGCGCTTTTTGGAAGTCTTAAAGGGACAGGGACCCCAATACTAGGGAAACAGGGCAGAAAGATCGGTGAGCAGAGGCCTGAGGCTGGCACCAGAGAATAAAGAAAAACGAACGACCACCATTTTTTTTTAATTAAAAATTTTTTTTTTTTTTTAACTAAAAAAATTTCTTTTCTTGTTTTTTTTTGTGGTCGTTGTTTTGTTTTGGCGGGTGCTTTTTGGAAGTCTTAAAGGGGCAGGGCGGGTCACTTAATCCAGAGGTAGGGAATCCGGGATCTCTGGGCACCCTAACCCCTGGGCTGCAGGGAGCAGGGAGGCCCCTTACGGAGATAAATAGCCTCCCAGCAGCTCCTGCTCCAACGCGACTCCACCATTTTGGAGTAGCTACCCGAGCCAGGCCACGCCCACAGCAACAGCGGAGATTAACTCCATAGCAGCCGGGCAGGAAGCAGAAACCCTGTCTGCGCGCAGCTGCGCAGCACAAGCCACTAGAGGCCGCTGTTCTCCCAGGAGAGGAGGGCCACAAACCAACAAGAAAGGAAGTCCTTCCAGCCGTCACTCGTCCCAGTTCTGCAGACTATTCCTATCACCATGAAAAGGCAAAGCTACAGGCAGACAAAGATCACAGAGACAACACCAGAGAAGGAGACAGACCTAACCAGTCTCCCTGAAAAAGAATTCAAAATAAGAATCATAAACATGCTGACAGAGATGCAGAGAAATACGCAAGAAAAATGGGATGAAGTCCGGAAAGAGATCACAGATGCCAGAAAGGAGATCGCAGAAATGAAACAAACTCTGGAAGGGTTTATAAGCAGAATGGATAGAATGCAAGAGGCCATTGATGGAATTGAAATCAGAGAACAGGAACGCATAGAAGCTGACATAGAGAGAGACAAAAGGATCTCCAGGAATGAAACAATATTAAGAGAACTGTGTGACCAATCTAAAAGGAACAATATCCGTATTATAGGGGTCCCAGAAGAAGAAGAGAGAGGCAAAGAGATGGAAAGTATCTTAGAAGAAATAATTGCTGAAAACTTCCCCACACCGGGGGAGGAAGTAATCAAACAGACCACGGAAATACACAGAACCCCCAACAGAAAGGATCCAAGAAGGGCAACACCAAGACACATAATAATTAAAATGGCAAAGATCAAGGACAAGGAAAGAGTGTTAAAGGCAGCTAGAGAGAAAAAGGTCACCTATAAAGGGAAACCCATCAGGCTAACGTCAGATTTCTCAACAGAAACCCTACAGGCCAGAAGAGAATGGCATGATATATTTAATACAATGAAACAGAAGGGCCTTGAACCAAGGATACTGTATCCAGCACGACTATCATTCAAATATGACGGTGGGATTAAACAATTCCCAGACAAACAAAAGCTGAGGGAATTTGCTTTCCACAAACCACCTCTACAGAACATCTTACATGGACTGCTCTAGATGGGAGCACTCCTAGAAGGAACACAGCACAAAACACCCAACATATGAAGAATCGAGGAGGAGGAACAAGAAGGGAGAGAAGAAAAGAATCTCCAGACAGTGTATATAACAGCTCAATAAGCGAGCTAAGTTAGGCAGTAAGATACTAAAGAGGCTAACCTTGAACCTTTGGTAACCACGAATTTAAAGCCTGTAATGGCAATAAGTACACATCTTTCAATAGTCACCCTAAATGTTAATGGGTTGAATGCACCAATCAAAAGACACAGAGTAACAGAATGGATAAAAAAGCAAGACCCATCTATATGCTGCTTACAAGAAACTCACCTCAAACCCAAAGACATGTACAGACTAAAAGTCAAGGGATGGAAAAACATATTTCAAGCAAACAACAGTGAGAAGAAAGCAGGGGTTGCAGTACTAATATCAGACAAAATAGACTTCAAAACAAAGAAAGTAACAAGAGATAAAGAAGGACACTACATAATGATAAAGGGCTCAGTCAAACAAGAGGATATAACCATTCTAAATATATATGCACCCAACACAGGAGCACCAGCATATGTGAAACAAATACTAACAGAACTAAAGGGGGATATAGACTGCAATGCATTCATTCTAGGAGACTTCAACACACCACTCACCCCAAAGGATAGATCCACCGGGCAGAAAACAAGTAAGGACACGGAAGCACTGAACAACACAGTAGAGCAGATGGACCTAATAGACATCTATAGAACTCTACATCCAAAAGCAACAGGATATACATTCTTCTCAAGTGCACATGGAACATCCTCCAGAATAGACCACATACTAGCCCACAAAAAGAGCCTCAGCAAAATCCAAAATATTGAAATCCTACCAACCAACTTTTCAGACCACAAAGGCAGAAAACTCAAAATGGATCAAAGACCTGAATGTAAGTCATGAAACCATTAAACTTTGGAAGAAAACATAGGCAAAAACCTCTTAGACATAAACATGGGTGACCTCTTCTTGAATATATCTCCCCGGGCAAGGAAAACAACAGCAAAAATGAGTAAGTGGGACTATATTAAGCTGAAAGCTTCTGTACAGCAAAAGACACCATCAATAGAACAAGAAGGATCCCTACAGTATGGGAGAATATATTTGAAAATGACACATCCGATAAAGGCTTGACGTCCAGAATATATAAGGAGCTCTCACGCCTCAACAAACAAAAAACAAATAACCCAATTAAAAAATGGGCAGAGGAACTGAACAGACAGTTCTCCAAAAAAGAAATACAGATGGCCAACAGACACATGAAAAGATGCTCCACATCGCTAATTATCAGAGAAATGCAAATTAAAACTACAATGAGGTATCACCTCACACCAGTAAGGATGGCTGCCATCCAAAAGACAAACAACAACAAATGTTGGCGAGGCTGTGGAGAAAGGGGAACCCTCCTACACTGCTGGTGGGAATGTAAGTTAGTTCAACCACTGTGGAAAGCAGTATGGAGGTACATCAAAATGCTCAAAACAGACTTACCATTTGACCCAGGAATTCCACTCCTAGGAATTTACCCTAAGAACGCAGCAATCAAGTTTGAGAAAGACAGATGCACCCCTATGTTTATTGCAGCACTATTTACAATAGCCAAGAATTGGAAGCAACCTAAATGTCCATCGATAGATGAATGGATAAAGAAGATGTGGTACATATACACAATGGAATACTACTCAGCCATAAGAAAAGGGCAAATCCAATCATTTGCAGCAACATGGATGGAGCTGGAGGGTATTATGCTCAGTGAAACAAGCCAAACAGAGAAAGAGAAATACCAAATGATTTCACTTATCTGTGGAATATAAGAACAAAGGAAAAACTGAAGGAACAAAACAGCAGCAGAATCACAGAACTCAAGAATGGACTAACAGGTACCAAAGGGAAAGGGACTGGGGAGGATGGGTGGGTAGGGAGGGATAAGGGGGGGAGAAGTAGGGGGGTATTAAGATTAACATGCATGGGGGGGTGGGAGAAAAGGGAGGGCTGTACAACACAGAGAAGGCAAGTAGGGATTCTACAACATTTTGCTATGCTGATGGACAGTGACTGTAAAGGGGTTTATAGGGGAGAGCCTAGTAAACATAATATTCGTCATGTAAGTGTAGATTAGTGATAGAAAAAAAAAAAAAGGGCAGTTCCTGTGTGGTAACCTCCAACGAGTTCTACACAAGGGTATAAAGGGCATATAAAAGTGTAGGCAAAGGGTCTGTTTGTGTTTATACAGAGGATCAAAGCCTAATTGGGCCAACCCGAAAATGAACTAAGATACGATATGAAAAAGAATTTCCAACATCTGCACTCTCTGGAAGACTCATGCCAGAAGATGATCATCAAAAAACCCCAACAAAGATCCACGCACTGCTACAGCTGTAGATGCACTCATCCCACCAGTTCCTGGACTTGCCATGGGAATGAGGAAGGAGATATCTAAGCTGGCCTGTGCATACAGTAAAACAACAAATTTGACTGGATCTATACTGTTGGAACTCAACCAAGAATTTGGAGAAGTGCAAATTGTAGCGCTCCAAACTCTTACAACTACAGACTATTTACTGTTAAAAGAACATATGGCATGTGAACAGTCCCCAGGAATGGGTTGTTTTAATTTGTCTGATTTCTCTCAGACTGTTCAAGTTCAGTTGGACAATATCCACCATATCATAGATAAGTTTTCACAAATGCCTAAGGTGCCTAACTGGTTTTCTTGGTTTCACTGCAGATGGCTGGTAATTACAGATATGCTTTGGTTATGTAACTATACTCCTATTATGTTAATGTGTGTGCGCAATTTAAGTAGTAGCTTAAAACCTGTACATGCTGAAGTTACTCTACAAGAAGATATATCAAAGAAATAATCAATCTTCCCATGTTTTCTTCCGCTTGCTACTTCTATAGCTGTTCTTCTTCCTTCCTAATTACAACCCTTAAATAGAATTCGTGCCTCATATCAAATTTACCGAGTATCATAATTCTTCCAAGTGGTAAAGATACCTCAAGACAAATGCTGGGCATAGAAGCCACAGGGCATAAATATGCAAAGAAGTAAAAAGCTAACTTTTTCAAACAATAAGGCTTCTCTCTCACTTACCAACTTCACATTTCCCTGTATGGCCCCGGAAGATGACTGGTTAGCCAGAGACGGGTAAGATTCCTCAAGGGAGGAACAACCTAAGACAGGCACAGTCGCAGGGGGGCCATCAGGTGAGAAATTGGGGATCAACAGAGGTGAGGGGCTTAGAACCTCACCCCCCCGTTCTGAGAGAAATGTTCTGCATACGTGGATGTTTTATTGCCCTGGTCTAGCTTGGATTAACACATAGTCTACAGGCACACACCTGATCATCTACATGTGCTCTCTTACAACACTAAACTATGTTTTCTACCTTTATCTTGTATCTACCTACCACTTCAGCATTTTATTAAAAATAATAATAATAAAGAGAGAAATGTGGTATCCACATATAAATCAAGTATAAAAACCAAATGAGTATTCATATTTGAACTGACTGTTTAGAGTTCATAATGCATGAGCAAAACCGAAAGTTTCTGTGATGACTGCCCTTGTACTGTTCACTATGTAACTTATTCATTATGTAAGAATTTGTTCTACATGTAAAAACTTGTTTGTTATGCCTCAGAAGATTGGAGACTGACAAAAATTAGGCTTGGGGTGGATTAATGATTGTGCATTGAGCATTGACTCCCCTATACAGAATTTTATTGTCGTTAACAACCATTTGATCAATAAATATGAGAGATGCCCTCACAAAAAAAAAAAAAAAAAAAAAAAAGGACAGACTTCCAATGGTAAAATAAATAAGTAACCGGGATGTAATGTATAGCATAAGGAATATAGTCAAGATATTGTAACAGCTTGGTAGGGTGATCGCTGGAACCTCGAATTATGTATATAAATGTTCTACCACTGTGTTGTACACTTGAAACTCATGTATTGTAATACTGTGTGTCAACTACCCTTCAATAAAAAATAATTATTTAAAAAATAAAAATAAAAATAAAAATTAAAAAAAAATTAAAAAAAATAAAAAAACCCTAAAGACTCCACTCCAAAACTACTAGAACTAATATCGGAATTCAGCTAAGTTGCAGGATACAAAATTAACACACAGAAATCTGTAGCTTTCCTATACACTAACAATGAACTTATAGAAAGAGAAATCAGGAAAACAATTCCATTCAAAATAGCATCAAAAAGAATAAAATACCGAGGAATAAACCTAACCAGGGAAGTGAAAGACCTATACCCTGAAAACTACAAGACACTCTTAAGAGAAATTAAAGAGGTCACTAACAAATGGAAATTCATCCCATGCTCCTGGCTGGGAAGAATCAATATTGTCAAAATGGCCATCCTGCCCAAAGCAATGTACAGATTCGATGCAATCCCCATCAAATTACAAACAGCATTCTTCAATGAACTGGAACAAACAGTTCAAAAATTCATATGGAACCGCCAAAGACAACGAATAGCCAAAGCAATCCTGAGAAGGAAGAATAAAGTGGGGGGGATCTCACTCCCCAACTTCAAGCTCTACTACTACAAAGCCACAGTAATCAAGACAATTTGGTACTGGCACAAGAACAGACCCACAGACCAGTGGAACAGAATAGAGTCTCCAGACATTAACCCAAACATATATGGTCAATTAGTATATGATAAAGGAGCCATGGACATATAATGGGGAAAGGACAGTCTCTTCAACAGATGGTGCTGGCAAAACTGGACAGCTACATGTAAGAGAATGAAACTGGATCACTGTCTAACCCCATACACAAAAGTAAACTCCAAATGGATCAAAGACCTGAATGTAAGTCATGAAACCATAAAACTCTTAGAAAAAAACATAGGCAAAAATCTCATGGACATAAACATGAGTGACTTCTTCATGAACATATCTCCCCGGGCAAGGGAAACAAGGCAAAAATGAACAAGTGGGACTATATCAAGCTAAAAAGCTTCTGTACAGCAAAGGACACCATCAATAGAACAAAAGGTTCCCTACAGTATGGGAGAATATATTCATAAATGACAGATACAATAAAGGTTGACATCCAAAATATATAGAGAGCTCACACACCTCAACAAACAAAAAAGCAAATACTCCAATTAAAAAATGGGCAGAGTAGCTGAATAGACAGTTTTCCAAAGAAGAAATCCAGATGGCCAACAGGCACATGAAAAGATGCTCCACATCGCTAGTCATCAGAGACATGCAAATTAAAACCACAATGAGCTATCACTTCACACCAGTAAGGATCACCATCATCGAAAAGACAAACAACAACAAATGTTGGTGAGAATGTGGAGAAAGGGGAACTCTCCTACACTGCTGGTGGGAATGTAAATTAGTTCAACCATTGTGGAAAGCAGTATGGAGGTTCCTCAGAATGCTCAAAACAGAAATACCATTTGACCCAGGAATTCCACTTCTAGGAATTTACCCTAAGAATGCAGCAGTCCAGTTTGAAAAAGACAGATGCACCTCTATGTTTATCGCTGCACTATTTACAATAGCCAAGATATGGAAGCAACCTAAATGTCCATCAGTAGATGAATGGATAAAGAAGATATGGTACATATACACAATGGAATATTACTGAGCCATAAGAAGAAAACAGATCCTACCATTCGCAACAACATGGATGGAGCTAGAGGGTATTATGCTCAGTGAGATAAGCCAGGCAGAGAAAGACAAGTACCAAATGATTTCACTCATCTGTGGAGTATAAGAACCAAGGAAAAACTGAAGGAACAAAACAGCAGCAGAATCACAGAACCCAAGAATGGACTAATAGTTACCAAAGGAAAAGGGACTGGGGAGGATGGGTGGGAAGGGAGGGATAAGGGTGGGGAAAAAGAAAGAGGGCACTAGAATTAGCATGTGTAGTGCGTGGGGGGCGTGGGGAGGGCTGTGAAACACAGAGAACACAAATAGTGAGTTTACAGCATCTTACTACGCAGATGGACACTGACTATGAAGGTGTATGTGGGGGGGACTTGGTAAAGGGGGAAACGTAGTAAACATAATGTTCTTTCTGTAATTGTAGATGAATAATAGCAAAAAAAAAAAAAAAAAGTGTCCTTGACCAGGTAATTACTAGAAACCTCCCCAATCTGGGGAAGGAGACAGTCTCTCAGGCCATGGAGGTGCACAGATCTCCCAACACAATAGACCTAAGGAAGACAATATCAAAAAATATAATAATTAAAATGGCAAAGATCAAGAATGAGGACAGAATTTTAAAAGCAGCTAGAGAGAGAAAAAAGATCACATACAAAGGAAAACCCATCAGGCTATCATCAGACTTCCCAAAAGAAGGAGTGGCACGATATATTTAATTAAATGAAACAGAAGGGCCTCGAGCCAAGAATATTCTACCTGGCAAGATTATCATTTAACTTTGAAGGAGGGATTAAATAATCTTCAGATAAACAAAAGCTGAGAGAATTTACCTCCCAAACCACATTTACAGTGTATTTTGGGGGACTGCTATAAACGGAAGTGTTCCTAAGGCCAAGGAAGTGTTCCTAAGGCTAAATAGATGTCACCAGGGGAAATAAAAGCACAGTAGAGAAAGTACAACAATTAATTACTAAGCAGGTACAAAATCAAATCAACTACCCCCAAAGTCAGTCAAGGAATACACAAAGAGTACAGAATATGATACCTAATATATAAAGAATGGAGGAGGAAGAAAAAGGAGGAAAAAAGAAAAAAGAACCTTTAGGTCACGTTTATAGAGGCAGACTAAGCAAGTTAAATTACACTGTTAGATAGTAAGGGAATAACCCTTGATCCTTTGGTAACCACGAATCTAAAGCCTGCAATGTCAATAAGTACATACATATGGATAATCACCCTAAATGTAAATGCTCTGAATGCACAAATCAAAAGACGTAGAGTCACTTAATAGATAAAAAAAACAAGACCCATCTATATGCTGCCTACAAGAGACTCACTTCAAACCCAAAGACATACACAGACTGAAAGTGAAGGGATGGAAAAAGATATTTCATACAACTAATAGGGAGAAAAAAGCAGGAGTTACAGTACTTGTATCTGGCAAAATAGACTTCAAAACAAAGAAAGTCACAAGAGACAAAGAAGGCCATTACATAATGATAAAGGGGTAAGTCCAACAAGAGGATATAAGTATTATAAATGTTTATGCACCCAGCACAGGATCACCTACATATGTGAAACAAATACTAACAGAATTAAAGGGGTAAAAGAATGCAATGCATTCATTTTAGAAGACGTCAATACACCACTCACTCCAAAGGACAGATTAACCAGACAGAAAATAAGTAAGGAGAAAGAGGTACTGAACAATGTACCACAACATATGAAACTAGAAATAAATTACACAAAGAAAATGAAAAAGCCCACTAACATACGGTGGCTTACTAACTTGCTCCTAAATAATCAATGGATCAATGACCAAATAAAAACAGATATCAAACAATATATGGAGACAAATGACAACAATAACTCAACACCGCCAAATCTGTGGGACGCACCCAAGGCTGTGCTAAGATGGAAGTATACTGCAATATAGGCCTACCTCAGGAAAGAAGAATAATCCCATATGAACAGTCTAAATTCACAATTAACGATATCAGGAAAAGAAGAACAAATGAGCCCAAAGTCAGTAGGAGGAGGTACATAATAAAGCTTAGAGCATAAATAAATAAAATGGAGAAGAATAAAACAACAGAAAGAATCAATCAAAGCAAAAACTGGTTCTTAGAGAAAATAAACAAACCAGATAAACCCCTAGGCAGACTTCTCAAGAAAAAAAGAGTTTACACATGAAAAGAATCAGAAATAAGAAATGAAAAATCACTACAGACACCACAGTAATACAAAGAATTATGAGAGAATACTATGAAAAATTTTATGCTAACAAACTGGATAACCGAGAAGAAATGGACAACTTTCTAGAAAAATACAACCTTCCAAGACTGACCCAGGAAGAAACAGAAAATCTGAATAGACCAATTACCAGCAAGGAAATTGAACTGATAATCAAAAAACTAGCTAAGAACAAAACTCCTAGACCAAATGGCTTTACCAGTGAATGTTATCAAACATGTAGTGAAGACCTAATACAGATCCTCCTTAAAGTTTTCCAAAAAGCAGAAGAGGAGGGAATACTTCCAAACTCATTCTACGAGGCCAGCATCACTCTAATACTAAAACCAGACAATGACACCTCAAAAAAAGGAAATTACAGACCAATATCCCTGATGAACATAGTTACAAAGATACTCAACAAAATATTAGCAAACCGAATTCAAAAATTCATCAAAAAGAGGCATGATATACTTAATGCAATGAAATAGAAGGGCCTCGAACCAAGAATACTGTATCCAGCATGATTATCATTTAAATATGAAGGAGGGATTAAACAATTCCCAGACAAGCAAAAATTCATCAAAAAGAACATCCATCTTTATCAAGTAGGATGTATTCCAGGGAAGCAAGGATGGTACAACATTCAAAAATCCATTATCATCATCCACCACATCAAAAAGAAAAAGGACAAAAACCCAATGATCATCTCCACAGAGACCGGAAAAGCATTTGAGAAAATTCAACGTCCATTCATGATAAAAACTGTCAACAAAATGGGTACAGAGGGCAAGTACCTCAATATAATAAAGGCCATACATATATGACATACCCACAGCCAACATCATACTTAACAGCGAGAAGCTGAAAGCTTTTCCTTTAAGATTAGGAACAAGACAAGTATGCCCACTCTCCCCATTTTAATTCAACATAGTTCTGGAGGTCTTAGCCACAGCAATCAAACAACACAAAGAAATAAAGGCATCCAGATTGGCCAGGGAGAAGTTAAACTGTCCCTGTTTGCAGACGACATTATATTGTACATAAAAAACCCTAAAGAATCCACTCCAAAACTACTAGAACTAATATCTGAATTCAGCAAAGTTGCAGGATAAAAAATTGAATACAAAGAAATCTGTTGCATTCCTGTACACTAACGATGAACTAGTAGAAAGAGAAATCAGGAAAATAATTCCATTCACAATTGCATCAAAAAGAATAAAATACCTAGGAATAAACCTAACCAACAAGTGAAAGACCTATACTCTGAAAACTACAAGACATTCATGAGAGAAATTAAAGAAGATACAAATAAATGGAAACACATCCCGTGCTCATGGATAGGAAGAATTAATATTGTCAAAATGGCAATCCTGCCTAAAGCAATCTACAGATTCAATGTAATCGCTACCAAAAGACCAATAGCATTTTTCAACCAACTAGAGCAAATAGTTCTAAAATTCATATGGAACCGCCAAAGACAACGAATAGCCAAAGCAATCCTGAGAAGGGAGAATAAAGCGGGGGATTATGCTTCCTGACTTCAAGCTCTACTACAAAGCCACAGTAATCAAGACAATTTGGTACTGGCACAAGAACAGACCCACAGATCAGTGGAACAGAACAGACAGCCCAGATATAAACCCAAGCATGTATGGTCAATTAATATATGAAAAGGAGCCATGGATACATAATGGGGAAATGACAGCCTCTTCAACAACTGGTGTTGGTAAATTGGACAGCTATAGACAAGAGAATGAAACAGGATTATTGTCTATCCCTAAACACAAAAGCAAACTTGAAATGGATCAAAGACCTGAATGTAAGTCATGAAACCATAAAACTCTTAGAAGAAAACATAGACAAAAATCTCTTGAATATAAACATGAGCAACATTTTCCTGAACGCATCTCCTTGGGTAAAGGAAACAAAGTAAAAAATGAACAAATGGGGCACAGAAGCTACAGGGCATAAATATGCAAAGAAATAAAAAGCTAACCATTTCTAACAAACAATAAGGCTTCTCTCTCACTTACCAACTTTACATTTCCCTGTATGGCCCCGGAAGATGACTGGTTAGCCAGAGACGGGTAAGATTCCTCAAGGGAGGAACAACCTAAGACAGGCACAGTCGCAGGGGGGTCATCAGGTGAGAAATTGGGGATCAACAGAGGTGAGGGGCTTAGAACCTCACCCCCCCGTTCTGAGAGAAATCTTCTGCATACGTGGATGTTTTATTGCCCTTGTCTAGCTTGGATTAACACATAGTCTACAGGCACACACCTGATCATCTACATTTGCTCTCTTACAACACTAAACTATGTTTTCTTCTTTTATCTTGTATCTTCCTACCACTTCAGCATTTTATTAAAAATAATAATAATAAAGAGAGAAATGTGGTATCCACATATAAATCAAGTATAAAAATCAAATGAGTATTCATATTTGAACTGACTGTTTATAGTTCATAATGCATGAGCAAAACCGAAAGTTTCTGTGATGACTGCCCTTGTACTGTTCACTATGTAACTTATTCATTATGTAAGAATTCGTTCTCCATGTAAGAACTTGTTTGTTATGCCTCAGAAGATTGGAGACTGACGAAAATTAGGCTTGGGGTGGATTAATGATTGTGCATTGAGCATAGACTCCCCTATACAGAATTTTATTGTCGTTAACAACCATTTGATCAATAAATATGAGAGATGCCCTCACAAAAAAAAAAAAAAAAAAAAAAAAGGACAGCCTTCCAATGGTAAAATAAATAAGTAACCGGGATGTAATGTATAGCATAAGGAATATAGTCAAGATATTGTAACAGCTTGGTAGGGTGATAGCTGGAACCTAGAATTATGTATATAAATGTTTTATCACTGTGTTGTACACTTGAAACTAATGTAATGTAATACTGTGCATCAACTACCCTTCAATAAAAAATAATTATCTAAAAAAAAAAAAAAATGAACAAATGGGACTAAATCATGCCAAAAAGCTTCTGCACAGGAAAGGACAGTATCAGCATAACAAAAAGGCATCCTACAGTATGGGAGAATATATTTGTAAATGACATATCCGACAAGGGGTTAACATCCAAAATATATAAAGAACTTACACACCTCAACACCCAAGAAGCAAATAACCCTATTAAAAAATGGGCAGAGGATATGAAGAGACACTTCTCCAAAGAAGAAATTCAGATGGCCAACAGGCACATGAAAAGATGCTCCACAATGCTAATTATCAGGGAAAAGCAAATTAAAACCACAATGAGATATCACCTCACACCAGTTAGGATGGACAACATAGAAAAGCCTAGGAACAACAAATGCTGGCGAGGATGCAGAGAAAGGGGAACCCTTCTACACTGCTGGTGGGAATGTAAATTAGTTCAACTATTGTGGAAAGCAGTATGGAGGTTCCCCAAAAAACTAAAAATAGAAATACCATTTGACCCAGGAATTCCACTCCTAGGAATTTACCCTTAGAATGTAGGATCCCAGTTTCAAAAAGACATATGTTTATTACAGCACTATTTACAATAGCCAAGACATGGAAGCAACCTAAGTGTCCATCAGTAGATGAATGGATAAAGAAGATGTGGTACACATACACAATGGAATACTATTCAGCCATAAGAAACAAATCCTACCATCTGCAACAACATGGATAGAGCTAGAGGGTATTATGCTTAGTGAACTAAGTCAGACAGAGAAAGGCACATACCAAATGATTTCCCTTATTTGTGGAATATAACAATGAAGCAAAACTGAAGGAACAAAATAGCAGCAGAGGCACAGACTCCAAGAGGGGACTAGTTGTTACCAAATGGCAGGGGTGGGGGAGGGAGGGTTAGGAGGAAGGGAGTAGGGGTTTTGGGGTATCAATGATTGGTGCACATGGTGTGTGTTAGGTTACGGGGAATAATACAGTGTAGCTCAGAGAAGACAAATAGGGACTCTGGCATCTTACTACAATGATGGACAGTGACTGCAATGGGGTATGTGGGGGGACTCGATAATAAGGGTGAATGTAATAACCACATTGTGTTTCTTGTGAACCCTTCATAAAAGTGTGTATCTATGATACCTTAGTAAAAAAAAAAAGCAATGATCTAACAGCAATGGAAATCAATGATGCTGGTTAATCTGTCAAATTAATGTTTTCCTTTATTAGTATAATCTTTGAAGTAACTCAAGTATGTTTCTTGTGCAGTTAAGTCAAGGGTCCACTTTTTTTTTTTGGTACAGAAGGCTCCTTTCAATGAGATAAAGAGCAGTGTTTAAAAAATCATGTTTATGAGGTATGAGATAATAGGGTGACTAGAAACCTCTATCATCTACAACTCAAGTCAAAGAGGCCAGGAGTCATAGAGGTTGTTTAGTTAGCATTATGTCTCCTAAGAGATGAAAATGCCTAATGATCACAGGGAGAAAAATGTGTTTCTAAGATTATCTAGCTAGGAATCCTTACAGAAAAAAATTTTTGTAATGTCCAAATGTTTTCAGTGAAATTCTGATAATTGCTTTGCTAACAACCTCAACTTCTCCTAAAAGTAACTATAGATTTTCCCTCTAGTTAAGAGTATCCCCATACAAAGCATTTGCTCATCAAACCTTAAGGTAAAACAAGTGATTTCTAATTTGCTCCTCTTTAGAGATCTTATGTACCATTTAGACTTCAGAGCAGATAAATACTGAATGAAGAACAAGTATCAAGGAGCAATGAAAGTAAATAATATCTTCTAGCAGTGCTAACAACTATAAATATATGCATTAATTCATGTAGCATCACACAGAGGTTTCTATCAGAGGAGTTGGAAAGAAACTACTTACTTTCCTGCTACATGAGCATTTTCAACATAAACCAGGGCAGCTTCTAATCCTTTCAATTGAACCACAGCATTGGAATCAGTCACAAATTTTTTGATCAATCCTAAAAATTTGGACCATTCTGGGCTCTTTTCATCCTTTATTTTCTGGAAGATCTTCAGGGACTCTTCATACCCACTTAACCTTGCTTTCCACAGCTAAAAGAAAAGTATTTTGAAAGAAAACAAAATAATATTATCTGCTATTAATTTTGGGAGGGAGGTAAAAATGACTACCCTCTACCAGGTATTTTGAACAAAGGACCCCATGATTAGAATCAAAAAAGGTGCTTAAGAAATTCAGATAGTTTTCAAAAATGATTAGCTAATAAACTTTTCCTTGTAAGTGTTTAATACTTATGATATTCTGCCAAGGCCATCTAAAATTCATAACTGGCCACTAAAAATGTATCTTGTTTTGTATCCAAATATTAGTTAGTACTTCTTTATAATATAGGATTAAAGATGAAGCAATTTAAACATGAGAAATCATCCTGCTGAAATTGCCCAATCTCCAAAGTATGTTGTTTTCCAGTTGTATTTTGTAATCATTAGGCAGCTTTATACTATACTATACAGCATAAGTGCTGACAAAACAAGCCTGTGACATTAAATTTGATTTCCAGAAAAATCTTACCTTGTGCTCACATTTCTGATCAACCGGCAGTTTCATCCACTCATTGTCATCTCCCATTGTGCTTCCACTTTCTCCTTAAAATTAAGAGTAATTCCTGGTTAGATAAAAATTGATACCTATTAATAATTCTAGCAATCAAACAGTATCCTAAGACAAAATTATTTTTCTGAGATTATTTTAATGTACATGCAAGCAAGATTAAAAAGATCTCATTCTTTGGTCAAATGCCCATTTAATTTTATTAATAGAATATTTAAAAAGTTTAAAAAAAAAGTCAACCAGAAAATTAAATGAATCTAGAAGGGACAGGATTTTTTTTTTTAAGATGCTTGTATATTTTTTCAAATGGTAATTTCTTAGATATATGACAAAGCTAGAATAAAACTGAAGAGCTGAGTTACTTGGCTTTCTAAAAGGGAAAGAAAAGAGTTTCAAAGAAAATCATAGTATTGGTAACCTGAAATTTCTCTAGAATATTTCCGTATCTCGATGTTACTGAGCTACCTAATTCTGATAAATATGACTCTAGTCAATATGTTTACATAATCTGGTAAAAAATTAAATTCCTGAATAAATCTCTATTCCTTTATAAACTTTAAACCATTTTTTAGTTAGTGAGGCTTGTAGTCAACCCTCCTTAACAATTTTATGCTACACATTCATTAAGATAACACCTTTTTTTCTGAGTATAAAAGTAATGTACATTAACAGCAGAAAATCTGGAAAGTACAGAAAATACATAAGGGAAGGAAAGTATTAAAATACAATTTTACCACCAATTAGTAACCATGATAAACAAGTGAAGTGTGTATCCACTTGAATCCTTCCAGATTTTTTAAAAATTGAAGTATAGTCGGTATAGAATGTTATATTTGTATCAAGTAAACAACATAGTGATTCCATAGTAATCTACATTATTAGATGCTCACCCTAATTAGTGTAGTTATATCTGTCAACTGACATTAAAGAATTACTGACTTCCATCCCCATGACTAATTTATATATGATTAAGATTTTGTGCGTCTTTATCCTCTTCACCTATTTCATGCAATATATAAGTTATATGATAAAGTCAAAGAACACCCTCTTGTATTCTTTTTCTACATGGCCACAAACATTTTCCCATATTTGAGAACATGATGTATAAAGGCTGCATAGCACTCCATTTTATGAATGTACCATCATTACCAATCCTAAGACTGGGCATTTAAATTGTTGACAGTTTTTCATTATTACAAATAACATAGTAGGGATTCTGCTTCTCTCCATCCCCAGTCCTAGTCTAACATAAATTGTATCTTCAACAAGTATTTGTTCAATGAATATGTACCTTGATGATGTTTACTATAAAAAAGGTATTATGCATAGTACTTTTTAAATATGTTGATTCATTTTGTACTAACAGCAACTTCATGAAAAATACTCTCCCAACTTTACACACTAGGCTCATTGTTTAACTTGCCTAAAACAAAAAGAACTGGTAGACAGTGATATCATTAAGATTCAAAGTCTGTGTCTCTTCCTTTACAACTTGTTCTCTCCCATCAAAATGTAGGAAATATCCCAGGTAAGGTTATACACTCAAAAGACTGGATTGTAAAAGTTTATCAAGGTAAGTGGAACTTTCATTAAGACTTCCCTCCAAAATCCCCAGGACCTTGTGAAACAGCAGAAGTATTTTAGAGCAGAAACCACACTTTAACAGAGAACCTGTAAGGATTCTAATACAGCAATGGTGGGAGATATAACAGTACAACAGTCTGGGAAATAGTATGGTATTGCTTAAGTTGAAGATGTACATACTCTTACTATCCAGCAACTCCATTCCTAGGTATATATCCTAGAAATTGATGCCAACTGCACCAGAGGACCTACACAAGGATATTCATAGCAATGTTGTTTATAAAAGCCAAAAGTTGGAAATACAAGTTCATGAAAAAGCGAATGAATACATAGTGGCATATTCACTGAGTGCAGTATTTTACAGCAACAAAAATGAATGAACTACTGCAGTGCTTCTCAAACTCAACAGTGAACAACCAATCTTTTTTTTTTATTTCAAATAATTGTACACTGATATGTTTGTAAAACACAATAAAAATTAATTATTGGACCTGTGTATTTTTAAAGTTCCCAAGCTAATGTAAAACAGTCCAGTCACCAGGTAAAACAATTTGATGGTTTCTTAAAAGTTAAACAGAAATATCATTTGGCTCTGCAATTCCACTCTTAGGTATATGCCCAGAGAACTGAAAACAGGTATTTCAACAAGTACATGTACATGCATACTCAAAGCACTATTCACACTGGCCAAAAAAAACCAGCCAAAATATCCATAAATGGATGAATAAACAAGTTGTGGTATGTACATGAAATGGGTGATTATTCAGCCACAAAAGGAAATGAAGTACAGATACATGCTACAATGTAGATGAACTTCACAAACACGATGCTAAGTGGAAGAAGCCAAACACAAAAGGTCCCACATTGTGTGATTCCATTTATATGAAATATCCAGAACAGATCAATCCATACAAACAGAATGCAGATCGGTGGTTGCCAGGGGTTGAGGAGAGAGGGAAATGGGGGAGAAACTACTTATTGGGTAGGGAGTTTGACTGTGGAGTGACGGAAATGCTTTGGAACTAGACAGAGATGGCAGTTGCGCAACACTGTAAATGTACCAAATGCCACTGATTGTTCACTTTAAAATGGTTAATTTTATGTTATGTGACTATCACCTCAATAAAAATTTTTTTCAAGTTCCCAGGTGATTCTAACTAATGTGCAGCTTGGGTTGAAAACCTCAAAGGTTACCTCCTGGCCCCAAGTTTGAGCTGTAACAGCAGTCTCTCCTGTTCTTCAAAGAGAAGCACTCAAATGAAGATTTATTTAAAACACCTTCCAACAAAGAGAATGTGAACAATAATACTTGACTGTTAGTATTCTATGAGTTCAATGCAATGGTTTTTCTTGCTGGCTGCTTCTAGAAACAATAAAAAGATTATTCAACCTAACTGTTTAATAGAGATGTTATACTTTCTGAATGGTTTCTACTACTTTATAGCCTGAGTTTTTAAAAACTGGTGTTTATGATTTTGCTTCTTTCTATTCAAAGGAAAGGCTTACTTCATACTCAAACTTCTGCAGCCACTGAAATAACGGACAGTGTTTGTGTATGCATGTGGCACTGGGGACTCTTGTTCTGTCTCTGTGTTGTCTTTTTCTAGGCTTGATGTACTAAGAGAAAAGGACTTTTGAACAAATTTCTCCCCTAATTATTTTAATTTTAAAATAAATTTTGTTTACTTTTGTAGATTCTTAAGACAAAGTGGGAGGTGGTACTAATTCCATTTTTTAAAGGTAGGAGAGAGACGCATCGTTTTGCCCCCCCAAGTGTTAACTACACCAAGAAAGCTTAAAAAAACAAAAACAAAAGCCAGAGCTTCAGTTCTTTATTTGGTCAATACATAAATAAAAGAAAATAAAATGACTAATAAAATTATAAGCGGTCTGTGCATTATGTTTAATGTATTTTATTCTCTTTCAGATATTCAGTTTGTGACTTGTATTAATGAGTATCATTTTCAAGTAACATGAGTAGAATGTTGTCTAAATTCAGATTTGGGTATTTGTATTTGCTTTTTTTAATCCTACAAAATTCTAAAATAAAGTCATCTGTAATTTAGAAATGAAATAAATAATTTCAAATTGGAAATGCCAAATACTGATAATGGTAATAAATTGTTTATTGAGCCCTTGCTAGATGCCAAGTACCACCTAGTCTAAGAGTTTTACATGTACTACTCATTTAATCTGCACAACTCTCTGAGGTAGGTACTACTATCCCCCCTTTACACACAACCATGCTGAGGCAGTATGCATTTCCTCAGTAAGTTACCCAAGGTCTCACCTCAACTAATTGGTGGTTTTGAAGATACAGGATTTTTTTTAAAATTTAGATTCACAGACAGAAATAGAAGTTAATAAAAATTTTCTGAAACAGTGGAAACTCAAACTTGGTAAGACTATTACTGCTCTCTGAATTATTGTATTTTTTTCCATTTATTGGTCATTTTATATATGCCAGGACTGAGGAGCTAATCTACCTGTCCTGTAAATGCTGGTTTCATCTGAACTCTGTGTTGGGCCCTCTACTCCCTACGTACTCTCCTCAGTGCTATATGTCATCCGCCCTCTCAATTTTAGTTGTATTTATCTACTGATAACTCCTAAATTTTTACCTCCAGGCCAGATCTCTCTCTTGAGCTCTTATTTGAGAATCTAGTGAGGAAGACATTTAATCACTCCTATGTGTTTCATAATATAAATGCAAGCATGCTGTTACATTATCTCATTCTGATTTCTTTTCTTTCTTTTTTGGTAATATTCTTAGTTATGTGACTCTTTCTTACTAAACTGTAAGATCCTCTTGAGTTAGAGCTTTTTGTCTTACTAATTTCTATCTTTACAAGGGTTAAAAAGAAAGTGGGATAAAATAAGTATCAGTATCCTCTTTTTACATATGGGGAAACAGAGGTTCAGTATCTTGCCTAAGGTCACTTAAATGGGGAGACTGGTCTAGAAAATATTTCTTGATTCCCTGTTTTGTGAAATTCCTACAATTTTTCTACACATGGCTTCTAGATTATATAGAGTAAAACTATTCACACTTTACAAATAATAAGATTTACTATGGTGATTACCTAATTCAATGAAAATGTAAAGAGCAAATGAAAGTGAACATGAAAGACAAATTTATTTGCCTCCTAAAGAACTTAAGTAAATTAAAGAAATTAATGATCAAGCCTAACTACCCAACTGGGTCTTAAAACAAAGTTAACCTGCCTTTATATAACACAGGAATGATTTTGGAGGTATCCAAGCAGTCCAACCCTTACCTCTGGCAACCCTTGTTCTATTGAGAGTTGACCTACCAGTTGAAAAGGAAAATCTTTCCTTGAGATTACTAGAAAACAAAAGGGTGGTAGACTATGTATGATCTCTAAACTTATTAGTTCTAAATTTCTGACTATAATTCTAGAACACTTGGGGGTAGGGTGTATTAAATTTGAAAGCTGAACTTTGCCTTCATCTGTAAAATTTGAAAGTACAGGCCTTGGGAACATTCAAAATATATTCAGGAAGTAATGAAGAGGAATCTCAGTCACTATAAAATGGAATATATGTTAGACAAAACTTAAGTTCATGAAAATTCACACAAGTTAAAGGCCTAAATGATCTCTTTGGAGAACTGTAGTACTATTTTCAATATACATAGCAAACAAGTAAAATTAGAAAACAAGAAAAAAGACCTGGAAAAAAACAGAAATACATGAAGGTTAAACAGCATGTGACCAAACAGCCCATGGGTCAATGAAGAAATTAAAGAGGAAATAAAAAAATAGATGGAGACAAATGAAAACAGAAACAACAGTTCAAAATCTTTGTTACTGAATGAAAGCAGTTCTAAGAGAGGCTTACAGTGATACAGGTCTATCTCAAGAAACAAGAACAATCTCAAACAATTTTACTTTGTAACTAAAGGAATTAGAAAAAGAACAACAAAGCCCGAAGTTAGTAGAAGGGGGAGCATAAATCAGAGCAGAAGTAAATGAGAGATACACTAAGAAAACAAAAGAAAAAAGATCAATGAAACTAAGAGCTGGTTCTTTGAAAAGATTAAATTGATAAACATTTAGTTAGACTCAAAAAAAAAAGAGAGGGCTCAAATAAATAAAAGCAGAAATTCAAGGGGAAAAGTTATAACCAACACCACAGAAATTCAAAGGATTATAAGAAAATTCTATGAAAAATTATATGCCAACAAATTGGAAAACCTAAAAAAATGGGTAAATTCCAGAAATACAAGACTGAGTCAGGAAGAAATAGAAAATATGAACAGCCCAACTGCTTGTTATGAAACTGAATCGGTAATAAAAAGAACAAAAAAACCTCCCAACAAATAAATCCCAGGACTAGATGGCTTCATATATGAATTCTACCAAACATTTAAAGAAGAGCTAATACCTGTCCTTTGAAAACTATTCTGAAAAACAGAATAGGAAGGAATGCTCCCAAACTCATTCTATGAGGCCAGCATTGATTTGATACCAAAACCAGACAATGACCCTACAAAAAAAGAAAATTATATACCAATATCCTTAATGAACACAGATGCAAAAATCCTCAACAGAGTATTAGCAAACTGAATTTAAAAATACATTAAAAAGATCATTCACCATGACCAAGTAGGATTCATTCCAGGGATTCAAGGATGGGTCAACATCTGCAAATCAGTCAATTTGATATACCATGTTAACATCAGGAAGGATAAAAACCATATGATCACCTCAATAGATGTAGAAAAAGCATGTGACAAAATTCAACATCCAGTCATGATAAAAACTCAACAAAGCAGGTACAGAGGGGACATTTCTCAACATAACAAAGGCCATACATGAAGCACTCAAAGTTAACATCGTACTCAATGTGGAAAAACTGAAAGCTTTTCCTCTAAGATCAGGAATTAGGCAAAAATAGGTGAAGGGAATCAAAAGTTATGAACTTCCAATTATAAAATAAATAAGTCATGGGTATGAAAGGTATAGCATGAGGAATATAGTCAATAATACTGCCAAAACTTGGTATGGTGACAGATGGTAACTACATTTGTAATGTATATAAATGTCAAATCGCTATGTTGTACTCCTGAAACTATTGCTATGTCAAGTATATGTCAATAAAAAAATATACACAGCAAATTAAAAGCAAGCTAACATTCATAACCCCAGAGCTGAAACAACTTAAATATTCATCTACTTATGAATAGATAAATAAAATGTGGTAAATCCATACAATGGAATATTGTTCAATAATAAAAAGAAGTATTACATATACACAATGGAATACTATCCAGCCATAAGAAAGAAACAAACCCTACCATTTGCAACAATATGAATGGAGCTGGAGGATATTATGGTCAGTGAAATAAGCCAGGCAGAGAAAGACAAGTACCAAATGATTTCCCTCATTTGTGGAGTATAACGAAGCAAAACTAAAGGAACAAAACAGCAGCAGACTCACAGACTCCAAGAAGGGACTAGTGGTTACCAAAGGGGGGGAGTGGGGAAGGGTGGGTGGGGAGGGAGGGAGAAGGGGATTGAGGGGTATTATGATTGGCACACATGGTGTGGGGGGATCATGGGGAAGACAGTGTAGCACAGAGAAGGCAAATAGTGAGTGACTCTGTGGCATCTTACTACAAGGAAGGACAGTGACTGAGATGGGGTATGCAGGAGGACTCAGTATTATGGGTGAATGTAGTGACCACATTGTTTTTCACGTGAAACCTTCATAAGAGTGTATATCAATAGTACCTAAAAAAGAAATTGACAGATAGATAGATAGATAGATAGATAGAGATAGATGATAGATAAAAAGTACTATAAAGAACTTCTAAAACTCAACAAAAAAAGAGCAAACAGCCCAATTAAAAAATGGGCAAAGGACTTGATCAGACATTTCTACAAAGAAGATACACAAAGGCCAATAAGCACATGAAAAGATGTTCAACATTACTGATCATTAGGGAAATACAAAAAAATGAAACAAAACAAAACCGTAAGATACCACCTCTCACACCTATGAAAACAAGTATTGGCAAGGATGTGTTATATATTCTTGAGAACGTAAAATGGTACAGCTGTTGTGGAAAAGAGTATGGCAGTTCCTCAAAAAGTTAAAAATAGAATTACCTTGTGATCCAGCAATTCCACTTCTAGGTATATGCCCAAAAGAATTGAAAGCAGCATCTTGAAGAAACATTTGTATACCCATGTTCATAGCAGCATTATTCACTACAGCTAAAACATGGAAGCAACCCAAGTGTCCATCAATGGACAATGAATAAGAAAAATGTGGTATGCACAATGGGAATTTTATTCAGCCTTAAAAAGGAAAGAAATTCTGACATTTGCTATAACCTGGATGAACCTTAAAGACATTTTGCTAAGTGAAATAAGCTAACCACAAAGAGAAAAACACTATAATTCCACTTATATGAGGTACTTAAGAGTAGACAAAATCAAGAGACAGAAAGTACAATGGTTGTTGATAGCAGATGGAGAGAGTGGGAGAATGTGGGGTTGTTTAATAGGTATAAAGTTTCATTTTAGAAGGTGAAACAATTATGGCGATGGATGATAGTAATGGTTGCACCAACTGTATGAATGTATTTAATAACAACCAACTGCACTGAAGAATGGTTGAGATGGTAAATTATGTCTCATGTATTTTACCACACACAGACACAGAAATGAAGTACTGACACATGCAACAACATGGATGAACCTTGAAAACATGCTAAGTGAAAGAAGCCCGTCACAAAGAACCACATATTAATAATCAGATTAGGCAAATGTGTAGAGACAGAAAGCAGATCAGTGGTTGCCTTGACTGGGGTGTTTGGGATATTGGAAGGGTGATAGCTAAGGAGTATGGGATTTCATTTTTGGGGTAATGAAAATGTTCTAAAATTGATTGTGGTGATGGCCACACAAATCTATGAATATACTAAAAAGCCACTGAAATGTACACTTTAAATGGGTGAATGGTATATAAATCATATTATCTCATTAAAACTGTTTTTACTTTTAAATGGAACTAACAATGTTTAACAAAAGGCCTTAGGAGATAAGAATGATTTATTAAAGCTATCAATCATTTTAGATAACATGATCTAATAAGACAGAATTATTCTATTTCAATTTACCTAAATACTCATTCACTGAATTTCCCTATGAGGAAATCAAGATGTATTCAAAGAGTTAACAGGAGTACAAGTAAGATATCTAAACAAATATATATACAAATTATATGTGGAAAGTACCTTAAGCATGGGACAAATAAGAATATGAGACCTCAAAGACAGGATTAACCATGAATGAGTGAGGATGATCAGTGAAAATCTCATAGAAAAAATACCATTTGAACTCAGTGATGAATGGTAGACAGGATATTTTTTAAAAAAGGGAAGAGGAAATATTCTAGGATGAGAAAATAAGAAAGGCAGAGTCTTGCAGGTAAGAAAGTACTAAACATTTTTAGGGGAACACTGAATGTCTCCATTTATCAGAGTATAAGACCAGAAAGGTAGATAAGGGTCAGTGCATGTAGAAACTTGAATATTAAGCTAAACAGCAGAGGATGCTGATGAACTGAAGCAGGGCAATGACATGATCCTATCTATCTACTTCAGAAAGATAAATCTATGTAGAATGAACTGGAAAGGAGAGAAAGTAGAAACTTCATTTTTCTACTTTGTTATCATTAATATACAATTACATGAGCAACACCGTGGTTACTAGATTCCCCCCATTATCAAGTCTCCACCACATACCCCATTACAGTCACTGTCCATCAGCATAGTAAGATGCTATAGAGTCCCTACTTATCTTCTCTGTGCTATACTGCCTTCCCCATGTCCCACCCCACTACATTATGAGTGCTAATCATAATGCCCCCTTTTCCCCTTATCCCTCCTTTCCCACCCATCCTCCCCAGTCCCTTTCCCTTTGGTAACTGTTAGTCCATTCTTGGGTTCTGTGAGTCTGCTGCTGTTTTGTTCCTTCAGTTTTCCTTTGTTCTTATACTCCACAGATGAATGAAATCATTTGATACTTGTCTTTCTCCACCTGGCTTTTTTCACTGACCATATTACCCTCTAGCTTCATCCATGTTGTTGCAAAAGGTAGGATATGTTTTCTTCTTATGGCTGAATAATATTCCATTGTGTGTATGTACCACATCTTCTTTATCCATTCATCTATTGATGGACACTTAGGTGGCTTCCATTTCTTGGCTATTGTAAATAGTGCTGCGATAAACATAGGGGTGCATATGTCTTTTTCAAACTGGGCTCCTGCATTCTTAGGGTAAATTCCTAGGAGTGGAATTCCTGTGTCAAATGGTATTTCTATTTTGATTTTTTTGAGGAACCTCCATACTGCTTTCCACAATGGTTGAACTAATTTACATTCCCACCAGCAGTATAGGAGGGTTCCCCTGAGAAAGTAGAATCTCAACAGGAAATTACTGCACAGTCCAGGACAAAGATAAACAAGAGACAGAACTAGGAGTCCTGGCAGTTGGCATAGAAAGGATGGGTAGGGGAGATTGATTACATTAAAGTAGAATCAACAAGCCTTAGCAACTAAGGATGTGGAGTGGAAAGAAGAATCTAGTGAGAGAGAGGCTCTAGTCAGGGTGACAGGTTCAACACTGGTGCCAATGACAAAAAAATGTCAGAAATAAGTACTGGGTTGTTTGTTTGGGGGAGTGGAAAAGAGGTGAGGAATATGATGAGTTTAATTTTTTTTACACATACTTTTTTATTATTTTTATTTTGGTCTCATTAATCTACAATTACATGAGTGACATCATGGTTACTAGACTCACCCCATCATCAAGTCCCCCCGACATACCCCATTACAGTCACTGTCCATCAGCATAGTAAGATGCTGTAAAATCACTACTTGTCTTCTCTGTGTTGTACAGCCCTCCCCGTGACCCCCGCCTCTGAGGAGTTTAATTCTAGACTTGAGAAATACGACTTCCAAGTGGTAGTAAATGAGGTACCAAGGATGAACAGAGGGTTCTGGATTTTATAAACATAGACATAGAAAACCAAGCTTTAATTACATAGCAAGGTTTGATGTTTAAAAAGTGAAAAATATTGACAACAAAGGGAAGAATTAATAAAATTAATTTGGACTATGTATGATGTTTGTTATGGTTCATTCAACATAGTCCATGCTACAAATATTCATAAATTTCAAATTATTTAGAGCTCTCAGAAGATTTTACTCAAGCCTAAAATAGAGGCAAAGGCAAGGCCAGCTCAAACAAATATGTTTTATGGAAATATAATCTCACACTATTGATGTATCTAAATAGGCTTCCAAAGAGTTTAAATACCATACAGTCCACACTATTGCTGAAAAAGGTTTAGATGTAATTGTTTATTTTAAACCAGAGATTAAGAAATGTTTCCAAGGTCATACATAGAGGTAGAACTTAGGATAAATTTCAACCTAATTTTTAGTTTAGTATTCAGATAAACAACAAATCACCAATTATACATGCATTATGTACTTTCATAAGATACAGATTCCAGCAATCTATGCATTTTCTCATTTAGCAACTAGTTAAAAGTAAGGCACCGAGAGATTCATTCATGAGTAGTACTAGAACCCAGCTAAGAGAATTGAAAGAACCCCTATCTCTCAGTTTACCATCCAAGGGTCCAAGTATTCTTTTACTTTAAATTCCTGTACCTTGACAGTCCGTAAGAATTATACAGCTACAAAACAGATTGTTTTAGCTTTCTACTTGGGAAGAAGGTATGACAGTAAACTGTTTTATGGCTAATTCCCAAGCACGTGACTTACAAAAGCTCCATCACTACCACAGTACAAGAGATCTAGAGCTGATTACCATTTCTGGACTACTACTTTTAAGGAAATGCTACTGCCAAAGCATAGAATAAGTCTAAGGAAAGTGTTTAAGGAAAATTTCTGTTCACTCAAAAAGAAACCCTCTTGAAAGACTAATGAAGTACGATGACAGACTCACTCAAAATAGTAACAACAATACAAGGATAAAACAGAATACAGGTTCTGACACTGGAGACAGGTACCGCAGACAGGAATCAGGAAACAGATCTTTCCTCCGCCCAAGTACCACCTCAGCTCCCCTATGACCCCCTAACCTCACTCAAGGGGCTGAGCAGCTCCAGAGACTGGAGCTTCTGGGCACTAGTGGGCACCACACAGAAATATGAAATGTCAAAAGAACACGGTTCAGACCAAAATCTCACAAACCCCAGAATAAGGGCCAAATGAAAGTGAACTCACCAATCTACCTGGAAGAAAGTTCAAAATAAAAATTATAAACATGCTTATGGAGGTATAGAAAAATATTCAAGAAATCAGGAACGAATTTAAGTTGGAGAATCAATCATTAAGAAGTTCCATATCTGAAATGAAACATACAATGGATGGATTTAAAAGCAGATTAGATGTACTAGAAGAGATGGTAAATGGAATAGAAATTAAAGAGGAATACAAAGAAGATGAGGCACAGAGAGAAAAAAGAATCTCTAAGAATGAAAGAATATTGAGAAAACTGTGTGACCAATTCAAATGGAACAATATTCACATTATAGGGGTACCAGAAGAAGAAGAGAGAGAAGAAGGGATAAAAAGTGTCATTGAGGAGGTAATTGCTGAAAACTTCCCCAATCGGGGAAGGAGATAGTCTCTCAAGCCATGGAGGTTCACAGATCTCCCAACACAAGGGACCCAAGGAAGAAAATATCAAGACATATAATAATTAAAATGGCAAAGATCAAGGATAAAGACAGACTTTTAAAAGCAGCTAGAGAGAGGGAAAAGATCACATACAAAGGAAAACCCACCAGGCTATCATCAGACTTCTCAACAGAAATCTTACAATCCAGAAGGGGCATAATATATTTAATGTAATGAAGCAGAAGGGCCTTGAACCAAGAATACTCCACCCGGCAAGGTTATCATTTAAATTTGAAGGAGGGATTAAACAATTTTAAGAGAAGCAAAAGCT